>NW_019154118.1:24795324-24885017 GCF_002288905.1 Enhydra lutris kenyoni | reverse complement strand
ATGGCTCAGTGGGTTAAAGCCTCTGCCTTTGGCTCAGGTCATGATCCCAGGGTCCTGGGATCGAGCCCTGCATTGGGCTCTCTGCTCCGCAGGGAGCCTGCTTCCTCCCCTCTCTCTGCCTGCCTGCCTCTCTGCTTACTTGTGATCTCTCTCTCTCTCTCTGTCAAATAAGTAAAATCTTAAAAAAAAAAAAAAAAAAAAGAACCATGCTAAACCCCATCTGTCCATGCCCTGCAAATGGGACACCAAAGAGTGGAGTGAGAAGAGTATGGTACCGGCCCAAGATTAGACTCGTGAATCGACGGAGCAGGTTAAAGAGCCCAGAAAGAGGCCTTTGCCCACACCTTCAATCCATCTATGACAAGGGAGGTGAGAATACGTGATGGGGGAGGGGAAGCCTTTTCAACAAATAGTGTTGGCTAAACTGGACCACTTTTTTTTTTTTTTTTTTTTTTTTTTTTAAGATTTATTTGCTTACTTGAGAGCTGGGGAGGAGCAGAGGGAGAGCAAGAATCCCCAGAAGACTCCTGCTGAGCGCAGAGCCCATGCAGGGCTCGATCCCATGACCCTGAGGTTGTGACCCTGAGCTGAAATCAAAAGTAAGACGCTCAGCTGACTGCGTCCCCCAGGTGCCCCCAAACTGGACCACTTTCTTGCCCCATGCACAAAACGAAGCAGTTGAAGACCTAAATGTGAGCCCCAAAATCGTGAAGCGAGACTGCCACCATGAAGCAGAGGAAGCCACCCACAGGACAGACAGACAACCTAGTGAACGGGAGGAAGCACGTGTAAACGATACATCCAACATGCAGGTAATAAGTAAAATGTATAGAGAACTCATTCTCCTCAACATGGAAAAAATTCAACTGGAAAGGGCAAGTTCATAATTTAAATAATCTTCGCACTGAGCCAGGTTGGGAAATCAGTACTCGTCCTTGAGACAACACACACCGTGCCCATGACGAAGGGTGGCCATCGGGGTTGGGGAACACCTTCCCTCGGCCCTTCTCCTGTGGCGGCTCCATGCGTACTCCACCTTCTTCCTTCTCAGCAGATGACCTCGCTTTGAGAAAATAGCAGAGGAAACGGGGCCTTCACATATGAACTTTCATAACTTGCCTTCCCCTACCTCTAGGCTGTCCCTCTGACAGTGCCCGTCTTCACCTGCCTGCCTGTCTCGGGGAGGAGCTCCCTCGATCCTTACTCAAGGACAACTATTTCACTGTCTTGCTGAAACCCAGCTCGTGTTTCCTGCGTTTTGCCCCAAAGACCTCTGTAGCCCCTCTGCCTTCCCAACATCTTTCTATTACTTCTTCCTTGGCCTACAGCCGTGGTTATCACAGTTGCGGTCCACAGACCAGCAGCGTTATCCCTTGAGAACTTGGAAAAGCACATCCTCGAGCTTGACCCCAAGACCTTGGCTGCAGAAAGTCTTCAGGTAGCAGCCAGCAGTTTGAGTTTCAGCTGGCCCTCCAGGTAAGGCCAATGCGTGCAAAGTTTGAACGCCTCGACCCCCCCCCCCCAAACAGACGTATTCAAGGGTCTGCCATCCTTAAAAGAATTCCTCCCCTACCTTGCTGGCACTGTGACCTCAGTGTCTTCCTTCAGTTTTCTTCTAAACACCTCGACAGTGTCATCCACTGTCTGCCTCCGGTTCTGCCATGTCGTACTCGCTGCCTTATGCCCCACTGGTTCTCTTGCCAAGGTCATCCGTGACCTTCCTGTTGCTTAATCAAAGGTGCATCTTCAATCTTCCTCTCTCTTGATCTCCTTACAGCATTTGCAACTTTTTTTTTTTAAGATTTTTAAATTTATTTATTTGACAGAGATCACAAGCAGGCAGAGAGGCAGGCAGAGAGGAGGAATCAGGCTCCCCGCCAAGCAGAGAGCCTGATGCGGGGCTCAATCCCAGGACCCCGGGACCACGACCCGAGCCAAAGGCAGAGGCTTTAACCCACTGAGCCACCCAGGCGCCCCTGCAACTTTTTTTTTTAAGCTTTTATTTACATTCCAGTTAGTTAACATACAGTGTAACATTTTCAGGTGTACAATGCAGTGATTCAACACTTCCATATGTTACTTAGTGCTCATCACGACAGGTGCCGTCCTTCGTCCCCATCACCTGCTTCCCCCTCCCCCAGCCGCCCCTCCCCTCTGGCGCCCGCCAGTGTTGTTCTCCCAGTTAACTCTGGCTCTTGGTTGGCCTCTTTGCTCCCTTCGCTCGATTGTTTTGTTTCTTAAGTTCCACACACCGCACTTGCGTCTTGAACTGGGTTGAACCCAGTTAATTCCTTTCAACCCCTGGTGTTAAAGATGCCATTCCCGCTTGTCTCACACGTCCCTCTCTTCCTTCTGTCCGTCTCCTTCCCTGCTCTTCCTCTGCCTGCACGCCCCAGACTTTCCTCTGGATTCCCTCCTCTTTATCGACTTCCCTAGCTCTCATCATCGTCTTCATGTGGACACCCCAGACTGGCCCCAGCCCAGGCTCTCCCTGCCAGGAGCAATGTGTCTTTCCAGCTGGTTCTTGAACATTTTATCAAGAGTCACACACTTGCTCCACTTCCGAATGAACTCAGTCTCTCAGGTCAGCAGCCTTGATCGAATTCTCTGCTGCTTCCCTCCCCACCCCACTTACTAATCCCACTTCTGTTTTATAGCTACAATCTGACCTTTGTTGACCTTCACTTCTACTGTGTTCGCTGAGTGTTAAACATTTCACGGTGTGCTTATGCCGTGTCGGGTAGCTGCTGCCTTGCTTCTTGGCCTGCATTTTGAAGTGGACTGTCTACAAGTACAAAGGGGTAAGTAGGGGTCAATAAGATTGTTTGCTCTAAATCTGTGACAGTTTGGGGGCATACGGGCCGCAAAGTCGGTTGAGCGACCGACTCTTGGTTTCAGGTCAGGTCTTCAGCTCAGGGTCCTGAGACTGAGCCACACTGGACTCTGTGCTCAAGAGTCTGCTTGAGGTTCTCTCCCTCTGTCTCTCCTGCTCATGTTCTCTCTCAAATAAATAAATTTTTAAGATATATAGATGTATATATGTATATCTATCTATCTATCTATCTATCTATATGTGTATATATATATATATATATATATATATATATATATATATATATCTTACATAGGTATATATATCTTGGGCCTCACACACAAACACAGAGCTTAAGCACGGGTACATACTGTAATGATTTTCTTTAAGTAGCTGTTGAAGCAAGAGGTGTGGAGAGGTCTGTGCTTGGCCTGGAGGAGGCTTAGCAAGAGAGAAGGCATTGAGTGTGATAGTCAAAGGAAGGAGGTAGAACTTGGAGACCTTGAATATAGAGGCTCTGGTAGGTGAGAGAATCAAACATTACTTTAAGGGAAAACTGGGGTGCCCAAGAAGTTAAAGATGGGGTGTTGTGTTTATTTACTGCTTTGCTTTAAAACAAAATAAAACCCAACCCCAAACATAGTGGTTTAAAAACAAAAACAGCCATTTAATTTCTTTCACTGGTTCTGTGGATCATGAATTCAGGACACAGAAAGAAAGGTTTATCTCTGCTCCATGATGTCTGGGCTTTCAGCTAGAAGGGTTGAATGCTGGGGACTGGAGTCATTTCAAGGCTTTTTATCCATATTTTGTCCTGGACCTAGCCTGGGAAGTCACACAGCCTCATTTCTGCCATACTGCCCTGGTCCACACAGTCTGTGTTCCGATTCTGGGGGAGGTAACACAAACCCCACCTCTAGAGTAAGCATCAGGCACGTGGAAAGAAGAGCTTGTCGGGTGGGCTAACTACAGGTGTGGCCATCTTTGAAAAATACAATCTCCCTCCGCTGCCCACAAAACATAACTTCAAACAAAAGATAATGAAGGGTGGGAATTTTAGTTTAGGAAAAATATGGGCTTGGGTAAGTTGTATGCTGTCACTCCTTGTATCTTCTTTTTTTAAAAGTTTTATTTATTTGAGAGAGAGAGAGAGAGAGAGAGAGTGTGTGTGTGTGTGCCTACCAGCTGGGGGAGGGACAGAGGCAGAGGGAGAAACAGATTCCCTCGCTGAGCCAGGAGCCCGATGTGGGGCTCGATCCCATCACCCTGAGATCATGACCTGAGCAGAAGGAAGATGCTTCACCTACTGAGCCACCCAGGCACTCCACTCTTTGTATCTTCTATATGACAATAAAAGAAAATGTTAGAGACACAAAGATTTGCTGTCTCAGATGAAGATTCAAGGTTAAGTATTGGGTTCCCAAAATGTGAGGACAATAATCACGTCTGACGTGTCCATGGTTCTCTGGGAAAAGGAACAGGAAAGCGATGCCGTGTAGACCATCAGTTCCGACCTCAGCTCCACAACACTTTGTGTGCAACTGTGACAAAAAAGTTACCCTCTTCGTACTTCAATTAGCTCCTTAGTTACGAGGTGGATAATAATAGCATGTAATTCATGGAGTTTCTGTGAAGATTAAATATAAATCTTTTTTTTTTTTTTTTTTTTTTAAGATTCATTTATTTATTTTAGAGAGGAGAGAGCATGAGTTGGGGAGGGAGAGGGGAAGGGAGAGAGAATCCCAAGCAAAGACCCTGCTTTCTGGGCTTGATCTTACCACCCAGAGATCATGACCTGAGCTGAAATCAAGAGTCCTACCTTTAACACCTTTAACGCACTGAGCCACCCAGAAGCCTCAAGTTTAATAGGATTCTTATTGTGTGGGCACCTGGCTAGCTCAGTAGGGGTGCATGCAACTCTTTTGTTGTTGTTGTGTTTGTCAGAGAGAGAGACCAGAAGCAGGTGGAGGGGGAGGGCCAGAAGAACAGGCTCCCAGCTGAGCAGGAGGGGGGCACCCATGCGGTACTCTATCCCAGGACCCTGGGATCAAGATCTGAGCCGAAGCCAGACCCTTAACCCACCGAGTCACCCAGGCGTGCAACTCTTGATCTCTGGGTCTGAGTTCGAGCCCATGTTGGGCATAGCGATTACTTAAAAGAGAAGTAAGTAAACTTACTTTAAAAATTCTTATTAATTGCTCAGTAAAGGTAGCTATTAACGTGTATTCTATTCCTCCTCTTCCTGAAACATAGTTGCAAACGTTATCTCATCATAAATTAAAAACTAATTGGGGGGACTCCTGGGTGGCTCCCACTGTTAAGCGTCTGCCTTGGGCTCAGGCCATGATCCCGGGGTCCCCCATGGAGTCCCGCCTGGGGCTCCCTGCTCAGCGGGGAGCCTGCTTCTCCGTGTGCCTCTGCCCCTCCCCCCTCGCGCGCGCGCGCGCGCGTGTGTGTGTGTGTGAGCGCGCACACTCTCTCTCTCTCTCTCTCTCTCTCTCAAATAAATAAAATCTTTAAAATCAAGCAAAAAGCTAACTGGATTGTGCAATAACATGTGAATAAGCCGCGTGGGTCTGAGTGGGAGAAGACAGCTCCGTGAGCGTTAAACGCCCGGGTGACCCTGGCCCCACCGACAGGGCAAGGTCAGAAGTGGGGAAGAGGAACCCGCGGCCTGTCACGTGCTGGCCAGACTGTGAGGCTGCTCAGGCCAAAACGGTCCGCCGAGGCCCCGCCCCCTCCCCGCCCCCTCCTGCCGGCCAATAGTCACGCACGCCGCCGCCGTCCGTGGCCGCTATTGGAGAGGGCGGGGCGGGGCGGAGCGCGCCGGGAGCAGGGCGGGCGGGGCAGCGGCGCTGGTATTTGGCTGTGGGTGTCGGCGTCTCCGGCTGCTGAGTCTGTGTAGACGCCCGGCGGCCATGGCTGTGTTGGCGGCCCTTATGCGCTGTAGCGCCTGGGGGCGCGGTCGCCTGCTCCAGAGGCCGCTGAAGGTGAGGGGGGCTCGGGCCCGGGTCGCGGCGCGCCGGCACCCCTGGCTGGGAGGGCCCGCACTCGCGGCGCTGGGAGTCCGGGGGGTAGGCCGCCGGCCCCGCGCGGAGAAGCCCACCCGAGCCGCGCACGCGCGCGCCGCACCGTGGCACCTGTGCGTGCCGGGCGTTCTCGGGGCCTCCGCCGCGGTCCGCTGCTCGCTTGCCCGTGGGTGGCACGGGGCACGGACCTCGGCAGCCAGAAGGGCCCAGTCCGGGTCCTGCCTGGCCGGCAGTCCGGGCCGTCCGCCTTCTCCGGGATTTCGTTCACGTCGTGCTAGCGCTCGTGCTGTAGGGCATCGGCGTGCCTGCGGGTGTGAGACCCGAGGGGGGAAGATGCCCCGCTCTGATGCGGCCTGACCCTTGCGGGGGAGAATCTGGGCTGCTCCGCGCACGAGGAGCGGGGTGTGCACGGTGCTGCGCCCGGAGGGCGTCCAGCGGCGTGCTCCGCTCCGGCTTGTTGTGTTTAGGGAACGCGGGAGCCACGGCCCTGAAAGGGAGCCGGTCCTCCCGAGAGGCTCAAAACCAGGGAGCCTGCATCTTAGATTTGCGAAACCTGGGGTAGTGGAGGCCCGAGGGCCTGGCCGGCGAAGGTGCCCTTGCCAGGTGGCTTCGGGTCGGACGCTTCGAAATCCACCCACGTGGTAAGAGAATTTGACGCAAGTCGGTGGAAACCGTTGGTGTTTTGGGTTCTGTCGCAGCCCGAGGTTGCGCAGGATTGAGGTGCGGGGTGTTGGGGGCGGGGCATGGTTTCGGCGTGAAGTAATTTGAGCTGCGTGCTGGCAGGAGGAGATGGGATCTGTGAGAGCATAAATGTAGAACTTGTAGGGAGTGGCCAGGAGGACGTGGAAGAGTCACAGTAATCCTGGGGGAAAGTCAGGCGGACTTTTTCCACAGAGGCGTTCTTTTTTCTTCCCTTCCCCGTCTAAGGTAGCGGAGAGCGGAACGGGGACATGTACCTGGATCAGTTTCGCGTTATTTCATGCGATGGTTTGGGAAGTCGGGAAAGTATAAGTAGGTTAAGCTGGGTTTCAACCGGTGTTGACCAGGTGAATTAGATGAACTAGGTCCTCTCAAAAAGCCAAAACGATTGCAGAGCCCTCTTAGTTTACAGTTTAATTGAGAACTTAGGATCCAAACACATGTTGCTGATGGGAAGAGCCGTAGGTTTTACAGCGAATGATTTATGGTGCTCATTTTATTGAGTTCTAGGAATCAGTATTGGTCGTAATTTGAAATAAGTGGTGGTTTACTGGAAACCTGTTGTACCAGGATTTTCCATATTTAGTGTCAGTTTGTTGAATGGAACTTGACCTTCACCCATCATACTTGCTCTTTCACCTTTTCCTTCAGCTACAAGATCTGCCTTATGGTCTGCCTATATAGGAGATTGTTGCCTTTCCAGCTGTAACGACTTTTTTTTTTTCTTTTTTCTTTTTTTTAAGTATATCCCCTTTCTCTTTAAGCCTCTGGTGGTAGAGTTCTGTGCCCCTCATTTGAAGAATGCCAGTGCTTTTTTTGGGTGGGTGTGTATTTCTTTTTTCATCCTCTTGATCATTACTGCATTTGATACTCCTTCAGACTTCTCTGTTTTGCTGTTTTGACCCCAGGTTATTGTTTGTTTTAATATTCAGAGTTTAAAAAAATTTCTTGCACTGTGCCAGTCCTCAGCCTGTTTGCTCCCAATTCCTTTCCCTCTGCTCCTCTGTCTGTGTAGCCGTGGGGCTGACGCTTGTGGGTGCACACATCACAGTGTCTGTCAGGGGGCCCTATGTGTGTTAATGCCTTCCTGGTGCTAATCTCTACTGACGGCCTCTTGTTTTCAGCTTTTCTATCACCTGTATATTTGTCCTCTGTAGTCTCTCATGGTTCATCTCCCCCTCTGATTTCCCCCAATTCACTTTTCCTTTCTTTCTAGCTCCTCTAGCTCCACAAGTAAGTGAAACCGTATGGTAATGACTCTCTTTGCTTGACTTACTTCACTAGCCTTTCCTCTCACACAGGACCAAAGAACAGAGTGTGCTGGCGAGCGAGCGCTGATAGCGATCTGAGGTGGTAGTAAACAGGCAAGGGGCGGACTCCAGAGATGGCCTGGAGGTGGAATCTGTTGACCTGAATGACTGACTGACTGGCTAAGAGGAGCTTAGTTAGAAGATGTTAGGTATAATTTGGGAGCCTTGGCCTGCCATTTAGGTGGATAGTAGTGGTTTTCAGAGGAACAGATGTGGCAGCAGAAAGAAAGTGATGACTTGTGTTTTGGATTGGGTTTGGAGTTGCCGGTTTGACAACTAAGAGAACTGGAGGAAATGGAGATTTGGGAGTCACCAGCTGCGGATGACAGTGGTGGCCATGGTCATTGAGGGGCTCACCGAGAGCAGGTGTAGAGGGAGAAGTTGGGAGGGCTCAGCATGGGGCCTCTGGGAGACATGATGTTTCAGGACAGGCCGGGCAAGCAGAACCTGCCAAGGTGAGTGAAGAGAGGATGGTGTTATGGAAGAAAAGCAGGGGAATGTCGTGTCATCTGAAAGCCGAGGGAGGTGAGATTTTCAACAAGGAGGGTGAGCTATGTCCTTGGGCTGCTGTGACAGAATCCCACCGGCTGGGCAGCTTACAACAGAAAGCGTTCTGGAGGCCAGGAAATCTGAAATTACGGTGTTGGCAGGACCCCACTCCCTCTGAATCCTGTAGGGAAGTCCCCTCCTTGCCTCGTCCTTGTTTCTGGTAGTTTGCTGGCAATCTTTGGAGGCCCTTGGCTTATAGATCTGTCATTCCTACCCTCCATCTGCACATGGCCATCCTCCCCCATCTTCTCTTCATCTTCTGTGCTTGTCTTTCTCTATGGTTAAAATTTTCTCTCTCTCTCTCTCTCTCTCTCTCTCTCTTTTTTTTTTAAAGATTTTATTTATTGGGGCACCTGGGTGGCGCAGTGGGTTAAAGCCTCTGCCTTTGGCTTGGGTCATGATCTCAGGGTCCTGGGATCGAGCCTTGCATCAGGCTTTCTGCTCGGCGGGGAGTCTGCTTCCCCCTCTTTCTCTCTGCCTGCCTCTCTGCCTACTTGTGATCTCTGTCTGTCAAATAAAATCTTAAAAAAAAAAAACTATTAAAAAAAAGATTTTATTTATTTATTTGACAGAGATCACAAGTAGGCAGAGAGGCAGACAGAGGGGTGGGGGAAGCAAGCTCCCTGCTGAGCAGAGAGCCGGATGCAGGACTCGATCCCAGGACCCTGAGATCATGATCTGAGCCAAAGGCAGAGGCTTTAGCCCACTGAGCCACCCACATGCCCCCAAATTTTCTCTTTTTATGAGGCCATCAGTTATACTGGATTAGGGCCACCCTGATGACCTCATCTTGACTTGATTACTTCTGTAGAGACCAACATTTATAAATAAAGTTACATCCTAAGGTACTGGGCATTAGGACTTCTCTTTTGGCAGGGTTGGGAGGCACAATTCAACCCATAACAGAGCACTTAGTGCTATAAAAATTTAATATAACAAAGGGGTTAGGTAGGATTTAAAGAAGGGAATTATATAAATGAAATACCTAAATGAGAATTGTTGATTGAAATTAGCAAAACTCTTTTAATACTTGGAGAGCTTTATAAAGAACTTATGAAATACAGATTTGATGGGGGGTCTGGGTGGCTCAGCCAGTTAAGCGTCTGACTCTTGGCTTTCACTCAGGTCATGATCTCATGGGTTATGGGATAGAGCCCCATGTTGGCTTCTTGCTGAGTGTGGAGCCTGCTTGGGGTTCTCTCTCTCTGCCACTCCCCTCCATTCCCTGTGCTTTCTCTTTCCTAAAGAAAAAAAAAAAAAAAAGGAAAAGAAAAAAAAATACAGATTTGAGGTATTACTGTTTTATGTAAGGGAATTTTGCTTTCCTTTCACAGACAATGATAGGTACAAACACAAGATATTTTAGATACTAACTGCTAAGCTCTGTATACTAAGAAGTTGAAAAGGTCCAAAAATGATTTAATCAGTTTTCTCAAAATATTTTCATTGATTATGGCTCAATTTCTAACTCACTTGGCTCATTTTTACAGGTATTTTGGCTTGTAGATGTTCTCTGTTAATTTGCTTGTCTTCTGTGGTTCTACCTGTTTCTGCAGTGGAATAAAGAAACGTTAGTGTTCCTGTTGACATACTTGATCAGGAAAGTATATCATAAGCAAATCATTAGTTCCTGAAAGATAACGCAGTACTTTGGAAAGTACTGGCCTCAGCTTCCTAAATTTTATTATTATTTTTTAATAAACTCCTATGTATAATGTACATTGTGTCTATTACACATATAAATGTACATATCTCAATATAGATACATATACACGTATCTATAAATAGGCTGCTTAGATTTGAAATATCGGCTCTCCCCCTTACTGGCTTTGTGACTCCGGACAAATTGCTGGATCTGACTGTGCCTTCGTTTTCTTACCTGTAAATGTGAGTGGCTGGTTGCACATGACATATTCCAGATCCCTCGCCACCGCCCGCGGGCTCAAACCTGGCCCCGTGGTCCTGCTCCATGTCCTCTCCCTCTCCTGTGCCAAGTGTGTTCATAGTTCAAGGCCTTGGTTCTCCACCTTCCCTGTGGCAGGTGCTCCTTTCCTAGATCTCCCCAGGGCTTCTCTGGGTGACTCACGTCTCTACCCTGGGGGCCTCCCTAGGAGCCCTTTTTTGACCCCTCCATGTAGCAGGTAGCATAGGCCCTCACCCCCTCGCTCAGTAGCTGTTTCGCCGGCTTCGGAATGTACTTCCTGCCTGCAGTGTTGTTTCTCACACTTGCTGTAAGCTTTGGATTTTGCTCAGATAATTTGTTTGGTGTCTACCGCGGTCACGGGGAGAGAGTAAATAACATCTGTTCTCAGAACAGTATAGTGTGGAGACAGGTCATCGAGGGGCCACAGAATTGTGTGTTCTGGAAAAAGTGAGCACGCCCTGGTGCCGTGGAAGTGGAGGCCGCCGGGCCTGCCCCTACCTGGCTCGGGCAGGTAAGGTTTCCAGGGCCGGGGGTGCGGCCGAGTGGCCCGGGGCCGCAGATGACACTCTTTCTGCTGGTTGTGACCGTCCCATGCCTATTACCGATGACACAGTGTCAGCCGGGGAGGCCGATTTCCGTTGGGTGGTCGGGAAGGAGCATTGTGGGAAGGTGTCCTCAGCTCTGGGACATCAAGAGTGGATACCGGCTCACATGGGGAGCAGGGGATGGGCTGTTAGTGGCGGCTCTGGGTGGTGGGGCAGGTTGAGGACAAAGCGTAGGCTGGGCGGCTGGCACAGGGCAAGAGTGAAGTGAGCCTTGGAAGAACGGAGGGGCTGTGTCCCTGCAGAATGACGGGCAGGGTTTTGATGTCATTCCGGGAGCGATGGAAAGCTATAGAAGGAAGAACCAGGGCAGCGATGAGATCTAGTTGATGTGTTTAAAACCGACTGGACCGCGGGCAGAAGTCCGGGGTGATGGGAGGTGAGTCAGGTGCCCGTGGACTCCAGCGAGAGAGGCGATGGGACTCGGGGGTGGTGGAGGAGACAAAGCCCGGGGAGGAAGTGAGCTGTGTTTTAGACCCAGAGTTGGCAGTGTCCGTGATGGAGTACGTGGGTTTGAGGGCAGGACGAAGGGCGAGTGCTAGGACTGGGGTTCAGGCACCGGGCAAATGGTAGTGCGCTGCTCTGAGGGGGTCGCACTGGGAAGAAACCAGTTTCCTGGGGGAATAGGGTGTGGTGAGTGGGACGGTCCATGGAAGGCGTCCCTGGGCCCTGGGACTGAGTGAGTCGGGAGGTCAGCGGAGAGGTGGAGGCTGGAGATGGCCGTGGGCAGGTGCTGAGGGCGGAGATGCCGGTTCAGGAGTGGGGGAAGCAGAGGGGGAGAGAGGGTGGGCAGGGGTGGAGGGAACCTCTGGCCCATCGAGCACAGACACCCAGCATCGGCTCATGTGGGGGTCAGCCGCGGGGAGGTGAGCCCTGAGTCACTGGGTGGGGAACCCGTGTCCCTGGGGGCCGGGGAGTGAGGGAACAGCTCGGGGAGAATGCAGGTTTGGGTGGGAGGAAGCAGAGCCTGTGTGTCCTTCTGGAACGATCCGGGAGTACAGGGGTGAAGGGAGTAGGGGGAGACATGAAGATGTGGCCCAGTGGAAGGGCAGCTGGTGGTGGCGGGGCCGGCGGGACAGGCCAGGGCAGCTTTGGCTGCAAGTGGCCGCTGTGCCAGGAAAAGTGGCCTCGGTGGCGAGGAGCCGTGTCCCATTGCGGACTCGCTCAGGACAGCGGGCCTCCGGGCCCAGCAGCTGCGCGGGGCGCCCGAGGCCACGCTGTTGGTGCTGCCCTTGCGGGAGCCTGGATGGGGAGGTCACCCACCGAGGAATCTTCTTTTGTCCCTTGTCGTGTGCCCGGCTCCTCTCCCTTCATTCTCCGAGTATTTTGGTCCCCCGGGAAACCGGTTTCTTCCCAGGGCGTCCCCACTCACAGCAGCGCACTACCATTTGCCCGGTGCCTGAACCCCAGTCCTAGCACTCGCCCTTCGTCCTGCCCTCAAACCCACGTACTCCATCGCAGACACTGCCAGCTCTGGGTCCAGAACACAGCTCACTTCCTCCCCGGGCCTTGTCTCCTCCACCCCTCAGTCCGTCGCCTCTGTTTGCTCCTGGCTGTTCTCTCTGCGGTCTCGGCCGTGGTTGGCGGTGGTGCCGGCTGGCTGCGGCCCCTGCGACGGGCCGCTCCCGAGCCCGCGGCCATCCCGCCGACCCAGGCCCCCATCAAGGCCTTCCCCTTTCCCATCCTGTCCGCTTGTTGGCGTGGGAGGGCGGGGGCGCGGGGGCAGGGGACTCGGAGGCCTGGTGTCCCTTCGCTCCCCTTTGAGGAAGCCGCATGGTCGGAGAGGCAGGGACTGGCATGTGTGCCACCAGTGGGGACTTGTAGAAAAATCCGCTGCTTGGATACGGCCCGCAAAGGATGATACATTCGATTTCCACCAAAAGTGTGTTCTTTCCAAATACTGGGGAGTACAAGTGGGAACCTTTAATTCAAAGTTGGATCCCAGGTGACAGGCTGGAATCCTTCAGCAGCTCCCCAGATTCGCCAACCCGTGAAGGGCGCCCTCCTGCCTGGCAGGCGGGCGCGGCTGTCGGCCGCCGCGGGCACGTGTGCTGCCCTTCACAGCCGTGTTCGCCGGCGGCTCCTGGCGGGGCAAGCGTGCACCTGACTTACGACCCAGCTTCCCGAGACACAGGCGGAGATGGCAGATACATTTTCTTTCAAGGTCTGCACAAACAGGTCATTTGGAAAGTGACAGCACGTTGGTGACGTGTGTTGTGTTGACACTGGATGAGGGAGCGATGAATGTACACAAACCGGGACCCCTTTCCGAAGCATTTCAGTGGCACCGCGTATTTGGAGACCCTGCACGACACCCAGGAACCTTCTCTTTGGAAGCCGGGGTGGCTCGTTCATCAGCCTCTCTCCGGTTTTTCACCGAGCTGTCTTTGGACAGTGGACTGTGTGCAGGTGATTTTAACATTTCTCCTTTCGTAAGGTTGTAGCGCTGCTGGAGTGTAGGGCCCCGTTTTGTGGATTCCAGATTCCCAGTGATGCCTCCTGTGATGTCCGTGATCTCAATGGTGGGAAGCGAGTCTGTCCTCTCGCTCATGAAGACTGAAAAGCCATCTCCTCGCAAGAGGGGCTGCACTGGGCGCCTGGGTGGCTCAGTGGGTTAAGCCTCTGCCTTCACCTCGGGCAGGTCATGGTCTCAGGGTCCTGGAATCGAGCCCCACATCGGGCTTCCTATTCAGTGGGAGCCTGCTTCCCCCCTCTCTGCCTGCCTCTCTGTCTCCTTGTAACCTTTCTCTCTGTCAAATAAATAAATAAAATCTTAAAAAAAAAAAAAAGGAAGGGCTGCATTGAATTTTGTAATAATTATGGTTTTGAATAAAAACCAGGATTAAATTAGGTTCTTATAGCAAACTTGTTTATATGAACTTTCTACATAAAGGTGAGTTACTCTGTCATTACTCGGTCATCTTAACATTGGAAAAAGGATTTTCTTAAATTCTCTTCTATGACCCAGTAACACCCTCTGTCTCGAAGCTGCCGATGTATCTGTTCTCGTCTGAACGCGTTATGCATCAGTGTTGAGAGGATGCCTTGTGGTTTTAGAGGTTCTCTCTGCTTAGAGCCACTCTTGGTCACAGCTCCTTCCTTTGTGCTCTGTTGCGGACTGAAAGCTGAAATTGGTTGCTCGCTTCACGCCAGGCTAGCTTTTAGATGTTCGCGGGCTTGCTTATTGCTCTGAGATACGATTGGCCATTTACAGCTATCAGCAAGATTAGGGTCTAAATAGAAGTGTCATTTTTGAATATTTATTATGCTTTCTGACTCCAGAGGATAAAAAAATTTATCCTTTGTTCTTTGCCCTGCAGACTATCAGGTCTCTGAACTGTGACTTGGATTTTCTCTGCTTGTTCTTGTTGGCATTTGTTACTAAAAGTGGTGTGGTAAGAATGGACATGTAGGGAGAAGATACTTACTCATTTCTTTAAGAAATAACTTATTTGGGGGCGCCTGGGTGGCTCAGTGGGTTAAGCCTCTGCCTTCGGCTCAGGTCATGATCCCAGGGTCCTGGGATCGAGCCCCACATCAGGCTCTCTGCTTCGTGGGGAGCCTGCTTCCCCCCCCCACTCTGCCTGCCTCCCTGCCTACTTGTGATCTCTGTCAAATAAATAAATAAAATCTTAAAAAAAAAAAAAGAAATAACTTATTTGGCAAGATAGACCATATTTGTATGAGGTGTGTTTGCTTCAGATAAATCAGATCCATTTGTTAGAAGTAGATGAAGGAAATAATAGCAAGTTAAAATATTTTTTTGAAAAATGACATTTTTGGGGCGCCTGGGTGGCTCAGTGGGTTAAGCCGCTGCCTTCGGCTCGGGTCATGATCTCGGGGTCCTGGGATCGAGTCCCGCATCGGGCTCTCTGCTCGGCAGGGAGCCTGCTTCCCTCTCTCTCTCTCTGCCTGCCTCTCTGTCTACTTGTGATCTCTGTCAAATAAATAAATAAAATCTTTAAAAAAAAAAAAAAGAAAAGAAAAATGACATTTTCATGTGGTACTGAAATTAGTTTAGAAAAAAATTAATTTAGAAGATTTAACTTAAAACTAAAGCTTATACTTAAAGGCTTATAGATTTAAAATTTATAAAGGTATCAGAAGTTAAAACAATTGCGGGGCACCTGGGTGGCTCAGTGGGTTAAAGCCTCTGCCTTCGGCTTAGGTCATGGTCTCAGGATCCTGGGATCGAGCCCTGCATTGGGCTCTCTGCTCAGCAGGGAGCCTTCTTATCCCCTCTCTCTGCCTGCCTCTCTGCCTCCTTGTGATCTCTGTCTGTCAAATAAATAAACAACAAAAAATCTTAAAAAAAGTTAAAACAGTTGCAATGAACAGCTAATCAAAATAGTATAAAGAAGTAAATTTTTTCTGATTATAAATGATACATGCTCTGTAGAACGTGGAAATAAAAAATATAAGGAAGCAGAAAGAACTCATCAGAACCCCACCACTGAGAAGTATTAAATGATGTAGATTAAAGTTTTTTACATTATAATTTTACAAATATTTGTATTACAGGAAATAAGATACATGGAGCGAAGTTATGTTTCAAAACCCACTTTGAATGTAAGTATAAACTTAAATTGTGCTTTAAAATTTCAAGAATTTAAAGGGAAATATAGTCAGTAAAGAATGCATATTCTTATATTTGCATATATGTGGGGTCATTTTGGGCTGCTGTGGGGGCTAGGAATAGCTAATTACTAAAATCCTGTGCTAGATGCCCAGATCCTGGCCAAGAGATGGGTCTAGGGCCCTGCTCCGCAGCCACTGCTTCCCCATTGTCTCCCATGGAACCACCTTCTCTCTGAAACCGTGCGGGGTTCCTTCTTACTCTCGGGGACCCTTGTATTGTGAGGGACACCTGGAAGATCCTAGAAGAAAGGAACTGAACCAGGCTGGGGATTAGACTGGGAGGACCGCCGTCTGATCACGGTGGTACTTTCCAAGGGGCCCTTTGTCTGACGGGTTCCTCAGGTTACGTAGTGATAGCCTTCTGTCCAGATCTCAGCAGTCTCTGACTGTCCCCGAGCTCGGTTGGAGACTGTGGAAGGCAAGTGTAAGGAGGGAGTTGTTAAAATAGAGTTTGACAGTGTTTAAGAGAACTTTTATCTACTTTTTCTTCAATTTCGTATTACTGTTTGTATTAATCTAGGAAGTTATGACTCTGCTGAGTCCCCGTTAAGCCCCACATCGTACGTAGGTCTGGATTCCGAGCCCAGAATAGCCTTCAGGAGGAAGCCGTTGGTTAGGGTTCTTGATTTTGCAGTAAACACGGGTAAAGTGATCGTTTCTTAAATTTTCACTGAGGAATAGCTGTGAAATGTATTCTTCTGGTTTCCAGCCTTCTGTGGACAACTGGGAAGGAACTGTGCTTATTTTAGACTTGGTTTGTCTCAGGTTTTCTGTTAGATCTTTAATCATAAAGCATCCTCAGTGAACTGATTAGTCTTACTGCTATTCAGATATTTAGATTATTTCAATCTTTATTGAGTAAATAGTCATTCATAAAAGAGCATGTCTAGGGGTGCCTGGGTGGCTCAGTCGTCAGTGTCTGCCTTCAGCTCAGGTCATGATCTCAGGGCCTGGGATTGAGCCCCACATCAGGCTCCCTGCTCAGCAGGAAACCTGCTTCTCCCTCTCCCTCTGTCCTTCTCCCTGCTTGTGTTCTGTCTCCGATAAAGTCTGGGGAAAAAAAAAGGTCTGTGTCCTAGGTAATAAAATGGTCACCCTTATCCATGGTTCTGCTTGGCTGTGGTCCGCCTTGGTCTGGAAGGAGATGAGTCTCCTCCTGATTTCCTCACAAAGTTAGTGGCTCAGTGCCCGTGTCACTCACTTCTGTCATCTTGGCACGGAGGCATTTTATCCTCTTGCGTTGTCGTCACAAGGCTGCGTACAGTCCACAGAGACACTGAGGGACACAGTCACATAGCTGTTATGCCCTGTATCTGGTTCCTGGTGCCGTATCCGCGTTTGCGGGGCTGCTCTGGCTCCCCTCTCACGGGGCCTCATGGGATGGTGGCTGTGCAGGCCGGAGCGGACACCGTCCAGGCCTCAGTTCTGTCTGCAGGTCCGGGCACCCCCTGGGCGTCTTAGAACGGATTCCCTGTGGGTAAGGTTGGGGGTCTCCTTTGTATTCAGTTGTATTCATTTCATGAAAGATGGTTTGGATAAAATATTTAAATGTCATCATTTTTACCATCTCCTGTCTTGCCAGGAAGTGGTCATAGTGAGTGCTGCCAGAACCCCTATTGGATCCTTTCTGGGCAGCCTCGCCTCCCTGCCGGCCACCAGGCTTGGTTCCGTTGCAATTCAGGGAGCCATCGAGAAGGCAGGTCAGTCACCACTGTGCTCTTCTGGGTGGTTTTTTCAAGTGAGCTCTGCTGCCCAAGGGGCTCGAACATGCTCTCCTGACGGAGCTGGCCAGGAGCCCCACTTGCTTTGCTTTTTGTGTAGAGGGGGGCGGTGCTTCAATGGGGCAAACACTTATTTTGCACTTACTGTATACATAACACTTAGAAGTACTCCATGCCCTCCTTTCTAAATTCCCTTGTAAGGAAATCCTTGTCCTACATGTAGGATGAATCTCAGCGGAGAAGAGGAAGAAACCGTCTTGCTGTAGACTATCTTGAAACTGATTAGGTAACCACTAATTAAATTGACTAAAATATGGAAATGCGTTTTGTTTTTGTAAAAACAGGGATTCCAAAAGAAGAAGTGAAGGAGGTGTACATGGGAAACGTTCTGCAAGGGGGTGAAGGACAAGCGCCGACAAGGCAAGCGGCCCTGGGCGCAGGTACTGGGAGCCGCGTCTGCTTTGATGCGTCGTCAGCTGTTGGGGAGAGCCGAGTGGAGGCGGGGGCAATGTTAAATGCATCATATAATCCGGTTAAAATTGGCAGGAGGGATGCTGTGGCGGGTTAGAGGTTCACGTGCCCTGTTGTATTAATTTAAGTTCTGCAGGTGTGTGGGAAGGGTATCTGCGCTTTTCACAAGGACTTGTTTGTGTTGGTTTCAGGCTTACCGATTTCCACTCCATGCACCACTGTGAACAAAGTGTGTGCCTCGGGCATGAAAGCCATCATGATGGCCTCGCAGAATCTCATGTGTGGACACCAGGTAAGAAGCGCCTTCGTTCCCATTTTATAACCAAATAACAGGCGGTGTTCAGAGATGCTGGAAATCGCAGCACGTTTGTGCTTTAGAAGTGGGATTCCTCCTCCGAGGCTCGTGAGGGTCTGGATCCGCCTGTTCCATCCGAAGGGGCGCGCAGGTGGTACCTCGAGGGTCTGGGGTCCGAAATGAGCTTTCATTGAAGAAGTTTGGGTCTTCAGGTGACCCTTTACTTGGTCTTTTTCTGAGATTCTGGGGACTCAACACGAAAGATTTTATTTGCCGGAGTAGGAAGGGTTTGCATCGTGGAGGAGAAGAAGGGGCTGACCCTGGGGATCCAGTCACTGGCAGAGCCCAGAACCGCAGCCCGATCTGTAGTCGCTGCGTCCCCGCTCACTTGTCACATCGCGCTCCCCGCTGGCGCCGCTGGCCGCTCGTCTTCACCTGAGGTCCGGTGGGAGGTCGCGGCTCGGCGCGCGCGCTGCGGCGTGAGGAGCCCGGGCTCGGGCCGCGAACCGAGAGCCGGGCCGTCCGGGCCCTTCCTCTCGCGTGTGAAGAGGGTGCGGTTGAGACTGGCCGGCAAGGTTGCACGGTTGAGGCGGGACAGCAGGGGTCTTCGTCGCATCTAGTGCCTTCTGGCCTCTCGGGGTCTCGGGTGTGGCCCAGGAGGGCCTCCGTGAAGTGCGTGTGGAGCGCGGCCCGCACGCGCCGGAGCCGGGGTTGGTGCGGAGCCGGGGTTGGTGCGGAGCCGGGGTTGGTGCGCCGCGGACACTCCTCCCGGCCGGGTTGCCAGTCACAGGCCGAGGGAGAGAGGCTGGGGCGCCCCCTGGCGGACGGGGCTGACGCGTTACTGTAACCCGCGCGCTCAGGCGGGCCCGGAAACGAAGCGGGTAAGACGAGGAGGTCTTTATTCTCTGTCCCGCTGTCTTGTGTGTCCTGCCACTAGGAGCAGAGAGACTCTGGGCAAGTTGCTTAAACTCTGTACCCCACGGAATGCCTGCGGGATCTCTCTCCGTGAGCACGTGCTCGTGTTCTCCTGACCCGAGTAACGAAAGCGTATTTTCTGGGCCCTTGTGGACTGGACGTCCAGGTTGTCTCCCCTTCCTCACTATCTTAGACGATGGCGCCACGCGTGCCTGTACGCGTGTATCTTGGTCACTAGGTCTCGGTCCTTGAACAGCCGCTCTGAGGGGCTCCGTGGAGAGGTGAGAACAGCACGCCTGGAGCCAGACAAGCGTGACCCTCCTCCCGCCCCACGAGCTGAGCGCCTGCTCTGGGACACTCACCGGTCGCCGGTGGACAGAACGTTAACAGTCTGGTCACGTACAAATTGGTCCCTTGGAAAAATTAGTAAGAGGAGAGTTTGAGTCAGAAGATTTCCAGAGGATATTTTCAAACGCTTTCTGTAAAAGTGGCACCAGTTGCACACTTCGCAAACGTTGGGAACTCCTTTGTACAGAGGGTGACACCAGCACGGGGTGTTACTAGGCCTTGGTTACAGCAGCGAGTGGAAATCGGAGGAGATTGTTTCCATGCTGGGAACTGTTTGAGAAGGAAAGTTTTGTCTCAGTGGATTTACGGTGGTTCTCTAGCAAATGCTGTTTGTGCTACCCGGAGACGCTTTCTGCTCGTATTTCTGTGTGTGTACAGTTACCTGACTTACAGGTAAAAAAATGAATGAATTTAAAAAAAAATTTTAATATATTTTTATAAGATTTTATTTATTTATTTGACAGACAGACATCACAAGTAGGCAGAGAGGCAGGCAGAGAGAGAGGAGGAAGCAGGCTCCCCGCTGAGCAGAGAGCCCGATGCGGGGCTCGATCCCAGGACCCTGGGATCATGACCTGAGCTGAAAGCAGAGGCTTTAACCCACTGAGCCACCCAGGTTCCCGGAATGAATATTTTTAACTATCAAAGTATTTTGAAATATTTTGGAAAGTGGCCACTTTTTATTTTGTATTGAAGAATAATTGATACCTTATTTTCTGTCACTTACTATTGCCATCACCCCCAGGAATATTCAGTATTTTAGAGTAACTGAGTAGAACTTACATGAGAAGTAAGTGAGAATCTCTTGATTTCAAAACTGGCAAAATATTTAGGTTTCTTTGGTCTGGAACTCGTGGTTGTCTTTATTCCTGGTTAAAGGCTTGAGAAAATAACTTGGCTTTAATGCTTCCATTAATGTTTTATATTAAACTATTTGTTTTAAAATAGCCCTTATATGCAAACAAGTTTCTTCTGTTGGTTTGTACTAACCGGTTAGTTGATTAGTACTCACTGATAGACGTGACAAGGTCTCTGGTCCTTAAAGGAGCGTTGTTCGGTGAAGACAGACCCGGAAGTACAAGCTATCCAGGGCAGGGCTGTGGCGCTGATAAACGCCTACCCAGGAACCGGGGAACAGAACAGGAGGACGGGCAGCTCGTCCCAGAAGGGCCAGGTGTCCTGATCCGGGTATTTCCTGTGTTGGTGGCGGGGCAGGGTGTGCAGGGGGCTGTGAGCGAGCACGAGGTCTGTGAAGGCCTCACGGCAGGTGCAGGTGAGTGGATAGAAAGGGGGAGAGAGGCCTTCTGGGAGAAGGGCCAAGGAGCCTTTTATTCTAGCCCAAGTGACCTGGGCGCGAGTCCACGCGGCCGGGGTGGAGGCAGCGATGCGTGGCACATGGTCATGTGGAGAGTTACCACAGCCGTCTGGGAAGAGCCGATCAGGAGAGAAGTAGGATTATTTCTGTGAACAGCTGTCATCTTTTAGAGCAGTGTTGAGTGTGGCAAAGGATCCTGGGAGTCTTAGGATACCTGATTTTTTTTTTCTTTTCCTGATTTTTTTAATGTTAGCCACCATACAGTACATCATTAGTTCTTGATGCAGTGTCCCAAGATTCATTGTTGGCATATAACCCCCAGTGCTCCATGCAGTCCATGCCCTCCTCAATACCCATCACCAGGCTCACCCAAACCCCCACCATCTCCCTTCTAAAACCCTCAGTTTGTTTCTCAGAGTTCACAGTCTCTCATGGTTCATCTCCCCCTCTGATTTCCCTCCCTTCATTTTTCCCTTCCTTCTCCTAATGTCCTCTATGCCATTCCTTATGTTCCATAAGTAAGTGAAACCATATAATTGACTTTCTCTGATTTCACTCAGCATAATTCCCTCCAGTCCCATACAGGTTGATGCAAAAGTTGGGTATTTATCTTTTCTGATGGCTGAGTAATACTCCATTGTATATATGGACCACATCTTCTTTATCCATTCATCTGTTGAAGGACATCTCAGCTCTTTCCACAGTTTGGCTGTTGTGGACACTGTTGCTCTGAACACTGAGGTACAGATGGCCCTTCTTTTCACTACATCTGTATCTTTGGGGTAAATACCCAGTAGTGCAATTGCAGGGTCATAGGGTAGCTCTCTTTTTAATTTTTGGAGGAACCTCCACACTTTTCCAAAGTAGCTGCACCAACTTGTATTCCCACCAATGGTTTAAGAGGGTTCTCTTTTCTCCACATCCTCTCCCAACACACGTTGTTTACTATCTTGTTGATTTTGGGCATTCTGACTGGTGTCAGGTGGTATCTCAATGTGGTTTTGACTTGAATCTCCCTGATGGCTAATGATGATGAACGTTTTTTCATGTGTGTGTTAGCCATTCGTACGCTTTCTTTGGAGAAGTGTCTGTTCATGTCTTCCCAGTTTTTGACATGATTACCGGTTTTTTGAGTTTTGAGTTTGAGGAGTTCTTTATAGATCCTGGATATCAGCCCTTTATCTATAGTGTCATTTGCAAAATTATCTTCTCCCATTCCATGGGTTGTCTCTTTGTTTTGTTAACTGTTTCCTTTGCTGTACAGAAACTTTTGATCTTGATGAAGTCCCAAAAGTTCATTTTTGCTTTTGTTTCCTTTGCCTTTGGAGACCTGTCTTGAAAGAAGTTGCTGTGGCCGATGTCGAAGAGGTTACTGCCCGTGTTCTCCTCTAGGGTTCTGATGGATTCCCGTCTCACACTGAGGTCTTTCATCCATTTAGAGTTTATGGTCCAGTTTCATTCTTCTACACATAGCTGTCCAGTTCTCCCAGCACCATTTACTGAAGAGACTGTCTTTTTCCATTGGATATTTTGTCCTGCTTTGTTGAAGATGAATTGACCGTAGAGTTGTGGGTCCATATCTGGGCTCTCTACTCTGTTCCACTGGCCTGTGTGTCTGTTTTTGTGTCAGTACCGTGCTGTCTTGGTGATGACAGCTTTGTAGTAAATAAAGCTTGAAATCAGGCAACGTGATGCTCCCAGCTTTTTTCTTTTTCAACATTTCTTTGGTGAGTCAGGGTTTTTTCTGGTTCCATACAAATTTTAGGACTATTCCAGCACTTTGAAAAATGCTGATAGTATTTTGATCGGGATGGCACTGAAAGTATAGAGTGCTCTGGGCAGCATAGACGTTTTACCAATGTTTATTCTTCTGATCCATGAGCATGGAATGTTCTTCCATCTTTTTGTGTCTTCTTCAGTTTCCTTCATGAGTGTTCTGTAGTTCCTCGAATACAGACCCTTTACCTCTTTGGTTAGGTTTATTCCCAGGTGTCTTATGGTTTTCGGTGCTATTGTAAATGGAATCCACTCTCTAATTTCCCTTTGTACAGTTTCACTGTTAGTGTATAAAAAAGCAACTGATTTCCGTGCATTGATTCTGTAGCCTGCCACATTACCGAATTGCTGTATGAGCTCTAGTACTTTGGGGTGGAGTCTTTTGGGTTTTCTGCATCAAGTATCATCGGTCCATGTTCCTGACTCTACTTTCAACTGAATGACTCTGCTGCAGTCCGCCAAAGACAAGCCAGGACTGTGAACAGGTTATTAAGGAGGCGAGAATCCTGGGTGTGGGCACTGGAGGTTTGCCCCACATCCTTCCGCTGTCTCCTTGACCCCTGCGGTCATCAGGCGTCCTGTGTGGACCAGCAGCTTTTGCCCAAGCAGCCCGACATTTGCTCAAGCAGTGGAAACACTGCCTCGCTTGTAAGGCAGGTGCTTGGGAAGTATTGCGTCATATTTTCATACAAACTGAAAACCGCAGAGTCAAGCGGCCTAAGGCTGGTTTGCCTTCAGAAAACCCTTGAACTGCTGCCTACTGAGCATTACCTCGCCCTTTCTGCTACGCCGGAAGCCAGGGACCACTTTTTGCCAAGTTCTGGCTGTTTCATGTACAGAAGATTCCTTCACCTTTGCTGTAAGCAACTTTACCAAAACCAGGAGAAATAAAACCTTGTTTTTTCAGGTGGTGTTAAATCTCCAGATTGGGGGATGGTTGAAGGGAAGAGAGGCAGAAGGAAGCCAATTCTCAAACACTGGCATAAGGGACAGGACTATCAATAAAGCACACATTTACTACCAGCCCTGTCAGGACACATTCGTCATGGTCGCTTCAACCTTCATTAACTGTAGAATCCAGTGTTTATGCCAAAATCTCTAACAGCCACATGCAAAATGCTAACGCTGGCACATGCTTGAGCCAACTTACCTTTCCAGGGCTTTCTTTTACGAGGTCTTCAGCTAATCTACACCCTGGCCAAACTGGGTGTCTTATTTCTGGGGCACAGCTCATATTTCTCCTGCTGAGGCCTTTCCTTGGGTTGCTGTCTCCATTTGTCTGAAATCTCAGAGCTCCAGGCCCATCAGAGCACCACTCCTACATTTCCTCCTAAATAGTAACTCACTCTTTTACATCATTTTAACACCACCGCTTGAAACTCTTTTGGCACAGAATCCTAATACTCTGTAACTCTCCAGTCCCTCCCCATGCATGTAGCACGCCAGCTGGTAAGCAACTTACAGTGGTGAGAACATGCTGTATCTTGTAGAGGAGAGGCACAGGGGAGTCATACTACCATTTGTTGGCCATGATTTTGTTGGTTGTGTGCTCTTTCTTGCATGGTCTTTATGATTCTTGTGATTCTAGTGAAGCCCTTTCTCCAGTACCCAGGCTGTCCTGTCCATTATAGGGTATGCAAGGGGCACTTCCTCAAACTGCTTATGGGGAAGAGTTGCTTTATTAGGATACCTGATTCTTAAATATCCTGACATTTTAGACCATTTCTTTTCATCTGGCTCAGAGAGGGTGCCTCCGTGCCCACTGTGTAGCAGCCTAGCCAGGCCCACGGAAGCGTGTTGGTGGTGGCTGCGTGGTGGGCGTCCACGGCTGTAGGTCCTGTTGGAGTTGACATTGTTTTCGCTGCTGAGCAGGATGTGATGGTGGCAGGCGGGATGGAGAGCATGTCCAACGTTCCCTACGTCATGAGCAGAGGAGCCACGCCGTACGGCGGTGTCAGGCTGGAAGACTTGATTGTGAAAGACGGGCTGACGGACGTCTACAATAAGATCCATATGGTAATGCTTGTTTTTGGAGAAATCCCAGCTAGTACACAGGACTGCTTGAGGTTTAAAGATACGCAGATTCAGAAACTGAAGGGTGGGCTCCATAAATGTTGATTTTAGCCATTCATTTCAGGAACACATCTCTTAGCTCCCCCCATCAGTTTGACTTGGGTGTTGAATCTGCTGGCCCACACTGGAATAGGGAGTGTTCGGACTTCTGATTATAGATTCTGTAGCTATTTAATTCTTTACCTTTGAAATAGAAATTCTGGACTCACTGAAGTATCTAAAGATGAGACCTGACTGAAAAATGACCTAGTACAGAAAGTGTATTTTAAGAAACAACGTTTAACGGCTAACCACTGTTTTATGTTATGCAAGTTAATAGATATTTAAGAATTCCATCTTTTATCAGGGGAACTGTGCTGAGAATACCGCGAAGAAGATGAACATTGCACGAGAGGAACAGGACACGTACGCGATTAATTCCTATACCAGGAGTAAAGCAGCGTGGGAAGCAGGAAAATTTGGAAATGAAGTTATCCCTGTCACAATTACAGTAAAAGGTAGAGGGATGATGTTCCAACATAGGTTTTTTATGCTAAAAAATTGCTATGCTAAAAAATTCTGTTTTAGATTAGTACATTTTTATCTTTGTTCACCTGAGGACATATACTTTTGCTTATGGTTAACAGAGGGAAATGCTGTCCAGTTACAATGTAACTCCACCCAATTTCATATCTACTTCCAGCTCAGCTACAAATACCACTAAGAATAATGTTCCCAATTTGAGAAATATATTTATATTTATTAGAAATTTTCTAGTATCGGTGACAGTTTATTAGCCTTTGAGGTGAGGAGGCAGGCTTTGGGGGGCACCTCCCAGGACTGAAGGCTGCACGTCAGCAGCTCTGGAAGCTGCATCTTTTTGTCCCGTCTCCATCTCCGGGTCCCATCTGAAGGCTCTCCGTCACCAAGCAGGGAGGTCTCCTCATCCGCTCCAGCAGGGACTCAGCATGAAGACTCATTAAACTGGTTTAGGTTCCATTTCCACGGAGAAATGATGAGGTTCAGGATGGTGGAATTACTAGGGCTTGTCCAGCCCTGGAGTCAGGAAAGTGGCTGGGATCTGTGATCTAAAAAGGGCGAGACAAGAGAATGGGATGGGGCCATCAAAGATTTAAAAGGTTAAACTACTTAATAAACTCTTCAAGTCCCTAACAGAGAGGGTAGGTGGTGGATTCTCGAGTAGGGTTGCCGTGAGATGGTGGAGGTGTGCAGGCCCGGTGTGGGGGGTACATTTGCTGTGTCTCACTGAGGGACTCATCCGGCTGATGAGACTTGTACTGCAGGTAAACCAGATGTCCTGGTGAAAGAAGACGAAGAATATAAACGGGTTGACTTTAGCAAAGTCCCAAAGCTGAAGACCGTTTTCCAGAAAGAAAATGGTTAGTATGAAGAAATGAACCATGGCAAAAAGTGGAGTTAATATACCATCTCTACTCTTGGAACTGCCTATGGATTTTAGTTAAGTAATTCTAGAAAACATTTAGATGTTATTTAGCATTTTCAGTATGTCAAGGCTCATGTGAAATTAACATGATATTTATGCAAAAAATATTAAAAATTTTGTTAATACCTTCAATATAGAAATCCTAGGGAAGAGACTACAGAATGAGTATAGAATTGTTTTTCATATTTAATTCATTTTGAAAGTTTATTCTGTAATGAAATGTGTTTATATATTAAGTACCTGTAAGGTTTTTGAAGATGAAGTTGGCAGCCGTGTCGTTCACGGGTTTTTCCTAATGCCTGACTTGTAGTAGGTCCTCAGTCAGTAACTGTCGAAATCTACCATAAACAGGATTCAAGTGTCTCAATTAATGCTTTTGAAATCCTTGAGGTGTGGTCCATGCTGCTTTTAAAAATGGGCAGATCTACTGGAGATTAGAGTCTAAAGATACTTTTTCTGCCTTTCCTGATTTGAATTTTTCCTTTTTTTTTTTTTTTAAAGATTTTTATTTAGTATTTATTTGACAGAGATCACAAGTAGGCAGAGAGAGAGGAAGGGAAGCAGGCTCCCTGCCAAGCAGAGAGCCCCTTGTGGGGCTCGATCCCAGGACCCCGGGATCATGACCTGAGCCGAAGGCAGAGGCTTAACCCCCTGAGCCACCCAGGCGCCCCCCTGATTTGAATTTTTTAATACCAACTACAGAGAGGGATCAGTCTTTTTTAAAGCACCATGTAAAATTTATGTTGCAAAAGTACATTTGTATATTTTTAGCTGCAATCTACTTATAGGGGCTTGGTCACAATTTTTATAAAAGCTTACCTGATAGAATTTACATTCTGTAAAATTTAAAACATCCAGTTCAGTTATTTTTAGTATTCTTGACATTTAACTTCAAGTGATTGTAGAAAAGGATGTGGTTTTTTAAAATTATTTCTAAAATTTTGTTTATTTATTTGACAGATCACAAGTAGGCAGAGAGACAGGCAGAGAGAGAGAGGAAGGGAAGCAGAGAGCCTGTTGTGGGGCTCGATCCCAGGACCCTGGGATCATGACCTGAGCCAAAGGCAGAGGCTTAACCCACTGAGCCACCAGGCGCCCTAAGATGTACATGGTTTTGACACAGTACCTGCTCTAACGTGGATAAGCAAAGTTAGACTCTGGGAAGAAAAAGCAACAGCTGGTCCTTACCTTGGCAGCCTTGTAAGCCCGCGCTGACCTCCTGCCGTCATGCCGGTGTTGCTGAGCGGGCTGTGAACAAAGGGCTAGAGAACCAGCCGGAAATAGCCAGGTGTGGGTCTCCTGAAAGCAGGCATCGTCTCCACACATACTGGTCGTTTCCACGCACCCAGCAGCCCCCGTGGTGCCCGCAGGAGTTCAGTCAGTTGAACCAAATGAACGTGGTGTGAATGGTTGTGGCCTCACGCTCACCACTGCTTCCAGGCACAGTCACAGCCGCCAACGCAAGCACGCTCAACGACGGCGCGGCTGCCCTGCTGCTCATGACTGCGGACGCGGCCCGGAGGCTCGACGTCAGGCCGCTGGCCAGAGTAGCAGGTAGCACGTGTTCCGAACCGCTCTCCTCCTGAGCCCCTTGAAGCTTCCTGAAATGGAGTTTCCGTGTTGGTTACACAGCGTTGAGGGCGGCTCCTTCTCTCTGTGGGTGGTTCGGTGTGACAGTCGCTCGTATTTTGAGTTAGAAGCTCCTTTATCATTCATTTTGTAGAAGAGTAAGCATCAGAGATCTCTCCTAGCCTGTCTGCTGAGTGGGGGTAGGAGGTACGTGGTCCTGGCACGCAGGGGAGCGGTAACCACCTAGAAGGAAAAGAATATGAAGTTAGGGCTTTAGAAATAAGAAGTTGAGACATTTTGGCATTTAACTATGTGGCTGGCACACCCTTCATCTCCTTAAACATTTTTAGCTGTAAAATCCACCTTGTGAGTAAGTTTAACAAATACCATTTTGTTACTTTATTGTTTTAGAAGATTTTATCTATTAGAGAAAGGAGGAGGAACAGGGACCAGCAGACTCCCTGTTGAGCACGGAACCCAGGCGGTCCCACTACCTTCGGATGGTGACCTGAGCCAAAACCAAGTCAGATGCCTTATGAACCCCCTGAGCCACTCAGGCATCCCCTTCGTTTTCAGCTGGGAGCGCGGTTTCCTAACCTCAGCACTTGCGACATTCTGCAACCAGTAATTCCTTTGCCGGAGGCTGCGCTGCTCGCTGGAGGACGCACGGTCGCCTCTGCCCCCCAGATGCTGCAGGAAGGGTCCTTCTACCCACTGCAGCACCTACATCATGTCTAGCTAATGCTAGTGTCCCTGGAGGCCAATTCCCCCAGCCCCCTGCTTCGGAAAATCCGCGGCCTAGATGATGGATCTAATTTTATAAAGCCAACAGTCTTAGAACAGGAACAGCTACATTTCCGTGTATGATTGGGGCTAGGAAGCTTGCAGTTCTGCACATGATACATGACCTATCACTTGTAAAAAACGATTTTTTTTTTTTTTTTTAAAGATTTTATTTATTTATTTGACAGATCACAAGCAGGCAGAGAGGCAGGCAGAGAGAGAGGAGGAAGCAGGCTCCCCTAGAGAGCAGAGAGCCCGATGCGGGGCTCGATCCCAGGACTCTGAGATCATGACCTGAGCCGAAGGCAGTGGCTTAACCCACTGAGCCACCCAGGCGCCCCGTAAAAAACGATTTTAATGACTTTTTTTCTTTTTTTTCTTAAAGCATTTGCTGATGCTGCTGTCGAACCCATTGATTTTCCAATTGCGCCCGCGTATGCTGTACCGAAGGTGAGAACCCAGTGTGGGGCCGTCATTACCGCATCGTGCTGGCTTCTGCCTGGAGCAGAGCTGCGGGGTTGGGGTTTTAATGTTACTTGTCTGCGGAAGATTGGTTTCAAATCTTTTTTTTTTTTTTTTTAATTTTATTTATTTGAGAGAGAAAGAGCATGAATGGAGGGAGGGGCTGAGGTAGAAGCAGACTCCCCCATTGAGTGGGAAGCCCGACACGGGCTCGATCCCAGGACCCTGAAATCACTACCTGAGCTGAAGTCAGATGCTTAACTGCCTGAGGCACCAAAAGGCCCCCAAATCTTCCAACTTCTGAAAACAGTCTGAGCAGCCCACAAACTAGAGCCTCAGTGAAACCGACGCAAAGTCTGGAATTATTTTTAGGTAGGGTGCTTACTCGCACCTGGCATGGTAGCCACAGAGTGGGAGGCTGGTGTGGCAAAGAAGAGTACTGAAGGTCCTGGGTCTAGAATTCAAAGCAAATAATGCAGTACTAGGAGAGTCTCCATTCCAAAAGGAAATTGCTGGGAGCTGGTCTTAGAGTAAAACTAAAAACAAAAAACCTATGTACTCCAAGCGGTCACTGTTGCTAAGGGAAGTTGCTACGGGGTCACAGGAAGAGACGGTGCTGAAGGAGCCCGGAAGATTCCAGCAAATACTCCCTTTTGGAAGGAGAGGGCCTCACCCTGGGAGGGGACTTCTGACAGCAACACCCAGAAAGAGCAGAAATCAGTGAGGACTATGGGAAGAAAGGATAAGAAACGATGAGGTGGCAGGGTTCAGAGAGGAAGAGAATAACAGCTTCAGAAAGTGAATGCATCGCACAGGACAGCAAGGGGGAGAAACGGGTCTGGATTCTGAAGGCGGAGCTCCAATTCTGACCCTGGCTTGACTGAAAGCCAGGGAAGGGACCACACGGTTTTGTCTCATGTTGTGGGAGCTGTACAGCCTGAAACACAGAGCCTGCTGCAGGGAGAGAGGAAGGGGGGGAAGAGTTCCCAGTTACTTTTATTAATTCTCACAACAATTTTTAAATAAAAGGAAAACTGGGTACCTGGGTGGCTCAGTAGCTTAAGCCTCTGCCTTTGGCTCAGGTCATGGTCTCAGGATCCTGGGATCGAGCCCGGCATTGGGGGGGGGGGGGGGTCTCTGCTTAGCAGGGAGCCTGCTCCCCCCCCCCCCCTCTCTGCCTACTTGTGGCCTCTCTGCAAAATAAATAAAAATCTTCAAAAAAAACAAAACAAACAGTAGAATTTTAGAACATTTTCCTGCATAGCTGACGAACTGCTCAGAATTAAAGACTTGAGATAATTTGCAGTGAGGATACAACAGCTAACAATGTCTGCACCCATATAACCCCACAGCAGCTTTTATACAGGAGAAACTAGGAGATGCAGAGAAAAACCACTGTACTAACAGCAGAAACTAATAGACCTCTCTCATTTGATAGATAAAGAATCTACAACTGATCAAAGTAGTAAAAAAGATTAAGTATAACCCCCAAATAGAGAACACATGTTCTTTTCAGGTATCCATAGACTATTCAAGAAAATCTAGTTCTTTCTATTGCTGCAAATAATAAATAATGCAAACAGAATTCTTTGCTCACAGTGCAGTGAGACATTAAAATCCGAAAATGAAAAGGCTCTTCTTCCTGAAAACTAAGAAACTCCATATTTAAATATCTCTTGCATCATGAGGAACTAGAAACCCAGATTGCAGAATTCCAGAAAAAAACAATGAAAATAAGTTTTGACTGTTAATCTTTCGTTATAAAAATTTTAGGTTCTTAAAGATGCAGGCCTGAAGAAAGAGGATATTACGATGTGGGAAGTGAATGAAGCCTTCAGTTTGGTTGTGCTGGCAAACATTAAAATGCTGGACCTCGATCCCCACAAAGTGAACATCGACGGAGGAGCAGTTTCTCTGGGACATCCCATCGGGTAGGTGAAGTCAGACAAGTCTCTGTCTAGGCTAATGGCTTCATAATGGCCTTGTAATTTTGTCTAAATCTTAACCGCTTCATGCTAATCCTGTTACTCCTGGTTGAACTGGTTTCCTTCCCATCTGTCCTTCGAAGGGTAAACACCATTTCTGATAGGATTTAACACTGAATACAGATCTGCCACATTTGTTGCCTGAGAACTAATAGTGTCTTTTTTTTTTTTTTTTAAGATTTTATTTATTTATTTGAGAGAGAGGCAGTGAGAGAGAGCATGAGCGAGGAGAAGGTCAGAGGGAGAAGCAGACTCCCCGTGGAGCTGGGCGCCCCATGCGGGACTCGATCCCGGGACTCCCGGATCATGACCTGAGCCGAAAGCAGTCGTTCAACCAACTGAGCCACCCAGGCGTCCCAAACTAATAGTGTCTTAAGATTAAAATCTATGCTTGGGCTTAAAAAAAAAAAAAAAAAGCTGTACTAGTTCTTGAAACATGTCTCCCACTTTAAGAAAAGGAGTTAAATTCTCTAACAGGCTTTTCAAACGAACTTGGAATGGGAACTGTTTTGATTAGGTATTCTTTATGAAAGAACACAAATGCTTTCTTCTTCCTAGGATGTCTGGAGCCAGGATTGTCGTTCATATGGTTCATGCCCTGAAGCAAGGGGAGTACGGTCTTGCCAGTATCTGTAATGGAGGAGGAGGGGCGTCTGCCCTGCTGATCCAGAAGTTTTAGGCAGCTCGTGTCTAAAACAACCCTAATGTGGCCAGAAAGGTCTGCTGTAATCAGTAGGACTCACTACCTGGGGTGGGGTTATGTACTCCCATCTGTTTCATTTTCTATTTTTTTCTAACATTTTTACAATATGATAAGATCAATCCTCAAACCTTTTGAAATTATAAATAAATGTTTTCTTCTGCTTTAAGTCTTTTGTAATCTTTAGTTCAAAGTAGTTGTGAGAAAGCTGTACTATCTGAGATACCAGTGTGCACTTATTCGTATCCTAGAAGTAGATGCTTCCGCTTTACAGAACAAATCATCATTTACATTCTGAGGCTGGTCAGAGGTCAGTGAACGTCACGTACAACTGACTGAGCTTTATCAGACTCCTGAAAGTGAGAACAGTGTTGCTGGAAACAGGATAGATCCATGTGCTCGGGTCTAGGGGGGGCAATTTCTCACAATATTAGCATGCAGGACTTGGGGGTAGCGGGTCAGAAAATCCTGGGGTTTGGCCTCTGGATTACTACAGCAGCAAAGTGCACCCACCTCAGCAGTGGTTCCGAGAAGGGAAGCTCCTTTCCCAGGTGAGATGCACAGCGGTGGGAGAGCAAAGGGTCAGAAAGGTTCATGTATACACAGTCTCTTGGCAGATGGTTCTTGGGAGTCCTTACCTGAGAAGGAACAAAAAGACAATGCAAGGAAAAAAATAGATTCAGAGGGATAACTTAAAAAGAATCACAGTAATCACAGCTAATACTTGTGGCTCATTATGTACTAAGTCCTTTGATCCTCACAAGAACTCAAGAAGGTAGGTACTGTCATTTCCTCTTATGTACAGAAAAGGACACTGAGGCACGGACTAGGGCAACTGTGAGGTCAGGAGCAGAGCTGGTCCAGTCCAAGCTCCTGTTGCAGCTGTGCTCCGTAAGCCTGAGCCCACCCTGACTCTGACAGGAGGGGATAAGACAAAGGAAGGAAAGAAAACCCAAGACATGGTAGAATACTTCAGAGGAGACAAGCAGAATTAACACTGCATTGCACCATCAGTGACATGGGAAAGCTCTCTGACAGTTCTGGGAAAGAAAAAGAGACAACTAATGAGTAAATGGTTTAAAAAAAAAAAAAAAAAGTGGCAATCCAAGGATTAATCATAATAGAACAACTCTGGAGGCCTTATTTCATTAGCACAGTTAATTAACAGAATCCTAGTAAGATTCCAGAGAGAACATCTAGGTGGAAAAATGGGTAGCCTCAATCATTTTCTTTAAAAGTACTAGAAGACAAATGACCAACATCTATGTATTTTTAATAGAACAAAGATACTAGGAATCTTTAGGCATGCAAGGGCTTAAAAATATGCTCAGTATTTCCTCCAAAAATGACAGAATTTATTACCAGCACATGGAAAGAATCAAAATTGAGAATTCGAGAATGTAAAACTTTTAATTTTCTTAATTTTTAAAAGGACTGGCTGGGGAGGAGGGGAATGTAGTAAAATCGGGGTTAAAAAAATACATATATATGTTTGCTAACTAAAGACAAATGCCAGTAGAATGTAAAATAAGCTCTACAATACATTACTATAGAAGGTAACCATTATTAAGTAAAAAGAGAAGGTTGGTATACATAACAAATTACTAGCAGTCAAGGCAGAAACAGGACAAGAACTCTAATAGAAGGAAAAGATCATTCAGGGGCACCTGGGTCGCTCGGTGGGTTAAACCTCTGCCTTCGGCTCAGGTCATGATCCCAGGGTCCTGGGATCGAGCCCCACATCGGACTCTCTGCTCGGCGGGGAGCCTGCTTCCTCCTCTCTCTCTGCCTGCCTCTCTGCCTACTTGTGGTTCCTGTCAGATGAATAAATAAAATCTTAAAAAAAAAAAAAAGATTCAAAATAAAGTTGTAGAGAACATGAAGACAAAAGAGGAAAAAAGTGGTAGTGTTTCTGGAAGACAAGAATTGAGCACGGATCTAGGCATGGGCTGTGCTCCCCCCGGAGACCAGGGAGCCGGCAGATCCACCTCTGACTCTCACGTGAACTCCTGACAAACCACAAGCACCTTCCGGGCAGCAGTTTGCTCGTCCGTCTGGCGCCCTACCTTTTGCAGCTGCCGCCTGAAGGCTGGGTCCCCGCATCACCGGCTTTGACAGGCAGCAGGGCTTGCTCTCCTGGATTGCCAGGAACTGTAGCAAAGAAGCCATCATTAGCGGGTGCGGGAGCAACCCCCCCCCCCCTACCCCCCACACCCAGCTCCAGCCCAGAGGTTGCCGGCCACAAGGTCTGTCCCACAAGGTCTGTCGTTGGCCGCCCCCCTGGAAAGGCTTAACTACATACCTTCGCGGCTGCTGCCCCACGTCCTGCCCACGGTCTAGGAGCTCACTGCAGTCCTCGCCTCTGGCATACTCATGCCTTGTCACACCCTCAGGCCCTGGGAGCCACCGAAAACCAACAAGGCAGCAGAGGCCAACACAGAAGATTAAGAGACAATCAAGGCCTCTGCCCAGGCTGGCTGAGGAGGTTCGTCTCCCACACAAGGTCAGTAGGTAGAAACCACCTAAGAAAGTTGAGGAAAATGAAGAAACAGAGGGATTTTTTTTTTCCTAAACAAAAGAACAAGATCAAACTTAACCAGACCTTAATGAAACAGACAGAAATGATTTATCTGACAAGTAACAGCCATAAAGATGCTCACTGGGTTGGGAGAACAATATGCAAACAAGGTAAGAATTTCAAAAGAGAAAATATAAAAGTGCCAAAGAGAAAATATAAAAGTGCCAAAGAGAAATCAGAGCTGAAGAATTCAGTAACTGAACTGAAAAGGAGTCAGACTGCACCACGTGGAAGAAAGGACCCAAGACATCAGGACGGTGAGTGTCACGCAATCAGAAGAGGAGACAGATGAAGGGGACTTACAGCACTTAGACGACGACATCAAGTGGACAAACCTGCATTACTTGCAGCCCCAGACGGGGAAGACAGAGAGGGGCAGAGCACGTACTCAAATAATGGCTGAACACTTCCGTTAACTTGGGGAAACAAACAAATCCAGATCTGGGGAGCCCAGGGGGTTCCAAAAAAGATGAATCCACAACAGCCCCACGTTGAGACATTATAATTAAATTGTCAAAAGCTAAAGCAAAGGAGAGAATCTTAGAAGCAGCAAGAGAAAAAAATGCCTTGTTACCTAAAAGGGAAACCCCTTGAGACTAGTGCAGAGTTTTCAGCAAAGTCCACAGGCCTGAAGAAAGGGGCAGGATATAGTAAAAATGCTGAAAGGAAAAAAAAAATGCCAACCAGTACTTTATCCAGCAAAGTTGTTCTTCAGATTTGAATGAGAGTTTTCCAGACAAGCAAGAGCTGAAGGAATTCATCACCACTAGGGTCAGTCTTACAAGAAATGTTAAAGGGACTTCTTCAAGCTGAAAGGAAAGGATGCTAATTCGTAACAAGGAGACATTTCGAAGTTGGGTCCCTGGTAAAGACAAATACACAGTCAAATTCAGGACTCCAGTGCTGTAATGGTGGTGGGCAAATTGCTGAGAACGTACAAGAATATTAAAAAGTTCAACTACAAAAATTTTTAATGGATGTTCAAAGTAAAAATATACATAAATTGTAACATCAAACCCAGTGTGGTGGGGGAGTGTAAAAGTGTAGTTTTTATGTGTGTTTGAAGTTAGCAGTTATAGCTTAAAGTAGATTGTTATAAATATCTTGTATAAGCCTCACGGTAACCACAAAACAAACCTACAATAGATACACAGGAGATAAAGAGACAGGAAACCAAGGATCCAAACCAGCAAAAATGATCAAATCACAAAGGAAGAGAGCAAGAGATCAAGAGGGAAACAAAGGAATTACAAAATAGCCAGAGAACAATTAACAAAATGGCCATACCTGTAAATAATACCTTTAAATACAAAGGAACTAAATTCTCCAATCACAAGACACAGAGCAGCTGAACGGAGAAATAAAGTCTTGACTATATGCTGCCTGCCAGAGGCTCACTTCAGCTTCAAGGACACACAGACTGGAAGGGAAGGGCTGGAAAAAGACATTCCGTGTACAAAGGCCAAAGAAAGCAGGGTAGCTGTATTTTCATCGGACAAAATAGACTTTAAGACAAAAGCTGTTTAAGATATAAAGAAGGTGGGGGGCAATCCAACAGGAGGTAAAACCATTTGAAATAGATACACACCTAACAGAGGAGCAGAATACAACAGTAGGAGACTTCAGTGTCCCACTTCAACAACGAACAAATGATGATCTAGACAGAAAACCAGTAAGGGAACCTTGGACTTGAATAACATGTCGGATCGGATGGACTTAGATATTTACAGAACATCCCACCCAACCCCAGAATACACGTTCATTTCAGGAACATCTGGAACACCAGCCAAGACATACGACAGGTGAGGCCACAAAAGAAATCTTTCTAAGTTTAAGGTGATTGAAATCATATCCAGCGATTTTTCTAACAGTGGTATACAACTAGAAATCAATTATAAGAAGGAAAAACTAGAAAATTCACAGACACATGGTGGTTAAAAACATGCCACTGGGGGCGCCTGGGTGGCTCAGTGGGTTAAGCTGCTGCCTTCGGCTCAGGTCATGATCTCAGAGTCCTGGGATCGAGCCCCGCATCGGGCTCTCTGCTCAGCAGGAAGCCTGCTTCCTCCTCTCTCTCTGCCTGCCTCTCTGCCTACTTGTGATCTCTCTGTCAAATAAATAAATAAAATCTTTAAAAAAAAAAAAAAAAAAAAAAAAAAAAACATGCCACTGATAATCAACGGGTCAAAGAAATTGAAAGAGAAATGCACAAAGTCCTGACGCGGGCAACTGGCTGGCTCAGTCAGCAGAGCATGTGACAACGGATTTCCAGGTTGTGAGTTTGAGCCCTGTGTTGTGTACAGAGATTACTTACAAATAAAATCTTAAAAAAAAAATGTGCACACAAATGGAAATGGAAGTACAACATACCAGAACTTATAGGATGCAGCAAAAGCAATTCTTTTTTTTTTTTAAGATTTTTATTTATTTATTTATTTGACAGAGATCACAAGTAGGCAGAGAGGCAGGCAGAGAGAGAGGGGGAAGCAGGCTCCCCGCTGAGCAGAGAGCCCAATGCGGGACATGACCCCAGGACCCTGGGACAATGACCTGAGCTAAAGGCAGAGGCTTTAACCACTGAGCCACCCAGGTGCCCCAAAAGCAATTCTAATAGGGAGGTCCCCAGTGATAAGTGCTCACATTACAAATCAAGAAAGATCTCAAACAATCTCAAATAAACACATCAACTATACCTCGAGGAACTAAAAAAGGAAGAACAAACCAAGCCCCATGTTAGTAAAAGAAGGAAATAATAAAGATCAGAGTGGAAAGAAATGGAGACTAAAATGACAATAGTACAGACCAACAGAGTTAAGAGCTGATTTTTTTTTTTTTTTAAGGCAAAAACAGAAAAACCATTAGCTACACTTACCAAGAAAATAACAGAATTTGCTTTGGCAGCACATATACTAGAATCAGAATAAAAATAAGAGAACTCCAGCAAAGAAAAGTATAACTGAAGGAGGAGACATTGCACGAATAGCCCACAAATACACAGAAATAAGGGACTACATTGAATTACCAACATATTGGAAAACCTAGCAGAAATGGATAAATTTCCAGAAACATAACAACCTACCAAGATGGAATCATGAAGAAACAGTGTATCTGAACAAACCAATTAATAGTAAGGACACTGAATCAGTAGTCAAAACCCTCACACAATGAAGTCTAGGACCAGACAGCTTCACTGGTTAATTCCGTCAAACATTTAAACAGAAGAAGAGCGGGCGCCTGGGTGGCTCAGTCGGTTAAGTGGCTGCTTTCAGGTGATGATCCCAGGGTCCTGGGATCAAGCCTCACGTTGGGCTCCCTGCTTCGCAGGGAGCCTGCTTCTCCCTTTCCCTCTAACCCTCACTTGTGTGTCCTCACTCCCGCTAGTGCTCTCTCTCAAATAAATTAAAAAAAAAAAAAAAAAAAAAAAAAAAAATCTTGGAAAAAAAAAAAAAAAAAAAAGGAAGAAGATGGTACACTTCCAAAATCGTTTGATACCAAAACTGGACAAAGACACCATAAGAAAGAAAAATTACCAGCTAGTATCCTTGAAGAACACAGCTGCAAAGGGCAACTGGGTGGCTCAGTTGGTTAAGTGTCCGCCTTCAGCTCAGGCCATGATCACAGTTTCCTGGGATTGGTCCCGCATCAGGCTCTTCACTCAGCAGGGAATCTGCTTTCTCTCTCTTACTCCCCCTGCTTGTGTTTATGCTCTTGCTGTGTCTGTCAAATAAATAAAATCTTAAAAAAAAAAAAAAAAAAAAAAAAGGCCTGAACAACATATTAGCAAACAAAATTCTACAGCACATTACTGTGATACATAATTTAACAAAATGTAAAATTCATAGGATCATCTCTATAGTTGGGAGAAAAAGCATTTGACAAAATTGAAAATCTATTCATGATAATAACTCCCAACATACTGGACACAGAGACAAGGTACCTCAACAAAATGAAGGTCATCCATGACAAGCCCACAGCTAACATACTTTGAATAATAGTTGTAAAGCTGAAAGTTTTCCCCCTAAGATCAAGAACGAGACAACAATGCCCACTTTCAACAATTAACTGGAAGTCCTAGCCAGAGAATTAGGCAAGTAAAAGAAATAAAAAGCATCCAAATCATAAAGGAAGTAAAACTGCCTCTACTTACAGATGATGTATGATATACAGAACATCATAAAGACTTGACAAAAAAAATGTTAAAACTAATAAATGAATTTGGTAAAGTTATAGGACATAAGATAAGTATACAAAAGTCAGCTGCATTTATATACATTAACATTCTACTAACAGAGACATTAATAATCCCATTTATAATTTTGTCAAAAAAGAATAAAGTATCTAGTAATAAATGTGGTCAGGAAGGGGAAAGATCTGCACACTGATACAAGTAAGATTTTATGGAAGAAACTAAAGAACAATCAAATGGAAAGCTATCCCATGCTGATGGACTGGAACAATTAATCATATTTAAATGTCCATACTATATAGACTCAGTGCTATCCTTATCAAAATTTCAGCGGCATTTTTCACGGAAATAGAATAAACAATCCTAAAATTTGTATGGAACTACAAAAGACCCTGAATAGCCAAAGCGATTTTGATGGGAATAACAAAGCTGGAGGAAACACACTTCCTGACTTCAAATAAAGCTACAGTAATCACAACAGTACAGTACTGGTATAAAACAGACACAAAGATCAATAGAACAGAGGGCCTAGAAATAAATCTATGCAACACATAAGCAATTAATTTAGGGCAAAGGAGCCAAAAATGTAAAATTGGGAAAGGAGAATTTCTTTGACAAATGGTATTGGGAAAACTGGACAGGTACATAGACTCCGATTTTACACCATACACAAAAATTAACTCAAAATGGACTAAGATCTGAAACCATAAAGCTCTAGAAGAATACATAGAAAGTGACCTTCTGGACATAGATCTTGGCAATGGTTTTTCTGAATCTGATACCAAAATCAAAAGCAAATAAATGAGCCTGATTTTATCAAACGAAAAAGCTTGTGCACAGCCGAAGAACCACCTGTGAAAAGAAAAGACAATGTACGGAATCGGGAAGAAGATTTACAAATTATCTGATAAGCGGTTAATGTCAAAAAAAAACCTCCCAGAATTCAACAGCAAAAAACCAACTGAACTAAAAATTGGGCAGAGGATAAGAATAGACATTTTTCCAAGAAAGATCTATAAATGACCTACAGGTCCATGAAACGGTTACTCAATGTCAGTAGTCATCTGAGAAACGCAAATCAGAACGACGACAAACCACCTCACACCTATCAGAATGGCCGTCATCAAAGACGAAGCATTGGCAAACATGTGGAGAGAGAACCCTCGCGCACGGGGGCTGGGAATGTAAACTGGTGCCGTCATTATGGAAAACAGCATGGAGCTTCCTCAAAAATTCAAGAAGAAAAATCAGAAAAAATAGGATCCAGCCCACCTACTCGTGGACACACGTATACGTGTGTGTCTGTATACCCCAAGGAAATGAAAAGCATGCAGGGAAAAGACACGTGTGCTTCCATGTTCACTGCAGCTTCCCCAGCACGACCCACAGCAGCTAAGACCCGGGGACGCCGAAGCCGCAGCCGGCGAATGACCAAGCTAAGGAAGGGCGCTAACCGTATGCAGCGGAGGGTTATTCAGCCATGAGACAGACAGACATTCTGCATTTGCAGTACCACGGATGGATCTTGAGTGCATTATACTTAGTGATATAAACCAGAGAAAGACAAATATTGCATGGTATCACTTATATATGGAATCTATTAAAAAAAAAAAGTCAAACTCTTAGAAATAGAGAAGGAAAGTAGCTGCTGGTTGCTGGGGCCTGGGGAGTGGCCGTGGAGGCGCAAAGAGGGAGCTTTTATAAATCGGTACAAAATTTCAGCTCTAAGATGAAGTTCGAGGGTCTAATGTATCATGCGGTGGCAACACTGTATTACAGAACTGAAATGTGCTGAGCGAGAACTCACACATCCGCACACAGCCAAGAGGAACAGGTGAGGTGCAGGATGGTTCTTCACTCGACGGGAGGAATCCTTCCACGACCTACTGTAGATCCACTCGTGATGTCCACATCAGTTATCTTAACAACTTTAGTCATCAGTTTTAACACAATAAAGCTGAAAAAAAAAAAAAAAATGCAGTTACGATAGTTAGAGACTCGGCCCTGAACAGTGATACCAAAACAACTGAAGCAGAAACTATAGCCAAGAGAGTAATAATGGGAAAGTAAAGGTTTATGACAAAAGTGTTAAAGCAAAGTTAGATAGGATAATGTAAAATTAAATATCAAACCTAGTATCTTTATAAACAGAGTGTTTTTAAGCCTCCGTAACAAGATTTACAGAAATATCAACGATATCTTTTTACAAGAATGTTAACAAATTTTAAGCAAAAAATAAATTGAAAATTAGCATGCTACTTTATTCTAAGTAATTAAGTTAAACATTAAAAAAATAACAAAACAAAAAAATGAAAGTACTTACCTCATCTTCCAAATTTTGATGTCTTAAAGGTGAAATCGGAACTAAATTCATTGCCTTAATTAAATGCTTACATGTTTTTTTTTTAAGGACTTTATTTATTTATTTGACAGAGAGAGAGATCACAAGTAGAGAGAGAGGGGGAAGCAGGCTCCCTGCTAAGCAGAGAGCCCAATGTGGGGCTGGATCCCAGGACCCTGGGATCATGACCTGAGCCCAAGGCAGAGGCTTAACCCACCGAGCGACCCAGGCACCTCAAATGCTTACCTAGTTTTAAAAGGAAAAAAGGCCACTGCTTCTCAGCCTTTTGGCTAAGATCAAATGTAAAAGGAAAAAAAGCCAGGTAACCATTCAATTTAAAAAATTAAACATGAAAAAGAACTCTGAGGAAAAGAGCAAACATTAAGAATAAATGGGCGCCGGGGTGGCTCAGCTGGTTAAGCGACTGCCTTCAGCTCGGGTCATGATCCCGGAATCCTGGGATCGAGTCCTGCATCAGGCTCCCAGCTCCACGGGGAGTCTGCGTCTCCCTCTGACCTTCTCCTCGCTCATGCTCTCTCTCACGGTCTCTCTCTCAAATAAATAAAATCTAAAAAAAAAAAAAAAAAAAAGACAAATCAGTCAATCAGAAAAGTACGAAACTGTTAAATGTAACAGGTGATTTTGTCAGAAAATTAGTCTCTAAAGAGAACAACCAAGATTTAGGGGAAAAATATATGTAATTCAGAAAAAAGCTCAAAGCCTGACTGGACCAATCAGCCTAGAAGAAATTTTGAGTTAAAAAACACCTAAACTACTGCAGAAAAAGCTTGCCGGCTTCAATGACTTTGTTTCAGGAAAGGTCAGTTACCATTCTAAATAATCTGCTGCAGAATATGGAAATAGAAAAACCAGCACAGGGATCTAGTTGTGAAAATAGCATTATCTTCCAGACATTGACCTAAACGCTCTGCATGCCTTGGCTGAACCATCAAGTGAATCCTCAAACAAGCACTATTTACTATTCCAATATTCAGATAAACTAGAAAGAGATGGTAAGTTCCAAATTCAATAGGAAAAAAAAACCCAAAAAACCTGGCATAAGCTTGAAACCAATCTCATTAGAAGTAAACATTTAAATAAAATGTTGACAAATCAAATTTATACTCAGACATCAGTAAGATTGCAAAGCACACAATATTAGATTAATATAATAACAAAATTCATGGATTTAATAAAAATATTTTAACTGATGTTAGAAGAGCACCTAATTAAGTTGAACAGATATTCCTCATGTAAATTCTTCAAACACTACAAACAAAATGCAACATTGTACTTAACATTCTCATTAAAATGAGGACTAAGACACGGAAGCCCACTTTGATCATTATTTGTTGTACTTGAAATGCTCATCACCACAGTAAGAAGAAATGAAATTAGAAAATTATTCAGAGAGGATATATACTTAGTAAATAAAAACTAAGCATCAGGGAAACCATTAGCTCTAACAGAGCTCATTCAGTAAGTGGCTCAAATATAAAATAAAACCTAAAACAGATTTCCTACAGTCATTAACATGGTGTGTTGCTGGCACATCTTTAAAATGAGGATCAATGGTACAAACTTCCAGTTATAAAAATAAGTCATGGAGATGAGGAGTACAGCAGAGGGAATACGGTTAATGATCCTTTAAGAACGTTGTTTGCTGACAGACGGTAACTACCCTTATTGTGCTGAGCACCAAGTCCCGTGTAGAACCGTTGAACCAGTGGGTTGTATGCCTGAAACTAATGTAACATTGTATGTTAATTATACTTCAATTAAAAAAAAAAAAGCCGACCACTGGAACAGATCCGTGTCCAGAAGCAAACTCACACAGACATAGTTTTTCAGTTCATGACAACGGTAACAGTGCGGTGTATTTGGGCAAGTCTTTCTCAAGAATGACGCTGGGTTAATTGGATGATCAATCAAAGTACACAAGGTTGAACAATAAAACTACTAGAAGAAAAACATGCTAAAACATCCAGACATCAGATATCCATCTGAAATAGGACTTGTATCTAGAAGACAGAAAGAACAGATACATATCAGTAAGAAAAAAGGCAGACAACTCCGTACAAAAATTGGCCAAAAGACATGAACAGATACTCCACAAAAGGAGACCTGTCCTCTAAATGGCCACATGCATACGAAGTGGTGTTCAGTTCTCTCAGCAAGAACAAAAGTAAAACTGCATTATGATGCCAACAGACACGGCCAAAATGGCTAAAATGAAAATACCAAGTACTGACAATGATGTAGAACAGACGGAACTCTCCTTACACTGCTGATAGTGGTAGGGTTTGATAAAACCACTCTGGACAGTGGAAAAATCTGAATAGGGTTGGAAATCTACAACCCTAAGAGCCAGCAACCCTCCTGAATACATATCCAACTGAGAAGTGTAATACATTTACCCCCCAAAATGTACAAATATATTCACCGTTCTATTTCTAATAGCCCCAAACTGAAAATAAATGTCCATCGGTTATAAAATGGATTAGCTGTGGTATGATACAACATGGATAAACACAACAGAAAAATACATAGCATGGAAGAGGACAGCCAAATGACATACGTGGGTGGATCTTGCAATGGGGAGCAAAACAAGTCACAGAAGACTATTCTGCATGAGTACAGTCATACTGTTAAAAGAAAGAAACAAGCTAAAACTGTGGTAGAGGTCAGGATCATTACTACCCCAGGAGTTAGCGGTTACTAGAGGAAGTAGGAGGGGATTCTACGGTCCTGATAATGTGCTAGTCTCAATCTGGGTCATTAAGTGGATGTGTATATATGCCAATATAAAGTAATTCAAACTTTTGCAGTTAATGAAAATATTTATTCAAACCTAACTGTAGTACAGTATCAAGTTGAGTTAAATTAACATTACGTGTATGATATGTAGTTCCTTAGGAATAGACCACCGCCAGATCACAGAAATTTTTAACAAGACATATTTCTGCCGTAAGGTTTAGCGATTATGACGTGATTTCCACACTGAGAAATAGGAGTAGGATGGATTTAAGTTTTTTAAAGGCCCAGTATAAAAAAAGGCTGAGGGAAATGACCCTTTAACATATACACCTGTAGAAAAAATCCTTGATATACTGATATTTAATCAAACAGAAAGCACTTAAGAGAATATACTTTAATCTAGGCACAATCGGTCAGATATTAATGATAATTTCTGTTCTCATTTAAAGGTTTAAACCAGTTTTTCAACTTGACTGATGTGTGTGAGTCTGATACAGAGAAGGCACCTCTTTCATTCTCCTTAAGGACTTTTTGAGTAACTCTTTACAACCTCTTAGGGGGCACAGAGACAGTACACTATATCTAAGTACAGATATAGTTACTTAACACAGCCCATTTTAGGAGAAACTAAATTAAAATATAAAACTATGATTTCTCTTTTTACATCTTTTGATGGACATGGCTTTCTAAAAGGACACCAGAAGATAATCCTCCACACAAGCTTTAACATAGAATACAAGATTTAAATTAAATGTGCACTGGTCACTGTTATGTACTAAGTTCTATGAATTAGTGCAATTCTTCAAATCCCCAGTATATGGGAAAAAGTATACACATACCAAGACATCTCAACTACTACATGAACTTTGTATGGCTCCACAGTCTAAACATTTAAAGTTCTGTAAAAGATCTCAGAAGTTATAAACAAATAGAACACTCAAAAATGGTTTACAAAATTCTCTTTAAAACAAAGAGACCAGAATGACCAGGAGAAACACATTAATGTGTAAAATTTCAGGAATATAATCTTTACTGCAATTATAAGAAGGGGTAATATTCACTCTGGGAAAAACCTAAATTGTTCATTTCTGATCGCTCCATCAACTGAGGTTGTCATCACCTTTGTACTACTCTGTGGCTGTCTTTAAATGTCTTGTAGGACAGTTACTGAAGTCAATTTTATAAAGAAAAGCATCACTTTTCCCCCCACACAAAATGAGAAACTACTCCAGACGAAAAATCTTCAGGGATCACAAGAAGTCAAAAAACACAATGTAAGAATACTAGATTGATTTAACCTCTATTTCAACAAGATTTATACAATATGTACAATACGTAATTGTCAGAGCTATACAGTTTTGCAGATTGGCTTTACTTACATTTCTGCAAATGTTTTTTTCCAAAATAAAAAATATACCAGGTAAATCTATTTACAAACTAGGAAGCTGCTTCAGAAACAGCATGATTCAGATATAAAGTGAAATTTCAGTACAAGGAAAGTGCAGGTCATGCTTTTAGGTTCTGTCAGTATCTCATTCCCTACACTCATAGTTTAAGGGATACGAGTTTTAAACAGCTACTGTTCTTTTATGTTCAGAATGTTTACTCATCATAATGCAATGATAACAAAAATTTGTCCACATCCATTCCAGCTGGAAATGAACTGGGTAGCTTCTTTTTCTGTCAAAAAAAAAGGGGGGAGGGGGAGAAAAAGGAAAAGAAATAAAAAAAGAAAAGAAAGAAAAGAAAAAAAAAAGAAAAAATAAACCTAAGTTAACATATTGAACTCAAACAAGGCCAAAAAACTTCTACTTAGAACCTCATATCAGGTTCTTCCTATACTAAAATTTCGCTAAAATTTTTAGTTGGTTGGAATTTTAATTATACAGAGAAGTAGCAACACATTTTATAAATCCAAAGTTAATAAATTATACTTCAGTGGTACTTTAACATTAGTTTAAGCAAAACACTTTAAACAAATTCAGAGTTTGTGAATGCTGAGACAAGACAGGCCATGCTTTCTATGAGGGTGTCATTCTCACCAAACCACAGTGAGTCTCAGAAGCTTTCCTCACTACAAGTAACAGGTACTGTTCCGGCCCCAGGCGTCTTAGGAACACTACGTTTACTCCGTCCAGCCTCACGTAAGACGCGTGTGGTAGCCTCAGGTCAAGCGATGCAGCTGAGCCCCAGAGGCTCCGGGCTTAACCACGATCACAGAACCAGTGAGCAGGAGATGCGGGTTCAAACCCAGGTTTGCGTGGCATCAAAGCCACAATTCTTTCCCGGGTACTGGACTTGCCATAAGACATGTTAAACACCTTTCTTCCTATTCAGTTCACTTACTAAGTGGCTAAGTAGGTTTAGGAAAAATGGGTTTTGGTTTTCAAAGCTATCCCTGCACCGCCTTCCTACAGATAACCATGCCCAAAGAAAAAAAACAGGTAACTTTAGCTTTTACACTGCTCCAACATACTAACGTCTCTAAGAGCCAATGGAAGAGATGGCAGGACATTGAAAACCCCCCAAGAGGTAGGAGTTGCAAAGTTGTTTTTTACTTTAATTCCACACACAGCAGTGGCTTCCCAATCTTTCATGGCTTATGTCATTCTCCCAAAACACTCGGGTCCTACCACGACAGAAACAAAAACCTCCTTTCCCCAAGGCAATGCCTTAGCAATTGTTTTGCAAATGCTTGATTTCCCCTAGACAAATTCTGCGTACCACACTGGCTGAGACACTGCTACAGCATAATTTTGTCAGTCAAGACTCAAAGCCCTCTTGACCGGGGGTCCGGTCAGGTAGCTGCGGCAAAAATGCTGAGAGCTCTAACGTGAGCACCGAAGGAAGGGCAAAGGTGTGGTTTTGAAATTAAGACTTTCAAACTTGCCTTAATTTTCTTCTTTTTCATTGGGAGTGACGAATTTGTAAGACTTTTACTGGAAGCCCGAGAGGTTCGTTCACGTTCATCTAATTCCTCCATTTTCCGCTTTTTTGTGGTGCTCCTGGAGGAGGCTCGGAACTGCTGGGTGTTGTCCTTGAGAGGAGTTGTGGAGGCGGTCCTGGAGACGGCTGCTCTGGAGAGAATCATGAGCGTGTGCGCGGCCATGCTGACGCTGTTCTCGCTCCCGGTCTCACTGGCAGGGCTGCAGGCAGGCAGGTCTGGGGTGACAGGGGGGACCATCACCTTGGCTGTGCTACTAGAGGGGACCTTGATACCCTCTCTCGGTTCTTCTTTAGGTCTGTCCCCCGCCCCCGCGCCAGGCGTCCGGGGCCCAGGCCCATCAGAGCTCTCGGGGGGCCTCGCTACGGGGCTGGGCCACTGGCCATCTGGCAACACGTCTGCGGTAGGTTTGCTCAGGGCATTCATCACAGAACTGGCACATTTAGTCTGTTCTTGTTTTGGATCCTTCACAGGTGCCCCTACTGAAATGGCATTTTTACTATTTGAGGATGTGCCTTGTGTTTTGGTTAGTTCTTGCAGTGAAGCTATGGTTTTCTCATTCCGTAAACCCCCATTTTGCTGTCCATTTGACAGTTTTGAAGTTTCTGGATTTTTCTGCCTTTCGACATCACTGCATAATTCATTCTCCTTATTAGCTGTCGCTTTATGGAAAGATTCAAGTACAATTTCTGTTGGTGAAGCTTTCTTTTCTAACTGGGTTTCTTTTATGGCGGTATGTCGGCTATTGGCAGTTTCTGATTTGGATAAAATCTTAGGCAAAGGAGGCCTCTCTCTCTCTCTTTTGAGAGCATTATTAGAAGGGGGTTTTAAGGTGGAGGACACAAGGGGTGACTCAAGATTAGGAAATGAAATGTCATTCCTTTCTTTGTTTTGGGACACCACCTTATGGTTCGTGCCCTGTGTATTTGCCACAGGAGAAGTGATGCTGTCAAAACACAGCACACGTCTGTGGCTCTCAAACGGTTTGCTAGTTGGAACTATGCTCTCTAATGAGAAGGGAACTGTGATTTCTTCCAATTTTTTCCCAAGATCTGTGGCCATATTCTTGTCAGACACTTCAGTTCTGCAAAATAAAGAAATACATTTTAAGCAACATAAAGAAATCCTTGTCAGACACTTTAGTTCTGCAAATATATAAGTAAATATTTTTGGCAACATAAAGACATCCTGTTTGTTTTTAAACTAAGCATTCAAAGAGTCCATGATGAAAACTACTTTTATGCTTACCTTTGTGCAGGACATCCAACTAAATGACTAGATGAATCCACCAAATTATTTACCTGCTTTCCTGGAATTATAAATGAAATAATTAGAAAAGAAAAACACTCCCAAGAGAAAGGGCACATTACTCTGAATGAAAATGGAACAAGCCAAGTATCACACATCGCGAGAAAAATTTTAAATGACAACCAATGTACAAACGAAATACTCTCACCTGCTGGGCTTAAAAAGCAACTTCTAATTATTCCTTTGTAAGATTTTATTTATTTGAGAGAGAGAGAGAGAGAGAGAGAGAGCACAAGCAGGGGGAGGGGGAGCAGGAGAGGGAGAAGCAGGCTCCCCACTTCTTAGGTCCAGAAATCTAAAGAAAGTAATATATTATGCCTATTTTGAAATCATGCCCATTTGATCGTCGTGTCTGCATGCCTACGTCAGGAAAAGCACCAGCTCTGGAGTTTTAATAGCTGTATTTTAATTTCTAGGGACTTAAGAATTTCTGTGGGAGAGCAGCAAGAAAACCAAGCTGGCACAGGTGAGATCGTGAAGGACCTTGTGCATTATGCAAAAAGTTTCAGAGAGCGCCCTTAAGACTTTTAAATAGGGAAGAGGTAAAACAGACATGTGCTTTAGAAAGTCACTCTGGCAGTAGTGTAGAAGACGGACAAGAGAAGAAAGAAAGCTGCCATCCGAAATCCTCCTCAGGCAGCCGCAAATACTCCAGCTAAGAGACAAAGGCCTTGGAGACAGCCATGGGCACTCACACAGATAGGAAGGGTTAAGGAGGACTGAATGGGAACATTAACCAAGGGGGAGAAAAGCAGGCTGAGGAGGTCTTTGAGGAAGAAGCGGGACTGAGATGTGTAGAACTTGAAGGTCTGGAGTTGGGCGGAGTCACGAAGGCAGGAGTGCAGTAACTCAGTGGCGGGTCCAGAAACCACCACTATGTCAACTGCCAGAGGGAGGTAAGGTCAGAACGGAAAACCTCCAGAGCCACTGGGGATCTCAGTTTAAACAGTTTTAGTGGAAACCTGAGAAAAGACAATAACGTGGATGAAGAAAGAATGGGAGACAGGAGAAGGTGGGGATGGACGGCTGGCCGGTGAGACAAACCCCAGGAAATGCACAGAGACAGAAGGATCCAAACAAGACAAATGCAGGCTACAGAGAAGACAGAAGACGCAGGCAGACCGGAGAAGATGCAGGCATTAACCAGAGAAAGGAGGAGAGCATCAGTCCTGTAAGAAAGACAGGAACGGGAGGAAGCAGAACAAGGACACACCCAGTGGGAGTGATGTGAGAAAACGGAGCTCACTACTTACTGCTCCGGTGGGAGAGAAGATCACTGGCCCAGAGTGAGGAGGGTGGGGACCGTGTAGGTAGAAGAGCTGCGGGAGTTCGGAAGAGTTCGAAGGCGGAAAGGGAAAGACAGACAGGAAGACACCTGAAATGACTGCTAAGTGGCAGTGAGAGTGAGACAGTTTTAAGTGGTAGTGAACAGCCTCACTTCCAAAGCAATCTGAGAGGCCAAGGTACAAAGGCAGAGGGTGATGTCCGGACAGATCCGGGGCCGGAAGGCACCTTCTACTGAAGAATGTGCAGCTGAAGGTGTTTCAGAGTCCTAGGAAGGGCGGGTGAGGTGGGTCTAGCCTGGTCGGGGAAGGAAAGGAACCCAGGAGGGAGACGGGAGGTTCAGGGCAAAGAGGAGCCTTCACTGGCTGAAGAGCCACTGTACGGGAATCCAGAATGTTCAGAGATAGGTTACCCGCCTTTACAACCACACAGGGCTAGTAAGAAGGGAAGTATTTAAAGGTGAAGCTATAGGAGAGGTTAGGTGACATGAAATTCAAGACTCAGAAATGGAAAGTGTCCAAGAATGCTGAGGGCTAGAGGGGTGGGTAAGTTGATGACGTGGGCATTTTGTCATCCACGAAGATGGAGAAGTCGGAGGCAGAAGTCTGATGCAACCTCTCAATGAAGATCTGCTGTTATTTCCTAAGTAGTGTCTTTTGTTAAACAGAAATCTTTAATTTTGGAGCAGTCATGCCTTTTTAAAAAAAAAAAAAAAAATTTTTTTTAAGATTTTATTTATTTATTTGACAGACAAAGATCACAAGTAGGCAGAGAGGCAGGCAGAGAGAGAGAGAGAGAGAGAGGAGGAAGCAGACTCCCTGCCTAACAGAGAGCCCGATGTGGGGCTCGATCCCAGTGTTCTGGGATCATGACCTGAGCCGAAGGCAGAGGCTTTAACCCACTGAGCCACCCAGGCACCCCTGGAGCAGTCATGCTCTTAACTTTTTCCGCATGTAATTATGTATCTTTTTCATTTTTTCTAAAGCAATCCTTTTATCCTTGTGTCACCAAGACATTCTCTTACATTTCTTTTACTGTTTAACTGTATTGCTTTATACTTTTATGTCTTTAATCATCTTGGAGTTCACCTTTGTGTATGGTATGAGGAAGGTATCTAATTTTTTCCTTATAAATATATAATAGCCAATAAATTTATTAAACTATCCTTCCCGTCCTCTGTGACTTCTGATGCTATATCCACCACATTCAAGTTCTCATAAGTATACGGTCTCTGAACTCTTTTTTACTCCATTCGCCTTTTAGCTTAGATCACTTAAAAAAAAAAAAAAGGAAAAAAAAAAAGCTTGAAGCAAAGGTTAGAAATCACCTGTTAGGAACGAAACAGGTATTCAGAAAAATACTGTGGTGCTGCCGGAAACAAATGAGTATACAGACATTAATGAACTTAAAAATGTACCTGTACAAGGCTTGTTCCTCAGTGCCGGAGTCCTCTGTGATTTTGGAGGGATGGGGATTTGAGGGGTACTTCTACTGCATACGGGTGCCGCCAAAGGCATATGAAGGAGCTAGAAGAGAAGCAGCCATGAGTGATAGATACTATGTTTGAAAAGCATCACTGCACCATTTTCAGTTCAGAAATCTTACCTGCTGAGGAGGAGCAGAAAAGGTATTTCCATTCTGTCCAACCACCGATACAGGGATCATTCCCACCATTCCTTGGAGAACAGGTTGGACAGGAGAAGCAATTATGATGGCAGATCCTTAAAAAAAAATTCTCAGTAAGATTCTCTCTCAAACAAAAGACTCCAAAGTAACTACTAATTTATTTAAATAAATCCCTAAAATTATAATCCTTAGAATACCTTAGAATCTACTGTCCTTAAAAAACTTTAGGAACAAGAGCAAGGCTAACAAATTAAGAAAAAGTTAATCTGAATATTAAAGTAATCTTACTATATTTGGTCAAGGTAAAGAGTCTAAGCATTAGACGTCACAGTCAGGGGCCCACCGTTATATGCTGGTTCTTCTAAATACAATAGTGAAACTGATTAGAAATGTGATGGTGATGGTTTCAAGTTTGAATTGTACCACAAAATTAGGGCCTCAACTGAATGTTAACAGCCCAAGACCTGCTGAGAATGCGAACTTGTCACCTCAGTGGTACTGGTCAAAAGGGTCCAGAGAAATTTACCAAGAGTCAAAACCAAGAGGGGAAATGACAATGCTTATCTGGTCCTTAGAAGTCAACACTACAGTCCGTGCCTCTCCTAGTTTATCCTTGTCCCCTAAATCAAACTCTTCCTTATATTCACTACCTGCTCCCGTCAGGTGGAGCTCACTTTCAGGAACACCCACTTCAGTCTCTCAACCACACCTATACTTGACAACTCTCTCCCTTCACCCCAACCCCGACTTCTTTTCGAGCTTCCGCTGAAATCCCAGTCTCTACTCATTCTGACCCCTCTTTTTTTTTTTTTTTAAAGATTTTATTTATTTATTTGACAGAGATCACAAGTAGACAGAGAGGCAGGCAGAGAGAGAGAGAGAGGGAAGCAGGCTCCCTGCTGAGCAGAGAGCCCGACGTGGGACTCGATCCCAGGACCCTGAGATCATGACCTGAGCCGAAGGCAACGGCTTAACCCACTGAGCCACCCAGGCGCCCCCTGACCCCTCTTTTATGTCATTTTAAACAGCACTCCAAACAGGCTTACTAATTGTGTGCATTTATTCAGATTTTATTATATGCCTACAATATTAAAAAAAGGGGGAAAGGAGCTTGGGAACCAATATGGAAGGAAAGGCAGATGAATGTGTCATCAGCTCCATCTTCCAGGATCACTGAAACCAAGGACTCCCTAACTTATAGTAGATACAAAAGAAGGCACGACTGAACTAATTAGGGAGAGACAAGAGGGGGCATAATCACAAATTCCAGTCTTTTCTCACACTATCAATCCACGATTTAATTCCTCCTAGTCAATAAATGCACACCCAAGAGAAATTACACCCCATTCCAGAGAAATGAACTTCAATGTGTTCTTAAAGTTACCTTGCGAAAAGCTGGGTGACACAGTCTGGTTGACAGCGAACACACTGTTGGACCTTGGGGGCGTCTGTAACTGGGGCAGGGGAGGCGGAGCAGTCACAGGGGCGGAATTTCCAGGCAACACCACCACATTAGACTGACTTACAGTTGTTCCTAAGGCTGTTGGATCAGTCACGCAGGTCGCTATGAGAATGTTACTTGAATTGCCAAACGTCGTGCTCGTAGCCGGCATCAACTGTATGTACCCGCCGTCCTTGGACACACATGGTGTGATGCTGGACGAAAAGGCAACGCTGCCTTCATTCTGAGCGCCGTTTCCGGCAGAGTCCTCAGGCTTGAGGGCCAAAAGGCTCTGCTCCACTGGCGCGGAATCCGCGAGTCTTTCAGCAGACGGGACAGCGCCTGCGGTTTCTTCCGGAGACAAGCATTTAACTAGTTCTGCGTTTTTGGCAGGAGACTTGGCAGGAGAGGACAGGATTATCGTTGGCAAGTTCTCCCCGCTGATACTAGAAACAGCACTGTTGAGTTCCGTATCTGAGGAAACAAATGGGTCGTCACTAATGATAATTTTGAGAGAGACGATATTTGATGCATCTATGTCTGCTGAATTGTCCACAGCGGGTTTGTCACTAGTATTCTGGGACTCAGGGTGAGAATCTCCCACTGAAGAACACAGAGCTTCTGAGGGCAGAGACTGCTTCCCTTCCACAGCATTACCTTCTGGAGCAATGAGTGCCACCTCCCCACAGTTACCACTGTCGCCTAAAGTGAGAAAAATACTATCTCCATCTTCTCTTAAAGATGAATGCTCCTGTGACTGGACAGCGACTTTCTCAGACTTGGAGGGCTGAGTTTCACGTTTTTCTGTATGATTTAAATCAGGGGCCGAGGACTCCTCAGCTGGTTGTTTAACTGAAGACACTGAATCTTCAAGACGAATGTCTAACTGCTCGGATACCTTTAAACCAGAACTTTCAACGGACACAGGTAGTATTTTACTTTGAAGTGAAGAACTGTCCTGGCAGTCCGCACGTTGTGATGCACCTGGCAAGCCGCCGTGGATCTCGGTTTTATTCTGGTGCATTTCTCTAGGGTCTGGTGAGTTAGAACCGGGGAGATTAGTTTTAAGTCTTGCTGTGTTGTTAGAGTTTTCACAAAACTGACTTGTTTTACATGTCTTTCCAGTTAATGGGATATTTTGGGATAAAAGCTGAGAACTCTTCCCAGAGAGCATTAAGTTTTCAGAGTGAGTCTCAGCGCCGAGGGAAACGAACGACGTCACTGGCAGAGCGGACGCATCAGGCTGCGAGGGAGGCTCACGCGGGGCGTCCGACAGCAGGACATTCTTCCCGACCTCCATCGCCACGGCGGCGTCAGCGGGCAGCGGATGGGCGTAGAATTGGGCACAGCGCTGATTACATTCAGCGTCCGCATTTACTCTTTGGTTAAAGTCATTCAAATGAGGCACAGACTCGAAGGTAATATCAAGGTTACACTTGTGTCCATTAGGTCCGACCGACTTAAATGCCTTCTTCTGGACACTGGAGCCCGTCTGCGGGAAGTGCTCCTGGGCTTCCTGGCGGAGCTCCGCGTGGCCGCTGCTCTTCAGAGCGGCAGAGGGGTCTTCGCTTTGGTAGGATGCGCAAAATGGGGGCGGTCCAGACTGATCACCTGCAAGACAGAAGGATGGCAGAGATGGTGAGCATGTCCCGTTTACTCCTGTTTTGACAAGAAAGTAACTCATCTTTGATAGCTTGGTAAGCAGAAGTCGGAAAAGCTGCATCTCACATTTTCCGAGTATCAAAAAACTTACAGGTACTTTTTTTGTTTTTTGTTTTTTTTTAAACTTACTGATGCCTTTTTAAACAAGGGCCAAACTGTTTTTCAAACCTCTTAGAATACAAATGATGCAAAGAAGGAAAAAGTATGTAGGTTTAAGAACAATTTAAAGCTTATTAGTAGGTAAAAAACTGGCCCCACATGCTTTTTTTTTGAAATAGCTGACTTTTCAACTTGTACTGAAAATGGTGCAGTGATGCTTTTCAAACATAGTATCTATCACTCATGGCTGGCTTCTCTTCTAGCTCCTTCATATGCCTTTGGCGGCACCCGTATGCAGTAGAAGTACCCCTCAAATCCCCATCCCTCCAAAATCACAGAGGACTCCGGCACTGAGGAACAAGCCTTGTACAGGTACATTTTTAAGTTCATTAATGTCTGTTGACCTTACTTTATCTGATATATTCTTCAAGGTGAAATGGGCCAAGCACATTTTGTATGATCAACATTTGCTATTATCACGTCCTATTTGCAATCTTCAACACACACTTACTAAAAATCATCAACCACATGATTAGTAGCTGGGATATAAAGATGAATGACCTAGTCTCTGCCTTTGGGAAGATCGGTCTAGTAAAGGAAGCAGACACAGAAAGAGATGATAAAACATGTAAAAACTGTTATAGTACAGGAGCGAATGGTACCTCTTTGTGCCTAACCCATGTGACTGTTACAAAGGCGCTATTATAAGAGGAGATCTTGAAAAAGAAAAGAGCTGTGATCACTGGAATAAGAAGAAAGGACGTTTTAGGAAGTAACGTAGCACTGACATGCTGTGTCATACAGCATCACAGTGTAGGATAGAGAAATTAACAATAACAATATGAAAAACAGAGGAAAAAAGTCTGGAAAAATGGCTGTCACCTATGATTCTGTCAATGCGACACTCGTAATCCTACTGTGGGGAGATGGGGAGAAGTTATATCCAGGCCACGTCAGTTTCAGTGAAGTGGTAAGACTTCGAGAGAATGAGATTTTGAGTTTCATTCTGTGCACGGCAGAGCGCCTAAGTGAAGCATGATCTTCCACGCAAAGTAACGCTGTACTCCAGTTTAAGAATTAGAGGATTGGGCTGCAGTGTAGGCAGAGAATTCAAAATGGGAATGTAGTCTGAGATATTATGTGAAACTTGGAAGCCATCAGGTTTTCTTGGCAGTTGGAGGCATTTAAGAAGACAGAGCAGAAAAGATTATTTTGACACAACTTGTTAACAGAACTGAAGAAGGTGATACTAAAAAGGCACAGAGTTTGGCATGTGTGAGATACAAGGATAATGGTATCTTTTAGAAAAAGAGATGGAGGGCTTAGTGTTGGGAAGGGAGATGAAGCGAGGTTTTCATCCTGTTGGCAGTGTTCTGTTTTTTGATTTGGGAGATGGTTATACAGGTATTTGTTTGGCTATAATTCAGTGAGATACACATATCTTTATTGTGTACTTCTCTGTAAGTGTTATGTTTTACAAAATTAAAATAATTGTAATGGAGGTAAGATGGTCCCATTCACTGCCTTCCCTCAGTCAATAGTTACTGTGGGTCATTTATGTGCCCCACTGGTATTCCACTGCTACTTCACTGGTACTGGAGGCAGAAATGTAAAAAACTGACTTAGCAGACACATCAGAATAGGACTGAAAATCTGATCAAATCCATACTGCAAGACTATCACTACAGTGTATAGTTTCCTTGACACAAGTGATACGGATGCTGAGCAGTCAGCTGAACTTGCTCACCAGCTGAGTATTAACACCGCACACGGACTGTACAAACACCACACACTAACTGTACAAAGAAGGGATTGGAATTTATGCCACAAAAAAATGTTTAATGTTTTAGATTTCTGTCAAACTGGACCACACTATTAATACTAAATTGTGGATATCAAGAACCTATTGCATCACTGAAGAATGAGTACTAAAATTCACCCTTTATTCAAATTGCTCAAAGGCTTGGAATTTTTTCTTTAATGAAAAGAAAAAACTTAAAACAACACAAAACAAAAAACCGTGGTGCTTGGGTGGCTCAGTTGGTTAAGTGTCTGCCTTCGGCTCAGGCCATGATTCCAGAGTCCCAGGATGGAGTAGGGTATCAGGCTCCCTGCTCAGCAGGGAGTCTGCTTCTCCCTCTACCACTTCCCCTGCTCATGCTCTCATTCTCTTTCATGCTCTCAAATAAATAAAATCTTTAAAAAAACAAACTTTATGTGGCAATCTGAACAACTTCCAAATTAAACAGTATTTTCTGCCTTTGAAATTTTGAGACTGATATTAGGATTTAGATAGAAGATATTAACAAGACTAAATTCTTACCAGATTGTTCTGTATCAAAAGAACTTTTAACTGCTAGATTAGTTTCATCTGCTAAGACTACACTGGGATTGGTTTCCAGATGCTGACTGGAGATGCCTTGTGATATATTTTTATTATTCTTTGATTTACCTGTTAAAAAGGGAATAGGGAAAAAAATTAGTTAAATGATCAAAATAAAAATAAGCATCAGTTAATGCAGCTTGATGGTGATTAAGCAAATGTTAAATTTTATGTTAAAATTATGGTCTTCTGGATGTTTTTAACATGTTGGCTTATATATCATTGGCAGAAATAAAGATTTTTCCAACAGACCAGAGGTTCTTAAACTTCAGCCTATATGAGAATCATCTGGAGAATCCACGAACTTGCCCTTTTAACATGTTCTCAGATGATGTTATATGCTGGTTTGGAGACTACACTTAGAGAACCACTGCACAAGATCATAAAACTGAGGGCAATGCCAATTTCTTATATTCCTTTAGTATTATCCAATTGTGTTTAGTGTAATGTATGTGTAGTAGTTGACATCAACCTATTTGTGTTGACTGGCAATAATGCCCACAAAAAATACAAAAGGTTCTCCATTTTTACAGCTGAAGTTTATGGAAAAAATAACTCCCACCCCACTTTCTCAGCCGTGTGTTTGCTTTGATGAAAATAGGACTTTTTTCAGATGCTCTGGGAATGTTGTTTTAGTCTGGTTAAGGGGCCAAAGAAATTATAACTTTTTTCTTCTCACTGCCCTGGGATGGTCTACTTACCATAGTCAAAGAGGTCGAAGAGCGCTTGAAATGCTGGATCGGACTCTGTTTGTTCCAGGATATCCTGTATTGCTTCCTCAGACATATGGATTTCACTCTGCCAAAAAAGAGTGGTCCTGACTGAATTAGTATGTAGTGTAACACCGGCAAAATACCTAGAGGGCATAGGACAGCTTTAATTTTTTATGAATTACTTCCTGCCACGAAAATTTCTTCTGATTTTAACACTAGGGTCCTTTGAAACAACTAAAAACAACACTAGGAAGTAGAAAGTGAATGTTCCCTAATTCCACTTCCTAGAGTTAACTGCTTTGGTGGATATATTCCCCCAAATTAAAATAAAATGAACATAGGAACTACAGTTATGTGTGTATGTAAAACTTAAGTCGCACTCCAAATTGTTTTTTAAACTTGACATCCAGCACTAAGTTGACGGTGTGCAGTGTGATGCCGTGACCTACATATGCTGAGAAATGACGACCACAATCAGTTTAGTTAACACCCATCATCTCATGCAGCTACAAAAACAAGAAATTTTTTATTTCCTTGTGATCACTCTTAGGACCTACTCTCTTAACAATTTTCAAATATACCATATAGCAGTGTTAACTAGTCATCATGCTGTACATTACAACCCAGTACTTGTTTAACTTTTCGCTAGAAGTCTCTGTTTTTGACCACCTTTATCCAATATCCCCACCCCTCAATGTCCTGTCTCTGATAACTACAAACCTGGCTTATTTTCCTATCAGCTTGGGTGACCTCTATATAAAGCTCGCCCCTGTTATCTATCTGCTTTGGTCTCTTAATCTTTGAATATTTTGCTCATTTATTTGTCAGAGAGAGAGAGAGCACGAGCGCACTCAAGGGGGCACAAGCAGGGGGAGTGGCAGGCAAGGGGGGGAAGCTAGACAGAAGGCTCAATCCTAGGACCCTGGGATAATGACCTGAGCCGAAGGCAGACGCTTCACCAACTGAGGCATCTGGGTGCCCCTAGTCTGTTCACATTTAAAAGGGGCATGTCAAAAGCTACCTGCAAACTCTGCCAATGGAGGGAGCTTGTCAATTACCATCTACACAGCAGAACTATCTTGCAGGACAACCTGTATTTTTAGTTTTTTTTCTTTTGATCGAGTGACATTTTGCTGGGCGAGTGTATGACTGACAACAGTGTTTGTGGAGACAGGGTAAAACGCGGACAAGATTTAGAGGTTAACTACGACTTCCTCAATTTTGCACCCTATTTCCTGCTTGTAGCTGTCTCTACATTTGCTTTCAGAGCTACTGGTACTGAGTCTTTTGGGATTTCTATGTTGTAAATTTTTTCTTTTTTTTTCCTGAGCTTTGCCTTTACTGGCTTAGAATACTGGATCTCCAAAGTCAATGACCCCTTGTCAATTCTAACTTCAAGAGTTTTTTTTTTTTTTTCTGTCCTCTTCTTTATTCCTGTGGGTTTTTAAAATTTCCCCATACTGTCTCTTTTAATAGTAGGGTACAACACTAAATGTTTAATCCACTATCTATTTAAAAGAAATGAACCCCTTTGTAACAGGCTTTTTCTTTGCTAACTATGCCACATTTAATCAGTTCCCAATGTTGGACATTAGATAATACCACAGTGAAAATCTTTATCCAGGGATCACTTTTTTTTTTTTGTTTTTTTGTGGTAAATTCTTACTAGTGCAATTACTGAATCCACTGATAAAGAGTCAGAGGATATACATATTTAAAATTTTGAGAACTACTACCAAGTAGTCTTCCACAGAAATTGCTAAGAATTCCTGTTCTGTGTAACAATGTGCAAGCTCTTACCAATAATGGGTAATATCAATTTTTAAGCATCATCAGCCTACTAAATAAAAGTAATCTGTTCTCTTAATTTGTATTTATTACTGAGCTGAATATATCTCCATGTTTACTGGACATTTCAACTTTTTTGGGAAGTCAGTATGATTCAAACAGAATGAAAGTGAACATGCTCTAAAACCACCAGTCAGGGAGGCCTGGGTGGCTCAGCTGATTGAGTATCTGACTCCTGATTTCAGCTCAGGTGCTGATCTTGAGGTTGTAGGATTAAGCCCTACATCAGGCTCTGCACTGAGCATGGAGCCTGTTTGGGATTCTCTCTTTCCTTCTGCTCCCTGCTCCACTGCCCTGACTGGCTTACTCGCTTTTTCTCTCAAAAACAAACAAAACAGGGGCGCCTGGGTGACTCAGTTGTTAAGCGTCTGACTTCAGCTCAGGTCATGATCCCAAGGTCCTGGGATTGAGCCCCGTGTCTGGCTCCCTGCTCCACAGGAAGCCTGCTTTTCCCTCTCCCACTCCCCCTGCCTGTATTCCCTTTCTTGCTGTCAAATAAATAAATAAAATCTTAAACAACAAAACAAAACCAAAACCAGCCCCACCCCCCCACAACCAACAAAAAACTTCCCAAAACAAACAAGCAAACAAAAAAACCCTAGTGTGCAACCAAGGGGTAAAGGCTGCGCCCTACCCAAGGGCAGTCTGTAAAAATGTGCTGAAATTTCTCAAGTTTATCAGCTATCAGGGTAAAACACAACCACCACCTGTGTTTCCTGTAAAAGTTGGGGCAAACAGATTGTATCGATACTTCACACAAGGATGACATAGATTCTGAGCGAAAGCTTGGAGTAGTATGCCAGTAATGTAGCTCAGTAAAAATGTTTAATCCATTTCTGTCAATTTTACATGAAGATATAAGTTTAAAAAAAATACAAAAAAGAAATATGGAATAAAAACAGTAGTAAATCTTTTCAGCTAAAACATTAGATTTCATAGAAGTTACAGTACTAGGGTCTTCATTTACTCTTATTCTAATAATTGGGAGATTTAAGATTCTCAATTTTAGTTAGTTATAAAACATCCCACAATGCTGTATTCTTCAAGATTGGCAAGGCATACATTTGAATCCCATGAGACAGGAAACTCACATGGAGCAAAGAGTTAAAGTGGAACTTTCATGAAGTGATAAAAACTTGGGAGTTTTTATAAAAATGCCCATAAAATGAGAAGAAAAAGTTGTCTGAAGTTAAAGAGCCAGTTCATTTTGCTTATGGGAGCTGTCTAGGAGCCTGAACAACTATTTCTATATCCAGGAAGCTGAAAATTTACAGTAATGTAAATAATGTCGGGAACACAATGTACCAAATTATGAAATGGTGGATACAGTCTTATAAAAGTTAATGTTGGGTGCCTGAGTGGCTCAGTCATTAAGCCTCCGGCTCAGGTCCTGATCCCAGGGTCCTGGATGGAGTCCTGCATCGGGCTCCCTGCTCAGTGGGAAGCCTGTCTCTTCCTCTCTCACTCCCTCTGCTTGTGTTCCCTCTTTCACTGTGTCAAATAAATAAAATCTTAAAAAAAAAAGTTAATGTTGACAAAATGTACTTTTCTAGTAAGTTGCTTTATTCTCAACTTTAAAAATTAGAATCAAAAGAACCCTGAAATGAATGTTCCAAAGGTAACTGCACATCAATCTTCTAAATATTTTTAAAACTCAAAGTATAACTTACATAAAATAAAATGCACACATCTTAAGGCCACAGCAATTTTTAAAAAAGATTTTATTTATTTGACAGAGATCACAATTAGGCGGGGGGCAGGGGGGGAGCAGGCTCCCCACTGAGCAGAGAGTCCAATGCGGGGCTTGATCCCAAGACCCTTGGCATCATGACCTGAACCCAAGGCAGAGGCTTAACCCACTGAGCCACCCAGGTGCCCCAAGTCCATAGCAATTTTAAGGACTGTGTAACCACAGTGTGAAATGGGGCACCTGGCTGTCTCAGTTGTTGGAAGTGTGCTACTCTTGATTTCAGGGTTGAGTTCGAGCCCTTTGGTGGGTGTAGAGATTACTTAAAAATAAAATCTTAAAAAAAAAAAAAAAAAAAAAAAAAAAAATAAAACAATTCCCATCGCCCAAGAAAATCACACATCCAAAAAAAGAAAAAAAAAAAAACAAACAACAAAAACCCACACATCTACACAACCATCCCCGCTCCACCCCCTCCCTTTTTTTTTTTAGAGAATTTGTCCTTTGGCAAATTACTACCCTCACCTCAGTCAACAATTTCTGATTTCTACCAGCATCAATTTGTGTTGCTTGTTTTACAACGTTATACAAACGGAGGCACACTATAAACACATTCTTTTTTAGTCTATCTTTGATCAACATGTGTCTGAGGTTCAGCCGCGTTGTTATGTGTATTAGCTGCTTGGTTCTTCGCATTGTTCACCAGCATCCTGTGACTGCCAGAATCTGTTGATTCCTTTTTTGTTGGTGGATATCCGGATTTAGTGTTTGTCTGTTAGGATCAATGCTGTTACAAATATTCTTGTAGATGTCTTTTTTATAAACATATGTGAACATATTTATTTCTTTTGGGTAAAAACCTAGTAATTGCCGGGTCGTAAGGAAAGTGTACAGGTGGACACATAACTTTGTTAACTATCAATTTTCAGAACAGGTGGACCATTTCATAACTTCCTATCAGCAATTTTTCAGGGTTCCAGTTGTTTCATATCCTTGTCAACATCTGGTATTGTCAGATCGTTAACTTTCAGCCACTGTAGTGAATGTGAAATGGTATCTCACTGTATTCTTAACTTTAAATTCCCAAATGACAAATAACATTTTCTCATGGGCTTGGTGGTCATTCCTCTATCTTCTTTGGCTGGTCCAGTCTTTTATCCTTTTATTAAAATGGGTGGCTTAGCTTTTTATTATTGATTTGTGGGAGCTCTTTCTGTACTTTGGGTAAAAATTTTTTGTGAGATACATGTATTATGAATATTTTCTCCAAGTTGTTGGTGGTTTGACTTTTAATTTTTTGTTAATGATGATTTTAACAAGCAAGTATTTTAAGTTTTAAGGAAGCTTTTTTTTTTTAAACAGTGATTTGTGTAGCTTAAGAAGTCTTACCTACTCCAAGGTCACAAAGACTTGTAAATACTTTAAAAATTCCATCTCACCTATTTATACAACTGGCTTACTACTTCTCAGTGAATCTGATGTTTTTACTCAGTGGGGCAATCTGTTTTGCTGTTCTTTTAAAAAGTTATTTAAATCTGAATTTTCAACTTTTCCCAAATGTGAAATACTAGAAAGCAAAAGCAGAGGGTTGTGTCTTCTCTTTTTTATAATTTCTCGTAGTATTTAACACAGTGCCTTGATTATGGGAAGTATCTGATATTTGTGGAGAAAATATAAATAAGCAATTAAAGACTATAAAAATTCAGAATAGGGTGTATTCATCTGTTAAACATTAAGACAGGAGAAGTTTTAAAAAGAAGTACTGGTAGATAATTTAAAGTAGCTTTAAAAAGTTTGTCATATTTTGTTAAATTTACTGAACTTCACTATGGGAAGAGGTAGCAAAAAAATTTTTAAGTATTCTGAAGGAATACACCAAAAAATAAAAAAAATAAAAAAAAAAATTCAGTGGTTTTACCTAGAATTCACCTGAAAGCAAATCTGCTACAGTGAATTCACCTGGTGGGCATGGCAACAAGAATGGGTCATACCGTCCAAGAGTCCGAGTCAAAGGATGTGTCGCCATCACAAACTCAGCTGCTCTTGAGGAAGGTTATGTGCACACAAACAAATCTTTTTCTTTTAAACACAAGAACAAATATTAAAGATAAATTGTTAAATTCTTCCTTTACCAGCTGATGCTCTTCCATCTTCACTATCACTGAATAGCAACAGTGACTGTAGTCCCATCTTCCTTCTCTTGGCAGTAAACTTCACACAATTTATTCATTTAGTTAGTAACCTTTCTTTTTTAAAGTGTCTTGTTCATTTTACTTGGATTCATTATATATCTTTAACATTTAATTTCATCGTTTCCTCACATTATTATACAGTCTGTAGCAACGTAAAAGAAATGCAATTTATACTTATGTTGTACCGTATTGTTGCTAGCTGCCCACAAACATATCCCCCACTCACGTTGTATGGCTAAAGTAAAGTGTTTTACTGGTATATGGAAGAATTAGTGATAGTAGATGGGTTAGAGATGTCTTATAATTTTTACCATTTAAATAATATAATTTATACTGATTATTGGAAAATTCACTAATACATTTTCAAGAACAGATTACATTTATATTTGGATAATGAAGGAAATCTCTATCTAAAATTGTTATCTTAAATAATTTCATACATCTGTTGGCAATTTCTTTTTTTTGGTCAAGATTTTATTATTTTTTTTTCTTAAGTAATCTCTATACCCAACATGGAGCTCGAACTTACAGCCCCAAGATCAGGAGTTGCATGCTATACTGACTGAGCCAGGCATGCGCTTCTTGGCAATGGTTTTGAAATGAAACCAAAATACCATCAGTTTTAACTATGAGTATATGCACTACACACACACCCCCTAACCTATACCTGGAGTCCCAGGAGTTCATCAATTGAAGTCTCTGGTTCCGCAGGGTTGCTCTCTGTTTGCTTGGGCATTTGTGCAATATTGTTGTCGCTGTAATACAGAAAGAAAAATTTTTACCAGTCTCTCAAAATTAGGTGAAAACAGTTAGGCATCATCAACACACACATAGCTTACCTAGTCAAAAATTTATTAATGTTTTCTGCGAGCTTTTCTTGAAGAGATTTGTTACTTAGTATTTTTTCTCGTGCATTTTCAATAACCATTTGCTGGAAAAGAAAATCAATATTAGTAAAAGAATAGGGGAGAGGTTCTAGTGAACGGACGCTAGCTAGTTTTAACAAATCTAGGTGGAAACTCAGAAGTTACGGTGGGTGGCTACCATTGTATTAATGCTCGAATACTACACTTTACAAGTGTTTTCACAGATCCTTCACCAACTCTTTCTTCACTGATTACAAAACACAGCTCCAAACCCGAACTTTTCATACAGGGTTTTTAAAAAGCTGATGCTAGTAAAATGCCCTATTATGTTGCAAAATCCAGCATCCACAATGTATTTACAGGTCCCTAAACACAGCACTGCTTCTTACTTGGTACATCTGCACATGCTACCTATTCCAAATGGACTGTCTCCTCCTCATACATTTTACTACTCTCTATCCCAAGGCAATTACCCTGCAGTTTTACAGAAATACTGTAACACACAAATGCTACACACACACACACACACACACACACACACACACACGTAAATATCAATATTTTAAAACTCAGGAATATCTCAGACTACAAAGCTTAGTAAGGTCACTTACTTTTTCTACTGCAAATGCATTTGGATCCTGGAAATTCCTTATCGTTGAATGAGGCCCAGATAAAGTGTTACTTTTCCTCTGAGATTCACTGAAACACATTTCAGAGCTTGTCTTTTAAATAGTATAAAAAACGGATTCAATGATAATTACATATATAGATATAAATCTTAAGATCATGGAAGAACAGGTATTTTCCCTCTTTGTGGTAACAACAAAGCTTTGGCTAGAGTAGAAAACCATTCTACACTTGTATTAACAAGAAATGAATCTGAAGTCCAGCTTCACCACTTACTATGTGGTCTGTAGCAAGGTAAATGTTGTTTTTTTTTTTTTTTTTAAGATTTTATGTATTTATTTGACAGAGAGAGAGAGACCACAAGCAGGGGGAGCAGCAGATAGAGGGAAAAGGAGAAGCAGGCTCCCTGCAGAGCAGGAAGCCCAGTTCTGCCTATTTGACCTACTTTATAACAGGGTAAGATCAATTGCATTATTGGGTTTATTAAAGAATTGAATAAAACAAAGTATGTGTAAAAACTATTTAAAAAAATTTTTTTTTGAAACTGAGAGAGGCAGAGAGAGGAGAGAGTTTTTTTTTTTTTTTTGGGCAGTTTACTATAATTGTTAATATCTTTCTTGGCAATTTTTAAAAATTTAAATTCAATTAATTAACATATCATGTATTATTAGTTTCAGATGTAGAGTTCGGTGACTCATCAGTCTTAAATAACACCCAGTGCTCATTACATCACGTGCTCTCCTTAATGCCTGTCACCCAGTTACCCCATCTCCCCACCCACCTCCCCTCCAGCAACCCTCAGTTTGTTTCCTAGGATTAAGAGTCTTTTATGGTTTGTCTCAGTCTCTGATTTCATCTTGTTTTATTATTCCCTCCCTTCCCCTATGATCCTGTTTTGTTTCTTACACCCAACATAAGACTGAGATCATATGAAAATTATCTTTCTCTGATTGATTTCCCTTAGCAGAGAGAATCATAAGCAGGCTCCAAACCCAGCACAGAGCCCAACATGGGTCTTGATCTCATGACCCTGAAATCACTACCTGAGCTGAAATCAAGAGTCGGACACTTAATCAACTAAGCTACCCAGGCGCCCCTGTGTACAGACTTTATAAAAAAGCCAAGGTTTTTATGTTAGATACTGTTATAGTTGTTTTATTATTAAAACAATAAAGAAGGCTGAGGCAGCCTTGAATGAGAGACAACCAATTATAAAAATTCTAACAAAAATACCCATGGCATGGCAGTTTTAAGAAATCAGAAAAAGCATTTAAAAACTATTATCTCTCTTTTCTGAAATACCCTTCAAACAAAGACACATAGGTTAAACCAGAAAGAACTCTGCTCTCTAAGACTCCCTGAAAAAATTTCTGACTTTAAGACTTGAAATACTTGTTTGTGGAAATGCTAGTATTATTCCTATTTATTCAAAAAATAACAATCATCTAAAAAAAAATCTGAGATACTACAAATTTTAACCAACTGAGCCACCCAGGCGTCCCTATACTACCAATTTTAAGACATATTTTTATCTACTATTACAAAAAACCACTTCCAATGAAAGAGTAATAAGCCATTGATTAGAAGATACAACCTGATTTCAGGGAAGTTAAAATGTGAAAAAAAAATGCATTTAAGAATGGATATAATATAAATAGCCTGAGGAACTGAATCCATTCTTGTTACTTTATTCATAACGTAAATACGGTGATGTAATTCTTTAATTTTAGTGGTTATCAGAAACTCGTCCTTTCAAAATGCATTTACCTTTTGCGTCTAGCCGGAGACATGACTGTGGTCTGAGTTTTCTTTTCCTGAGGACCAGGAATGATATTTAAAGCCTCTCCAGCTGTATTTCAAGAAAACAAAGTATTAAGTCAAGGGCACAGAACAGTTTTCTAAGTGTGAATTAATGGAATAAGCAGCATTACAAAATGACTATTATTTTGTATTAAACTCAGCATATACTGAATGCTTTACCATGTGCAAGGCACTGTAAAATAAGATGAGTAAAATACGCTACGACTTCAAGTTTTATACAGTACAGGTACAGGACAGTCTCAACAAAAAATAACGTGGAAGGACAGAGGAACTGCTTCGTGTACACTACAGTGTGTGTATACTAAGTGCTTTTACGCAGAGGTGTAAACAAGGTTGGAGGAAAGATGCAACTGAGGAAGGATATAACTGATGGTGAAAAATTTTAGCTGCACAGAAGAGAAAGAAGACTGGTCTAAGAAGTAAGAGAGCAGGCACCTGAATTTTTATCCCAACGCTGTTATTAACTAGCTTTTGCTCCTTCCTATCATGCGTTTTCAATAGTTTCAAGTATACAACAATCAAGATACACGGCTTGGTGTCTAAGTTCATGCCTAGCTCTCAGCTTCACAGAAATAGGAGGGATTTGCAACACGCAGAGATGGGGGTGGACTGGGGGAACATTCCTCACTACAGAACAGACCGGCATGAACAAAGATACGGAGGTCAGATGTACTGTGTATTCCTTTAAAATCAAATACAACAAGAGTCTTTTCTATCCTGCGGTTAGAAGAGAAATAAGAATCCTAGATTAAAATGTCTCATTAAGTATAGTAATACGCTTACTTTAAGGCAAACCTACCCAAATTGTGTTCTACTTTCAGGCTTGTCTTTTTTTCCCTATAATTTTATAAAATGAGTATAGAAGTGCAGCATATCATCGATTCATATGATCGGACTAAAAACAAAATTTCAGAGAAGAAAATTCAAACTTACTGGCAGCTGTGTCTTGTGACTGTGAATGGTTGACCACTAGGAAATTGGACCTCAAAGGTGTTGCAATCTGGCCAGCTGGCCGGATAACCTGCACAGCTGCTGGAGGAGGAGGAGGAGGAGGAGGAGGTGGTGGCGGGGGAGGAGCAGTAGTACACTGTCCCGAAAGATACGCTAAAGTCAGCAACTCTGAATTCACGGGAGCTGCTTGAGCCGCAAGCCTTCTCTGTCGTTTGATTTCTGCAATTCCACTTCTTGTTCGGACTGAAACACATGAGCATTTAAAAGGTTAACTGTCGGAGTACTCTGGGCAATTTTAATAAGTCTACGTAATACTCCTACTGTTTAACATGTGAAATCTACAGATTAGGAAAAAAAAACCAAAACCCTTAAAAGTATCAACTAAGTTTATGATAAAATTACCTAATTTCCTGTGAAACAAACTGAAATGAGTACAGCTGCCCCATGTACAGCACAGGGGTTAGGAGCACCGACTCTATATACTTGAGAATGCAACTTAGGACTCCTCCAAAACCTAAGAGCCTACTGTTGAACAGAAGCCGTGCCAATAACCAACAGCTGACTGACACGTTTGGCATGTTATATTGTGTTCTTACAATAAAGCAATGTAGAGAAAACAAAATGTTAATAAGAAAATCATAGGAAGGGAATATACATTACACTCCTGTATTTACAAAAAAATATGTGAATAACTAGACCCACACCACTCAAAGCACTGTGGTTTGACAGTCCTCTGTCCACACAAACTTTATAAATCTACGAGTGTATTTCTTCTGCAATAATTCATACTATTACTTCCACAAATTAAGAAACAAACCTATGAAGTGAGAATTAAGAAGAGGTGAATAAATGAGAACCAATGAGACAAAATAGGGAGTATTTCAAATGCTTATTTCTGCAATAAATGAAAACCCTTTTATGATAATAACTGCACTTAGAAGAGCAGTAGTTTAAACAAAATAGATACTTAGCACAAATGTACTGTTTATTTTTTATTTATTTTTTAAAAGATTTTATTTATTTGACAGACAGAGATCACAAGTAGGCAGAGAGGCATGCAGAGAGAGAGGGGGAAGCAGGCTCCCTGCTGAGCAGAGAGCCCGACGCGGGGCTTGATCCCAGGACCCTGGGATCATGACCTGAGCTGAAGGCAGAGGCTTTTAACTCACTAAGCCACCCAGGTGCCCCTGTTTATTTTTCTTTAAAGTTTTTTTTTTTTTTTTTTTTAAACTTGACAGAGAGATCACCAGTAGGCAGAGAGGAAGGTAGAGAGAGAGAGGGGAGGCAGGTTCCCCTCTGGCAGAGAGCCCCATGCAGGGCTCCATCCCAGGACCCCGAGTTCATGACTTGAGCCGAAGGTAGAGGCTCAACCCACTGAGCCACCCAGGTGCCCCCCCCCCCGACCAAAATGTACCGTTAATGAAAATGTCCATCTGACAGTTTAAGTTTGAAGTAATTCTGAACATTATTTATAGTTTAAAGTTGAATACCAACCTCTCTGATTAGCAACAAACCCGGGGGAACTTTGCATGCTCCTAACAAATAAAACAAAATAGTTAGACATTAAACAAGTTCTGCTGGCAAGACACACTCTAATCCAGTAACAGGCACACCTGAATACACTGAATGAAAAGGTAACAGATCTCGCTCAGACAAAAAAGACAAGCTTATTTTTTTGAGGGGTGACCAAATCTTACTTGCTTTAGAAGCGGCATGTAAGCGCTCAGGCACATAGGACTTTAACCATCAAGCTTCTATTCAGTGCAGTATGCATTAGAGAACTTTAACATCCCATTAAGGATCTGACTTGACTTTAGGAAGTAAATGTATTTAAGAAAGCTATGTATAAAATTTTATAGTTATTACTTTTACCGCTAGAGATATCTTCCCAGAGAAATTCTGATTTCACATAGGACTCTATAAATACTTCAAAATCACAAAGTTAATTTATTAAATTTATCAAATTTATTACTATAAAACTATTCTATCCAGCCTCTAATAAGAGAGAAAAGCAAACATATAGCTCACAATATAAGGTGATTCTCCCTTTATAATGGTTACCCAATGACAGACACTACTATCTTCCTGGGAAATCTGTTGAGTCTCTACCAACAGGAACAACAAAACTTACCAAACTGATTAAGCATTTTTTTAAAGAAAAGATTTCTTATTTGAGAAAGAAAGAAGAAAAGCAGACTGCTCGCTGAGCAGAGAGAGCTTGACGTGGGGCTTGATCCCAGGACTCTGAGATCATGACCTTGAGCCAAAGGCAGATGCTTAACCGACTAAGTCACCCAGCTGTCCCTGAATAAGCATTTTTAAGAAGCACCAACCAACCTGGAGAATAACTCGTTAAGAGCCTTTTATTTTTATGTAGTATCTTGTCAATAGGATATCTCAGTAACTTATAAATATTTACAGGTATTAATTAAATTTTGAACGTCTTTTTTTTTAAGAAACGTTTTTTTAAAAAATTTTATTTATTTACTTGACAGGGAGAGAGATCACAAGTAGGAAGAGTGGCAGGCAGAGAGAGGGGGGAAGCAGTTTCCCTGCTGAGCAGAGCCCGATTCGGGGCTTGATCCCAGGACCCTGGGATCATGACCTGAGCCGAAGGCAGAGGCTTTAACCCACTGAGCCATCCAGGTGCCCCTGAATGTCTTTTTTAAAATTTTTTCAAAAAAATTACTTATTTATTTAGAGAGAAAGACTGTGTGAGCAGGGGGAGAGGCAGAACGGAGAGAATCTCAAAATCTCCCTGTTGAGGAGGGAGCCCAAACCCCTGACCTTGAGATCATAACCTGAGCAGAAATCAAAAGCTGGATGCTTAACTGACAGAACCAACCAGGTGCCCCAGATTATCAATGTTTTTGAAGATTATGTGAAAGGGAAGAAATGAGGTGAAAAGGGGGGAAAAAGGTAAGACTATCAAATAAGATGTAGTACAAAGTTGAACAGAAAGCATTTGAAGTCATTGTAGCAGTTTAAACTGAGAAAGGAAATTGAGCCCCTGCTGAGTTTTTTTTTTTTTTTTTTTAAAGATTTATTTTACAGAGAGAAAGGGAGCAAGAGCAGGAGGCACAGAGGTACAGTTCCAAGCAGATTCCCTGCTGAGCGCAGAGCCCTGAGTGGGGGCTTGATCTCACAACGTGAGCTGAAACCGAGGGCTGGATGCTCAACCGACTGAGCCATCCAGGTGCCCCGAGACCCTGCAGAATTTATGTCAGGTGTTCACTGGTAGCTCTGGGAGAAAGGGTAGAAAATTCCAGTTTTTATACTAGATTCTAAAGTTAAATATGAGATGTTATAACTGATACCAGTAAGGACTGGCATCCAACGACGCCAAAACTGGCATTCCAAGGCCATGACCTAGGTAAACGGTGGGCACTGCTACCATGAGGAAATTCTAAATTAAAGATTCAAAAAGTAGCATTATTATTCAAGCTTGTTTCTTTATAGGGCATGAACCAATGAGGCATGAATTCAACACATCAATTCTTTGCATGAGTAATGAAGATGAAACTATGTGAGGGAATTCACACAAGACTGGCATTAGATTTGTATTCTAGCCAGAGATCTGCCTCTAACTTGCTATGGGAACCTGGAAATGTCATTAAACATCTGTAAATCTCAATTTCTTTTTTTTTTTTTTTTTTAAAGATTATTTATTCATTTATTTGACAGAGATCACAAACAAGCAGAGGCAGGCAGAGACAGAGAGGGGGAAGCAGGGTCCCTGCTAAGCAGAGAGCCCCATATAGGGCTCAATCCCAGGACCCTGAGATCATGACCTGAACTGAAGGCAGAGGCTTAACCCACTGAGCCAGCCAGGCGCGCCCCCCCCCCTTAAAGACTTATTTATTTGCTAGCGAGAACGAGCGAGTGGGAGTACAAACGGGGTAGCAGCAGGCAGAGGGAGAAGCAGAGTAAGCAGCCTGATGCGGGACTTGATCCCAGGACCCCCGGCATCATGGCCTGAGCTGAAGGCAGCCGCTTAACCAAATGAGCCACCCAGACGTACCTCAATGTCCTGATTTCTAAAGATTTTATTCAAGTAGGCATTTTATGGCAAGTTATTCCAATAAAAACCAAATGAATATCAAGAACCTCTAGGGTAAATTTAAAATTAGATCAGTATCACAGAAATGCACTGTGTGGGTCATAAGAAGATTTAAACCTGAATAGCTTCCTACATGTGTTTGCGTTCCAAAATCATGCATGTTCTGATAAGCTTACGATACAGGCTTTTTATTACCTGATCTGAGAAAGTGTATGGTCTAACTTCTTCCATAGAGATGACATAATTGCTGGGACATCATTTGATGTTTCTAGATCATAAGAAGAAAAGTTTCTTAATAAAAACAGTTGAAGAAAATTCACCCCTTGATTTAGACACAAAATGAACAAAGAAAACAAACTTTTCTTTCAGCTGTTGACATGCTGGAAACTAAGAAATAAGCCTCTTTTGTAATACAACCTGCAAAGCTATAAAGGAGATCGCCTTCTTTTCTTAAGCCATTGAGTATCAGATGCAATATGAGGGGAAATGGAAATTTGTAAAGCCTCTGAAGCTTTTATAGATTAACTTTATACCGTCTTTGTATTAAAAAAAAAAAAAAAAGACAAACTATTTTTTTTGATGATTTTTAAGTAATCTCTACTTCTGACGTGGGGTTCGATCTCACATCCCTGAGACCGAGCACTGCATGCTCTACCAACTGTGCCAGTCAGGTGCCGCCCCAAAAAGACAAACTACCTTAAATATGTTCTATTTGACATCATGTTCTATTTGAAAGTTAATAAGCTGATTTATAATAAATACCATAAAGGTTATGCAAACTCCTTTGACTATGGAAATTATTTTGCTACAACCGATGTTTTTATGTCCACATCACTGCAACTGCTCAGCAACCACTCAATAAAAGCACCACCAGTTACTATTCTTAGGAGTTACAGGTAACATTCCTGGGAATGGATTCATTTTTTTAGGATATGCTCTAAAAGCCCACAGTGATAGAAAACTTCTAGGATATTTAAAATCCTTACCATATATTTTGAAAAAACTCAAACCAGAGAAAGCTACCCAACATAAAAATGGGACTAAAACTTTGTATTCCAGTAGCATATTCTTTTTATTGTTGTGATCTTGGAAAAGTTATATGGCTTCTCCAATTCTCAGTTTTCTGATACTTAAAAATGATCTTAATAATCAACCTGTAACTGGGTTATTTTAAGGACTGAAGTAAAACTAAGGAAAGCATCTAGCACAAAGCTGTCTAGAGACAAAAACTCAATAAATAAATAAAAAGATAAGCATCTTTCCTTTTTTCAGTGTTATTGTTTTATGGTTCTTTTTTTAATGTCGTCAACTATAAAATTTATCAGTATTAGAGAATAAAATAATTTTAACTTTTTCCCTAAAACATTAACTTAGGCAAGTATTATTTTATATTTTGGTTACTATAAACCAGAATTTTATGATTGGTTCCTGTGTCGAGATTTAGACTACCAAGACCTTAAAATTAAAATTTTGGCTTGAAATTCTGTAACACACAGCAATGCTATTCACCAGTTTAGACATCTAGACTTATGAGTTTTATTTTTTAAGAAAATTACTTTGTTATATTTGTTAGCATTCAGATTTTTGCCACACATTTATCAATCAATATAAACGCAAACTAATTAAATATTTCCCAGCAAAACTTATCTCATCACAACTAAGACAAGCTTTCTTTTGGCTATTAAGATTAATAGCCTTTAAAATTATTTCTAATTAAAACAATTAGAAAAATACTGTATAAAATAGAAAAGAATCCCTGACCCTCAGTTCTTACCTTTTGCTTTCATAGCTACATATTCATTCAGAATTGTTGTCAAGTTTTTTCCAAACAAGGACTGGAAAAAAAAAAAAAAAAGATCAAGCATTACAAAAATTGTGTAATACTACTCATAATTTCTCACCATGAAACACTTCACTGTATAAAGTTATAAAAGATCTGGATTTTTGGATGAAGAAAAGATTAAGATAAGAACAGGTTATCAAAAATGAAGAGTCACTTAACTTAGGGGTTGCATGAAATCCACAAGTCAAGAATCTTGCCTGTGTGAATAGGACACTATGACTATGTTACATTAGCTAATAAAATAATCCAAAGGCAGAAAAGCAGTTTTCAGCTGCGGGATAGGGATCCAGTCACATAGCAATTAATTTTTTTACCTTTTAAAAAAAGTATTTATTTGACAGACAGCAAGAGAGGGATCACAAGCAGAGGAAGCGGGAGAGGGAGAAGTAGGCTTGCCGCCAAGCAGGGAGCTCAATGCACGGCTCCATCCCAGAACCCTGGGATCATGACCTGAGCCGAAGGCAGACGCTTAACAACTGAGCCATCCAGGTGCCCCCATCTAACTCTTTAAAAACAGTAAGGGCCAACTCCTAATTTGCCCTCCCTATCCTGAAAGCCATGTGAACCTGCCAAAAAACAAAATGAAAAAAAAAAAAAAAAAAAAAAAAAAAAATCGCTGAGCGTAAGAGTTCTCAAGGATCGGCACCTTCCTATTTTCACCTCCATCCTCTCTGAAACTCATTTCCTGTTTCTCCTACTACTGAAGCGCAGGTTTTTATTACCTTAAATCTGAGGTCATAAGAATCTGGAAGGCTTACTTTCACACATAAAAGTGGACAGGTTAGGGGCGCCTGGGTGGCTCAGTGGGTTAAGGCCTCTGCCTTCGGCTCGGGTCATGATCCCAGGGTCCTGGGATCGGGCCCCGCGTCGGGCTCTCTGCTCGGCGGGGAGCCTGCTTCCTCCTCTCTCTCTCTGCCTGCCTCTCGGCCTACTTGTGATCTGTCTGTCAAATAAATAAATAAATAAATCTTTAAAAAAAAAAAAAAAAGTGGACAGGTTAATTCTTAATTCGCAGAGTCATTTGTTCTGAAGAATAAGTAAGGATAGATGAAACATGTCTAGGACAATGTCTACCATAGGACAGGTGACCAGTCTCCTTTTCTTTCCTGAAGATTTCTACTTTGTTGTTTCTTAACTAAAGCCTGAAATGTCTGGCGATTTGCTTAATGCTAACCTAGTCATTATGCCTTGCCTTAATTGTAGTAGCTAATAATAATTTGTGAACAACTGGTATTGTGTCTCTCAAAATTCAGGTCAGGACACAGTGGAGAAAGTGGCCATCTACTAAGCCAGGAAGACAGTCATCACCAGGAACTGAATTGGGGCATTTTGATCTGGGAAGTCTGGAGATTTCCCAGCCTCCAGAACCGGGAGAAGATACAGGGGCTGGGTGTGCATGTAGCTACTGGGGGGCCACTGCAGCTGGGCCCTCACAGCAGAAAGAGCTATACAACACCACAGACATGTTCATCCATGTAAACAAACACGCCTATGTCTCTGTAGATTTGTACAAATATATAGATTGTATTTCGTACTTATATTTATATATAGATTTGTACAAATACCAAATATGGTGTCATAGTGATATCTCTATGATTAACTACAATAGGACTACGATTCAACACCACAGGTTTTGTTCTTAGGCTTATCTTTATCTTCTTTCTCCTAGAGAGTCCTGGCTCCAGTTATATACAATAAGTTTCACTTATTTGCTGAAAATGGCTAATTTAGAGGAACTCAGAGGAATTTACTTAAGATTCATTCATGCTGTTGTGTGAATCAACAGTGTGTTGTTTTCTATTGCTTAGTAGTATTTGATTCTATGGCTGTACCATAGTTTACCCACTTACTGGCTGAAGGACAATGTGTTTTTTTTTTTTGGTTTTTGACCATCACAGATGAACATTAGTGTGCAAGTTTTTATGGGAACATATTTTTCACTTCACCTGGGTGTATGAGTGCTGGGTCACATGGGGAATGTATGTTTTACCTTTATAAACAATTATCAATCTGTTTTCCAAAGTGGTGGTATGGTTTTACGTTCTTATCAGCTATGAATGTGAGTTCCTGCTGCTTTGCATCCTACTGCCAAGTATCTGACAGTTCTTAAAATTGTGTTTTAGGGGCGCCTGGGTGGCTCAATGGGTTAAAGCCTCTGCCTTCGGCTCGGGTCATGATCCCAGGGTCCCGGGATCGGCCCCGCATAGGGCTCTCTGCTCAGCGGGGAGCCTGCTTCCTCCTCTGTCTCTGCCAGCCACTCTGCCTACTTGTGATCTCTGTCAAATAAATAAATAAAATCTTAAAAAAAAAAATTGTTTTAAATTAGCCATTCTAATATATATTGGTATCTCAGAGTATTCATTTGTATTTAGTCCAATAACAAATGATCTGGAGCATTTTTTCTTTTTTTGTGGAATTTTTTTACATAAGCTTATGGCCATCTTCAGATTCCTTGCCCATTAATTTCATTTTTTTAAAAAAAATGCAGTTTTTCGGGCGCTTGGGTGGCTCAGCGGGTTAAGCCGTTGCCTTCGGCTCAGGTCATGATTCCAGGGTCCTGGGATCGAGTCCCGCGTCAGGCTCTCTGCTCAGCAGGGAGCCTGCTTCCCTCTCACTCTCTCTCCCTGCCTCTCTGCCTACTTGTGATCTCTCTCTATGAAATAAATGAATAAAAAAAATCTTAAAAAAAATGTAGTTTTAAAAAAGATTCTGGGTATAAATCCTTTATCACATGTATGATAATGTAAATATTTTCTTCTAGCCTGTGGCTTGTCATTCTTGGGACAGTCTATTGTAGAGCAAAATTTTTAAATTTCTACAAAGTCTAATTTACCAATTTATCCTTCTATTGTCAGTGCTTTTGGTGTCACATCTAAAACTCATCACCAAACCCAAGTTTACAAAAATTTTCTCCTGTGTTTTCTCCAAAAAATCTTATAGTTCTACATTGTACCTCTGGTCTATCTTTACTTTGGTTAATCTTTGTATGCGGTATGTGTAGAGGACCTTTTTTTGAATCTGGATGTCTACTTGTTCTATTTTCATTTGCTGATAAAATTAGTCTTTCTCCAGTGAATTGCCTTTGCACTTTTGTCAAAATCAGTTTTTTGTGTGTCTACATTGGGATCTATTCTGTTCCACTGATCTAAGTGCCTCACCTTCCTCTAATGCCACTCAATCTTGATTGAGGTTTTTGTTTTTTTTAAAGATTATTTATTTATTTGACAGAGAAAGAGAGAGAGACAGTGAGAGAGGAAACACAAGCGGGAGAAGGAACACAAGAAGCAGGCTTCCCACTAAGCAGGGAGCCTGATGTGGGGCTTGATCCCAGGACCCTGGGATTATGACCTGAGCCAAAGGCAGACGCTTAATGACTGAGACACCCAGGCACCCTATGATCACCAGAGATTTTAAGTCTTACAATCAAGTAATGGGAGTCTTCCAACCCATCCTTTTTAAAAATTATTTGGGCTATTTTAGTTCCTTTGCTTTTCCATATAAAATTTAGAATTACAGCTTGTTGCTATCTATAAAAATGCTTGTGAAGATTTTGATTGTAATGGATATATAGATCAAAATGGGGAGAACTGACATCTTAAATGAACACAGTATGTTTGATATTCTTCAGCAGTTTTTTAAGTTTTGTTCAGGTTTCCTCCACAGAGAAGTAGGTTGTCTGCGACAACTGAAATGAATCTAAGGAGACATGTTCAAAATAAATTAACAAAACACTATGTCAAATAATGCAGCTCCAAAATATGTCCATTATATTCCAAATCATGCTCTGTTGGTCTAGTGATATTCTAAAAAGGGGACAATAAGATAACAAAACACTTGTTTTTTATTTGTCTAAAGTAAGCAACCAGACATAGGAAAAAGATAGGTTGCTACAATATACCATAGAGCAGTTGGCTTAAATAACAGGCATTTCTTATTCTGGAGACTGGTGAGTCTCAAATCAAGGTGCTGGCCAATCTGGTTCCTGGTGAGGGCCAACTTACTGGCTTCTAGACATCTCCCTTCTTGCTGTGTGCTCACACGGGATCCCCTCTGTCTCTTCAAGGAGAAAGATCCCTCTCTTCCAATTCTTGTAAAGGCAATAATAACTTCACAATGGGCCCAACCTCATGATCTAATCTAAACCTAATTAATTTTCAAAGGCCCCACCTCTCAATACCATCACAGTGGTATAACATCATCACTGGTTAGGGTTTCAACATGAATTTTGGAGGGACATAAGTATTTAGTCAACAGCACAGAGAAAACAAATGAGCCCAAGACAAGCAGTAGTGGAACTAATTAGAACTGAGAGTGCTGGGGTTCCTGGGTGGCTCAAATGGTTAGGCATCTGCCTTTGGCTCAGGTCATGAACCCGGCGTCCTGGGATCAAGCCCCATATTGGGCTCTCCCCTGCTTCTCCCTCTCCTGTTCCCTCTGCTTATGCTGTCTCTCTTTGTCAAATAAATAAATAACACCTTAAAAAAAAAAAAGAAAGAAATGAGAGTATTATTTTTTAAAAAGGTTTTATTTATTCTTTCGACAGACAGCATGCATGCACCAGAGAACACAAGTGGGGCAAATGGCAGAGGGAGAAGTAGGCTCCCCACTGAGCAGGGAGCCTGACGTGGGGCTCTATCCCAGAACCCTGAAATCGCAACCTGAGCCCAAAGTAGACGTTTAACTGACTGAGCCACCCAGGCGCCCTGAGAGGGTCATTTTGAAACTGATTCAGAGAAGCCAAATTTTGGCATAAATGTGTGAAAAGAAGAGCTGCCTTCTTTAGGTCTTTCCAGCCACGCATGAATACTATCAAATCTCTACCAATTTTGATACTACCAATGAGCTGATGTGAAGACTGGTGTTTATAGTGTCTCATGTTGGTCAATGAGGAAATATTTCCCTTAAGGAACAAAGCACTCACCAGTAAGCAGGCTGGGATAAAACCTTCATCTGTACAATGTTCCGCATATTCTTTTAAATTTGAACTTTCCAAAATAAAAGTCTGGCAGGTAGAAGTGAGGTTTTCCTGTTGTAAGTAACCTAAATGAGAAACAGAAGGTCAGGTAATTCCAGTAATTTCTGTACTTTCAACCAAAAGGCCGCAGAAATGCAGTTTCATATCAGAAATGGAACCTCAGGTGGAATGTCCTGGGTTTCTGCAGCCTTGCCCAGTGCCACTAGTTTGTGCTGCAGGACAAAGTAGTCTTTTTTTTTTTTTTAAAGATTTTATTTATTTATTTGACACAGAAACTAAAAACATGCGATATTTGATCAAGTAAATTAATGCACAGTAATGCTTGCAAGTGAATCTATAAGTGACAGGAAAACTAATAAAGAAATGATCAATGTTCTTCTACCCCATAACCTCCATACTGACCAGGCTGGCAGACAGTTATAAAAGTAAGTTACTGGATAATCACAAAACTATATTCTCCCAACGTTGCTGTTTACTTGTTCATTTCACTTAATTGCCTAATGGTTTAAGAGAAAAATGAACAAAAGACCTGCTTTGAAGGAAAGAAAGGCACTCCTTTGATTTTTTTAATTTATGCCTTTAGGAATCAAAACACTATTTCAATAAAACTTGAGCATTTACATCTAACTGACATTTACGGAACAATCTTATTTATCAGCGTGTGGTACCTGCACATCATGAATGCTTCATTTGTCTTGACTAGCAGCCTATCCTTGTTCTTTTCTTAGCATTATTAGTGTTTACCTAAATCCACAACTCAAAACAGTAGCATAGTACAGCAAGAACACTGGACAGGGTATCGGGAGGCCAGGTTCTTACTCTATTTGATTAAAATAAACACTGTAATTTGGGGCAAAAAAAAAAAAATCCACATATCTTCCAGGATTAAGGTGCCTCATGTGTAAAGCATCACACTTGCTTTGACTTGTGGATCAAATCTGGTGAAATTACTTCCTTGTGTAAAGCCCTTCAACCATTTCCCATAGTACTCAGTTTTAATTTCTAAATTCTGAGCAGCTTCAGCTGGAATGACAATATAAGGACTTCTAAAAATCCTCTCCTCCATAAAGGCAATGAGAACACTGGCACAAATTATTTAAAAAAGAAAAACGTTTACAGAACTCAGAAGATAACCAAAGTTTTAGAAGCATTTGAGAAAAACAGAAGATCAGACAGGGCTGGAATTTTTCCAAAGACCCATTCCCATTCCCGGATACTGTCATAATTTGATCTGTGTGAAAATTATCGGAAAACCTCCACTTGCATGGCTTGTCTTTGAACTGAATCAGAATTCACCCAGTACAAAGAAACTTCTTTAAGATGTTTGCTTAAAACTACCAGCAGGAATTTGCCTGCTCCCTACAGCTGCCTGTGACGAAGAGCGGGACAAACAAGCTTAGCACACACAGAGCTGGGGTAGGAGCAGTCCACAGCACACTCTGAAGAGCTAGGATATACTCACGGGCCATTAGGAGGACGGGCGCGAGCAGTGTACACGCTCAGAAGAGATCTGACAAGACCCTAAGCCCTCGCCTCTGGCTGACCGGCACAGCTGAGTGAGCAGTAGTAAGGCCAAGGCAGAGCTGTCAGCTGCTCAGCTGAATGGTGAAGCCCCAGCATACACACAGCCCTTGAGCAAACAGTGGGAGACGTAGCGACTCCAAGCAATTAAAAAAAAAATAACTGGGGGCTGCTGGGGGGCTCAGTCGGTTAAGCGTCTGCCTTTGGCTCAAGTCATGATCCCAGGGTCCTGGGATTCAGCCCCGAATGTGGCTTCCTGATCAGTGGGGAGCCTGCTTCTCCCTCTCCCTTTGTTGGTCCCCCTGCTTGTGCTTTCTAACAAATAAATAAAATCTTAAAAAAAAAAAAGAAAAGAAAAAACAAAACAAAACAATGTCCAATCATAGAATATAAACTCAGAGAATACAGATTGTACAGACTCAGTCGAGGCAGCAGTTCACAGCAACGGCCGAAACAACAGTAAGGAGCCCGAACCAACATGGGGGAGGCAGGAGAACCTTATTACAAGAGCGGTCACATTGTATTACTTAAAATGTCTAATTTCCAGCAAAAAATTCTGAGATATGCAGAGAAACAAGAACGTATGTTTCATATACAGGGCAAAAAATAAAAGCAGTCAATAAAAATCATCCCTAAGGAAGCCAAGAGTTAAAATTTTAAAAACCAGCTACTTCATATTTTAAAGATTTATTTAAAAGAAAAAAAGAGGAAGAGAAAGAGATGAAGAGAAAGAAAAAGAAAGAGAGAAAGAGGAAGGAAGGCAGGGAGGGAGGGAGAGAAACATTAGCGCACACTGCACTGAGTGCAGAGCCTGACGCTGGGCTCAACCTCTGAGATCACCACCTGAGGGGAAACCAAGAGTGAGATGCTTAACCCTGCCTCAACTGAGTGTCCCCAAAATCAGCTTTTTTTTTTTTTTTAAAGATTTTATTTATTTATTTGTCAGAGAGAGAGAAAGAGCGAGTGAGCACAAACAGGGAGAGCAGCAGAGGGAGAAGCAGGCTCCCTGCTTAACCGACTGAGCCACCCAGGCATCCCCAAAATCAGCTGTTTTAAGTAAGCTCAGAGGACTAAAGAAAACTATTTCTAAATATCTAAAGAAAGCTGTGAGAGCAATGTTTCATCAAAAAGAAGAAAAACAGAAATTTTACAAAAAAACAAGTAGAAATTCTAGAGTTGAAAAGTAAAACAACTAAAATGACAAATTCCCTAGAGGTGGACTCAAAAGCAGATGAGAAGAGGCAGATGAAAGAATTAGTGAACCTGAGCACAGATCAAATGAGATTATCCAGCATAAGGAATAAAAACAAAAAAGTATCAGAAAAAGTTAACACACTTTGAGACGTGTGGAACACCATCAGTTATGCTGACATAAGCATAATCAAAGTCCGAGAAAAGAGACAGAAAAAGGCAGAATATTTGAAGAAATAATGTCCAAATAATGAACATCCAAAATTTTAGAAAACACATTAATTTATTTATCCAGGAAGTTCAATAAATTCCAAGTAGGATACACTGAAAGAGATCCATACCTAGACACCTCATAATGAAACTGCTAAAAGACAAAGAGAATTTGCACAGCAGAGAGAAACAGCTCATGGCATCACAAGTGATCTTCAGTAAGATTAACAGCTTTTTTCTCATTAGAAACCATGGAGGCCACAGGCAGGGAGATGAGGCAAAGTGCTAACAACAAAAAGTCAACCAAGACCAACAAAACCCCTTCAAAATGGAGACATTAAACTATTCTTACATTAAAAATACAAAATGAAACAAAACCCAGAGACATTGTTGCTAGCTGACTTTCCCTTTAAAAAATACTAAAGGGAGTTCTTTAAATTAAAATCAAAGGACACTAGACAGTGAAACAAATCCATGTTAAAAAAAAACACTAATAAAGGTAACTGTATAGGTAAACAGAAAACAGTTTAAGTTACTTTTTGTTTGTAACTCCCCTCTGCTTTAAATGACAACTGTATATAATAGTTAAATATAAATGCGGGTTGGTAATCATAATGATGAAGACATAATTTATATGTCCTTAAAAGCAAAAAGAAGGGAGAAGCAAATGGAGTTATACAGGAGCGAAGTTTTATATACTATTTAAGTTAAGTTGGTATTAATCCAAACAAGACTATTTTAAGTTACTTGTAACCTCCAAGCAATCACTAAAAAAATAACTCAAAAATAAAAAATATAAAGGAAACAACAGTTGTCGGGGGCACCTGGATGGCTCAGTTGGTTAAGTGTTATACAACTCTTGTTTTTGGCTAAGATCATGATCTTGGGAGCCTGGGATAGAGCTCCACACAGGGCTCTGGGCTCAGTGAGGAGTCTGCTTTAGGGTTCTCTCTCTCTCCCTCTGCCCCCTTCCTGCTCACATGCATGTGCTCTCTAAAATAAAAATTAAGAAAAAAATAAAAGGAAAAACAACAGAATTAAAACGGTAAATTGGATTTAACACAAAAAAGGCAGTAATAGAAGAGTAACAGAACAAGTAAACATAAAATACATATAGACTACAAGCAACAGAACAGCAGGCAAAATCCTTACCTTATCAGTAATTACATTAAATGATAATGGTTTAAACAATAAAAAATTACAGACTTACAGAATGAATAAAAAATATGATTCAAGTACATGCTCTCAACAACACAATGTACATTCAAACACACAAATAGTTTGAAAATAAAAGGATGGAAAAAGATGTACCATTCATATAGTAACTAATTAGGAGCTGGAGAGGCTATACCAGTATCAGAAAAATTAAGATAAATATTGTTAGTAGAGACAAAGATAATGATAAAACATTCAATCAATCAAAAAGATAACAATTATAAGCATATATGCATGTAAAACCAAGGTTCCAAAAAACACGAAGCTGAAATTAACAGAAGTGGAACAGGAACTAGACAATTCACCAAAGTTACAGACTTCAACGTCCTACTTTCAATAAAAGACTAGAGAGCTCAATAAGTAAACAGAAGGCTTGAACACTATAAACCAACCAGACCTAACAGACATGTATAGTGTACTCCACCCAATAAGAGCAGAATATACATTCTTAAGTGCATGTGGACATCCTCCAGGATGAACCACACATTAGGACATAAAGTCTCAATAAACTAAAAAAGACAAATTATATAGAGTATGTTCTCTGACCACTAAAAACTAAAATTAGAAATCAGTAATAAGGGGGCGCCTGGGTGGCTCAGTTGTTAAGCGTCAGCCTCCGGCGGGGGTTATGATCCCAGAATCCTGGGATGGGTCCCTCGTCTGGCTCCCTGCTCAGTGGGAAGCTTGCTTCTCCCTCTCCCACTCCCCCTCCTTGTGTCCCCGCCCCCACCCCCGTCTCTTTCACTCTGTCAAATAAATAAATAAATAGATAAAATCTTTAAAAAAAAAAAAAACCGGTAATAAGAAATTCACAAATATGCGGAAATTAAACAACGCTCTCCTAAAAAAAATCAAAGGGTCAAAGAAGAAAACAAAAGGAAAGTAGAAAATATTTTGAGATTAAACAAAAACACACATATTAAAACATACAGGATGCAGCTATAGAAGTGCTTAGTGGTATATTTATATTGTAAATACATTTATTTCAAAGATGAAAGATCTCAAACCAGTAACCCACCCTTCCATTTTCTAAACTAGAAGGGCAAATTAAACCCAAAAGAAAGCAGAAAGAAGGGACGCCTGGGTGGCTCAGTTGGTTAAGCAGCTGCCTTCGGCTCAGGTCATGATCCCAGCGTCCTGGGATCGAGTCCCGCATCGGGCTCCTTGCTCATCAGGGAGCCTGCTTCTCCCTCTGCCTCTGCCTGCCATTCTGTCTGCCTGTGCTTGCTCTCTCTCCCTCTCTCTCTCTGACAAAATAATTAAATAAAATCTTAAAAAAAAAAAAAAGCAGAAAGAAGAAAAAAGGTATCAGAAAAGAAAAATGAGAGAATTTAAATAGATAGAAAAGTCTATGAAACAAAAAGTTGATTCTCTAAAAAGATCAACAGAAATCGACAAATCTTTAGAGAGGCTGACAAAGAAAAAAAAAGACTCAAATTCCGAAGTTCAGGAATGAAAGAGGGGACATTACTATCAACCTTACAGAAGTAAATTACATTATAAAAGGATACTATAACCAGTTGTGTGCCAACAATTCAGAAAGCTCAGGTGAAACAAATATTTCTTAGACAAGACATGAACTAAACCAACTCAAGAATATACAGAAAATCTGAATAGACTTAAAACAAGTACAGATTGAGCTGTAATAAATACTCTTTTCATAAAGAAAGGCCTAGGATCAAATGGACTTAGTGGTGAATTCTATCAAATGTTGAAAGAAGTTTCACCAACTCTTTAAAAAAAAAAAAAAAAAAAAAGAGAAAGAAGCCACCTCATTTCAATCGCTGATACTAGTAATAATTTGATACTAAAACCAAAGACATCGCAAGAAAACGACAAACCAATATCCCTTATGAAAAAGCAGATGTAGTTATTGTCTCAACACACATAGAAAAAAATCATGTCACAAAATCCAACACCTTTTCACGATAAAAATATGAGACTATAAGGGAATTTCTTCAACCTGATAAAGGCATTTATGAAAAGCTCACAGCTAACATAATATTCCAAGGTTTAAGAGTCAAAGCTTTGCCCATAGGATCAGGGACAAGACCATGCCTGCTCTTACAATTTCTATGCAACACTCTACTAGAAGTTCTAGCTTGGGCAATTAGGAAAGAAACTAAAGTAAAAAGCGTCCACACTGGAAAGGGAAAAAAAACAAACAAACCACTGTCCTCATTTGCAGATAACATGAAATCCTAAATAGAAAATTCTAAGGAATCCATGTACACACAGAAAAACTATTAAAGTCAATAAATGACATCAATAAGGCTTCAGGATATGAGACGACTTTGCAAAAATCGGCTGCACCTCTATATACTTACAATGAACTATCCAAAAATGACATTTAAAAAACCAATTTCATTTACGACAGAATTAAAAAGAATATTTAGGAATACGTTTAACAAAAGGAGTGTATGATCCTACTAAAACCTAGAAATATTACTAAAAGAATTAAAGAAGACTAAATAAATGGATAGAACTCTCTCGATTATGTATTAGAAGAGTTAATGTTATTCAGATGTCAATATTAGATTCGACCCAATTCCTATCAAAATCTTAGATGCCTTTTGTGCAGAGATCAACTGATCCTAACAATCATAGGGAATAACAAGGGACCCAGAGTAGTTAAAACAATCTTAAAAATGAAATCTTGCACCTACCCACTTCAAAACATACTACAAAGCAATGGTAACCAAGTAAGGCGGTACTAGCATAAAGGACAGACATATGGATCAATGGGACAAAATTAACATTCCAGACATTTACAGTCAATTGATTTTCAAAAACAGTGCCAAATCGGCTCAATGGGGGAAACATTAGTCTTTTCAACAACTGGTGCTGGGAGAACTGGATACCCACATGCAAAACAATGGCATTGGACCAAAATAATGAAATTACAACTCATACCAAATATAAAAATTAACCAAAAATAGGTTACATGTACAAAGGTAGGAGCAAAAACTCTTAAAGTCTTAGAACAAAACATGGGTGTAAATCTGTTTATGTAGGATTAGGTAATGGTTTCTTAGGACATCTGAAGAACAAGCAACCAAAGAAAAATTAGATAAATTGAAGTTCATCAAAAGTAAAAACATTTGTGCTTTCAAGGATACTATGTAGGAAGTGAAAAGACTGATGGAAAGGTGCCTGGGTGGTTCAGTCAGGTAGGCATCTGCCTTCAGCTCAGGTCCTGGGATCATGCCCTGTATTAGGCTCCCTCTCAGTGGGGAGCTTGCTTCTCCTGCTTCTCCCTCTCCTCCCTGCTCATACTCTTTGCCCATATCTCTGTCGTTGTCTCAGTCTCTTGCTCTCTCAAATAAACAAAATCTTAAAAAAAAAAAAAAAAAAAAAGATGATGGACAAAATGGAAGAAAATATTCCCAAATCATCTATCTGATAGGAGCCAGAATCCAGAATACATAAAGAACAAATCAATAAGCATTTAAGAAGAGGCTCAACTTCTTTGGTAAATAGGAAGATATAACATCAAAACCACAATGAAATGTATCAATTCATACCCACTAGGATAACCAGAATTAAGAAAGATAGTACTGGCAAAGATATGATGAAACTGGAAATCTCATACGTTGCTGATAGGAATAGAAAATGGTGCAAAATCATTCAAAAATCACTTGGGAAGTTCTCAGAAATATTAAATATAGAATTACCACATGACCAAGTGATGCTATTCTTAGGTACATATCTAAGAGAACTGAAACAGAGAAACTGAAACATTCTTTCCATTCTGCAAGACTTGTACATGAAATGTTCATAGCATTTTTCTTAATAGCCAAAAAGTGGAAACAACCAAGCCAAAAAAAAAAAAAAAAAAAAAAAAAGGCAAAAAGTGGAAACAACCCAAATGTCCATCAGTAATGGACAAAATGTGGACTGTCCATATAGTGGAACATTATTAAGCCATGAAAAGGAAGTAACTACTTCAACTTGGTACAACATGTATGAATCTTGCAAACAAATTTTTAGGAGTCAGATCAGAAGGCCACAAATTGTAGAATTCCATTTACATGAAATGTCCAGAATAGGGGAATCCACAGAAACAAAAAGTAAATTAGCAGTTGCCAGAATTTGGGCAAAGGGGGCAAATGGGAATGACTATTAACAGGTCTGGGGTTTCTTCTGAGGATGATGGAAATGTTCTGGAATTAACACTGTGGTGATGGTTGCAAAACACTGTGAATATACTGCCTATTTGTGTAAGTATAGCGGAAATCAGTGAATTTTACATCTTGTGAGATGTGAACTGCATCTCAATGAAAAAATGTAGTCCTAAATTCTTCATGTTATACGAAGCTCTACCTGTTTTGCATCCTAATTTCTTTTTTTTTTTTAAGACTTTATTTATTTGACAGAGATCACAAGTAGGCAGAAAGAGAGAGAGGAGGAAGCAGACTCCCTGCTGAGCGGAGAGCCCCATGCGGGGCTCGATCCCAGGACCCTGAGATCATGACCTGAGCCGAAGGCAGAGGCTTTAACCCACTGAGCCACCCAGGTGCCCCTGCATCCTAATTTCTTCTCTAGCCTTTTATCATACCATTCCGTCTCTCCCAGACTAACTGGTCTTTCCATTCTGCAAATTCATGTATGCTGATATCAAGACCTTCGTATACTCCATTCCCATTGCTTCAGCTGCTTATTATCTTAGTCTAGCTAATTCCAATTCATTCTTCAGGTCTAGGGTTAACTCCCATTCCCTCAGATTTTTTTTTTTTTTTTTTTGCATCCTCTCAGCATGTGCCATACTCCTCTTAACAGATACTAGATTCCCTTATACCTACCATTGTAGTAGACTTAGCTTAAGGCTGATACAATACTCCAGTATTGAACTACTAAAGCAATTATTTAGGTCTCTTGTCTTTATAATTATATGGTTCTACTCTTTTTCACCTGGAACTGTATCTTTAACCAGGTCCACCACGTCAAAAAACTACTTAGAGCGCCCATGAAGTCATTATATATGAAGATTATAAAATGAAAGGGCAAGAAATTTGTCATTCCATTTTAGGAAATACCCTAGCTGGGATCTGGGAACCAACTCACCACTTTCTACTTATAGTTCATGAATCAGTTTCCCAACAGCTTGCTCACTAATGCTACAGAGAGAAACAAACAAATATACAAATAAAAAACCAAAGATACTGTCCTTTGGAATAGGGGAAGACACTTAGAAACCATGATATACCTTTTATCTCATATACTATTACTTCAGTATCCCCATCACTGATGAGGTGACATCATCTCAAATATGAAATTAGATCAAAGATAGATTGCTATTTTCCCTCTTTTTATTTTTCACAAATAACCCAAAATAAACAATTATAATTCTATAGCCGGCTGAAAATAAATCATTTTTATGATGGTTTACTTTCTAACAGTTATGTTATTTGGAATAAGTCAGCTGCTACTACGATTTCACCAATACAGAAATTTATAATGTATATGAACCACTGGAGTCACTTTGGAAACAGGGCAGCTGGAGTTTTTTATAGGTTTCAAAATTTAAACTGAAGATAAACAATTTCTTTTCATGGGAGAGTTTCAAAAGGACTAAGCACCCCAGATGTATTCATAACCACTTGAGACTTCTAACAGGTGGTGGTGTGAAGTCAAATTCCTAATGTGGATTTTTCTGTAGACCAAACATTCTCAAAAATAACACAGAACTAAAGGGATGAATTCGGTACGGAAGAGGGAAGGAAACAAAGAGAAGATCACCCTTTTAATGCATAAATCACAGATGTATATGCAATATATAAACAGTGTATTTGTGATATTAAAGTATTGTATAGGGGATCAGGGGGAAAAATCCTGAAATACTCCTTAAGAGTGTAACAATAAAATAAGGTTGAGAAAATGCTCTAGACAGAATGTAGACAGAATGAGCCTTTCTCAGGAAAAATATGGTCATTAGTGCTAGCTCCCCTGGCCTAGGATTATCACATATCAGGCAGTTTATGATTTATCGTAAGACATTATACTTGAGTACACACTTGAGAAAAGGTTTTGTTAAAAAGCTGGATTACTTCTATAAAGTGTTTAAAAATTATAATGCATCTTAAAACAGTAATATCTAAGTATTTATCTTCTGCTCTTAAAAACATGCCCAACTGTGGGCAATCTAGAGATCCCATTTTAGATTAGACTTGATGTGTTTTGCTTTACTTTTAGAAAAATAAAACAAAGAGCTAAAGTTAATAAACCAATAGTGGAGACAAAATGAAATACTAAAAATAATCCAGAAGAATGCAGGAAATAAAAGAGCAAGAAACAAAAGGGACAAATAGAAAACAAATGGCGAGAGAGTAAATTCATTTTTTTTTAACTTTTTTTTAAATTAAGCCTATGCCCAATGAGGGGCCTGAACTCATGAACCCAAGATTACGAGTCCCATACTCTACCAATTGAACCAGACAGGCACCCCAAGATAGTAGATTTAAACCTAATTTAGCAATCCTACTTCAGTATTTACTCAAATGAAATGAAACATGTCTACACAAAAACTTATAAGCAAGGTTGTAAACATTTTATAAGTTTATATGTTATATAAAACCCAAACCAAACATCCATCAAGTGGTGAATACATGAATAAAATATATACATACAATAAAATAGAGCAAAAAAAAAAAAAAAAAAGAGGGGTGGGTGAGATGGATTTAATAAGAAGCTTTCCTTAGAGTAGGGTATGTTAAAAACAGAACAAGTTCCTGAATAAATGGACAAAAGAATAAATGAATGGAAAAATGAACAAATGAATAAAAATCAATGATCAAGGACAGTCTTCCTTCAGTATTCCTCAGCATTTGAAGGAAAAGCAGTTTACAGCACATACGTAACCTCTTGGACCTTGGTTTCCACCATCTTATCATAGAGCAAGCAACTGCTACTTTTCTGGGTAGATTAAGAGAAGATTAAGAAAGAAGTGAAAAAAAGATTTAATATCTTTGGTCTATAATCACAGAAAGAGCAGTTTGTAAAGCTATGATGCATGTGTGCAGGGGTGTGGGTAGCTAAATCCTGGAAATTCAGGCAGAATGGCTTATTTTATTCTGCAGCATCAGGTTATGAGAGGAAAAAGAGACTTCAGCATTCTCAACATGATCCATTTTCCAAGGGTAGAGCTGATTATGTGCTTGTATAGACAACTTATGCATTTCCCCCAACTCTTCTATTAGATGTGACCATAGGATTAAGTTTATATTCAAAGTATTCCTAGGGACTTTGCTAGTGCCTTCTGGCTTCTACTCAAACTTAACAGAGATTATTAGAATTAGTATTTGTGATTTCACTGTTTTAAATATTTACAGATGCTTAATTCTTAGATACTTCTGACACTGCAACAGATTAAACCCCAAGTATAAACATTACTTTCAGGGCTTTCATTTTGTTCTGATAGTAAAAAGTATCAGAGGAACATGCCTTAAACCTGATTTCTAAATGAGATACCCTCTAGCAATCGAAATTGCTCAAGTGATTGTTATAGATAAAGTACACTTTACCCCCAGGGAGGGGGAGAAAATTAAAACCTAGCCGCCCACATCAAAGCTCATTAAGTCATGAATGTTTATAGCAGCAATGTCTACAATAGCCAAACTATGGAAAGAACCTAGATGTCCATCAACAGACGAATGGATAAAGAAGATGTGGTATATATACACAATGGAATACTATGCAGCCATCAAAAGAAATGAAATCTTGCCTTTTGCGACGACATGGATGGAACTAGAGGGTATCATGCTTAGCGAAATCAGTCAATCGGAGAAAGACAACTATCATATGATCTCCCTGATATGAGGGAGAGGAGATGCAACATGGTGGGTTAAGGGGGTAGGGGAAGAGTAAATGAAACAAGATGGGATTGGGAAGGAGACAAACCATAAGTGACTCTTAATCTCACAAAACAAACTGAGGGTTAATGGGGGG
>NW_019154118.1:24670101-24795224 GCF_002288905.1 Enhydra lutris kenyoni | reverse complement strand
GCACTGGGAGCCCTCCTAGAGACATTAACGAGTGCCTCTGCAAGCAGATTTATTCAGGAATCACAAAATTTAGATCTGAGATGGACCTTGGGCTTTCTCAATTTGCAGAAGAGGAAACAGAAGACATTAAATGGTTCTTCCAGGATCTACGGGTGGTTACATGAAAAGGAGAAAACCCCAAATCCCCACAGCATTCTGAAATTACACAGCCCAAGTGGTCCTGAAGGTGGGGTGAATTATTCTAGACTAATTGATTTGGATGGTGAATTAGAATACCATCCAGGTTGATGATCGCTTTAGATGAAAAAAAAAAAAAAAAAAAAAATTCTTCAGGGGCACCTGGCTGGCTCAGTCAGTAGAATGTGAAACTGTTGATCGGAGGTTTTTTTTTTTTTTTTTTAAAGATTTTTTAATTTATTCATTTGACAGAGATCACAAGTAGGCAGAGAGACAGGCAGAGAGAGAGGAGGAAGCAGGCTCCCCGCTGAGCAGAGAGCCCGATGCGGGGCTCGATCCCAGGACCCTGGGATCATGACCTGAGCCGAAGGCAGAGGCTTTAACCCACTGAGCCACCCAAGCACCCCGATCGGAGGGTTTTAAGATGGAGTCCCACATTGGGCATACAAATTACTTAAAGATAAATTCTTTAACACACACAAATATACACAAAAGTTTTTAAAAAACAAAACAAAAAACATGCGTAATATTGGGCAATCTAGAGTTCCCATTTTATTATTTCTTAAAGATTTATTTGAGAGAGCAAGAGCAGAGTTGGGGGGGGCAGAGGGAGAAGGGTATATAATCTCCAGAAAAGTCTGTGTAGAGCTCCACCTGGGGCTCGATCTCTTGACCCAGAAATCATGACCTGGGCCAAAACCAAGAGTCAGATGTGTAAATGACTGTCCCAACCAGGGACAACCTCTTTTTTATAATTTATTTCTTAAGTATGCTCCGTGCCTAACATGGAGCCCAATGCGCAGCTCGAACTCACAACTCCGAGATCAAGACCTGAGCTGAGATCAAAAGTCAGATGCTTAACTGACTGAACCACCCAAGTGCCCCTAGAGTTCCTATTTTAGATTAGACTTGATGTAATCTGTTTTACTTTTGTCTTACAAGTTCCAAAACAACGCTGTAAATTATTGAGTACTTCAATATTAACTATATATATAGCCACTTCTCTACTTGTAAAAATCTTATTTATCATTGTTAAATACTTGATTGTAATCAATTCTCTATCAGAATAACAGGGGAAAGTTTTAGGTCTAAATTATTCCAAATCTCAAATGTTACAATGAAAATACAAAAGAGGGAGCAATGATCTCTTACTAGAATACAAATAATTACTCTTCAATTAACGTTAGTGATCATTTTTTTTCCCTAAAAACACCTTTAGAATAAAATAACTATCTTTTGTGTAAACCTAGTAAGATGTACAAATAGGTAAGAAAGCATGCCTGAGTGTCCTTTTTTCTTAATATTGTCCTCTGCCTGCTTTTCAGTGGAGGTAGAAATGAGTAGCAAGTTAAATAGACTGAAGGGAAATATAGCTGGAAAAGAGAAGGAAAGATAAAACCCTAACTACATCTAGAGTATTCAAATTTTAGAAACTGAGATGCCAAGAGTCTGCCTTCTCTTCTTCCTATTTATGGAGGGAAAGCTAAAGAGAGAGGTGATGACGAAGAAAGCAAGAGGTATCAAATCCCCCTACCTGAAAATACCTCCTTTACATGTTATCATTTCCCAGAAGCTTTTGATTATTTAAAAATGTAAGCAATTCTTGGGAAGACTAAACCTGCAGCGCCTTATATTACTAGATCCACAAATAACAAAGTTTCTGTCTATAAAGAAGTTACCTAAATGGACCCAGAAGATACATATGCAAGTAACTGTAATACAAAGCAAAGGTGGTAAGACAATAGGACTTATTTTATGAGAGGAGAGGGGCTTGAGAAAGTATTACCAATTTGGGGAAAATTATGAATGGTATAAAGAGTTGAGTCTTGAAGGATGGTTGGGGAATCCCAAAAAAGCCAATGAAAAGCATACATGAAGAACATGTTTGGGGAATGTGCACTGTCTGGAGAAAGCATAATATATGTGGAGAACAGCTGGAGATACCACTGATAAGACAGAATGGGTAAGGATCCAAAAAAGCTATAAATGTCATCAATGACATATTTTTATGAGTAAATAATAAAGATAATCTGGATAAGAGAAAACAGAGTTAATAATCTAATGACCTATTCAGTAGGCAAAAAAGAAATGTTATGATCACAGCTGCAATTCTGTAGATATTTACTAAATATTTAAAACATCTTAGATACATAAAGGTGAATAGGATCAGTGGCTCTTGACCTTTCAGGTGTGTCAGTTCTGATTCTGTTTGTCTTCAAATCTCTTCTTCCCCCTCTCACTTGCTCTGAGCTGTGTGATGGGAAACCTGACCCCATTCAGGCAATGTTTCCTAGGCTCCAAGTCAGCTGGCTTCTGGCTGTGTTCAAACAATGGGAAACACTGGTGGGAGACTGGAGCGCAGCTGAAAGAAGCCATGTAGTTTCCCCCCATTCCCTCTTGGCCTTAGTAGATTCTCCTCTGGGACTACTGTTCCTTCACCAGAAAAGCTTACCTTTCATCTTCCAGAGGAAGAACCCAGCCTCTGGACTGCTTCATTTCTCTTAGGCCTCCTGATTATCACAGTGGCTTCCTGCCGTTGTTACTCTCCGAGCAGGCGCACATAAGCTGCTTGTCTTCTTCGTTTTTCTATCACCAGTGTAACCCATTCCCTCATTATATCCCTCCATGTTAAATACTCAGATTGGCTTCAGTTTTCCTGAATGGGTTCTGACTCACACAGAAAAAAACAAACCTATTTAGAGATCCAAGAAATGTTCTGGCCCCTTCACTCATCAAAATGCCCCAACTGACATAAACCTTTACAGTTTTGGGGGCTTCCAAGACTTTTCAAAGCCTGCCTTATTAATCCCAGATCAAGAAAACTGAGGTCAAAAGTTAAGTTTCAGTTTGGGAAGATGAAGTTCTACAGCTAGATGATGGTGATGGTTGCAGAAAGATGTGAATGTACTTAATACCACGGAACTGTACACTTAAAATGGCTAAAATGCTGCATATATTTATGTCATGTATATTTCACAAAAATAAGTAAACAAGCAACGATAACACAGGATAAGGTTTTCACAGAAGTGAAGTACAATGCTGTTGAAGCACTTAAGGAGACACTAATAGTTACACCTGCTAGAGAAGGTTCCAGAGACTGTGGATTTTATCTGGAGAAACTCCAAGTAGTTAGTATGCCTAGAGCACGGGGCGGACATTGAAAAGTTGAGATCATGCAGGAGAAGCAGGCAGGATCAATTCCATGGAGCACGTTGTACAACATACAGAGAAAACCGAAGTGGAGTCCCAAGTGTAATAAGCAACACTTTTATTTTGGCCTGTACAATATTTACAGAAGAGAGACAATGGCTGGATGTAGCTGAGGAGCAAGGGCTAGTTACATGTAGTGAAGTTCAAGTCAGCATGGTATGTTGCAGAATCTGATTTGTAAAAGGGTGACATAGAGCATCAGGTAGAATGTGTGGTGAGGTCTAGGTAAAGCATTCTGGGGTTTGCGGGTGTGGGAGGAGCACATGCCTGAGGGTAAAGAAACCTAATTATGTGAACTCTAAGAGGAACTACTTCTCTATTCTTAGCATTTAGCAGTGTCCATACTAAGCACCCAGAGATTTCTTTAAAGAACATTATAAGGAGTCAACACAAAGAGGTGAAGACAGGGAGGGGTACTGAAAAAAGAATCATGACAAAATAATGAAATTGTTACAATTTTAAGCCTCTTAGTTTTGGAATTATAGATCTGTGTGCTGATATGAGCTTCCACACATAATACTGAGGAAGAATGAGTGTGGGGAGATTCTTTTTTTGGATCAGACATTCTTTTGCACAACTTGAAATTTTGATAACTACACAATATTTTCCTTTAGAATACATGTAGTATGAATGCTTTAGGCAGATTTTTTTTTAATAGCAAAATCAATAGCAAAACTCTATCAGAAGCCATGACAGAACCCAAAGAAGGGATGGGGGGGTATATTAAGTAGGATTGGTGGAAATTAAAATGGAATGCGAATGACAAAGAATTTTTAGGGTAAGAAAATGAATTTGGAATTTTTATCCATTAAAAAAAGCAGGAGTCAAGCAAAGCAGCTGGTTTGTGGAGAATACAATTTGGTGTGAATTATTCCACGTAGAAAACCATATTGCTTTAAGATCAGTTGTTCTTAACTGGGGATGATTTTCCCTCCAGAAAACATAGGGGCAATATCTGGAGACAGTTCTTATACTGTTCTAAGTGGGCAGGGGTGGGAGTGGGGTCTTACTGGCATTTAATCCATAGATACCAGGGATGCTGCTAAATATCTCACAATGCCCAGGACCGCTCCCCACAATAAATAATTACCGGGCCCCAAATGTCAGTAGGGCTAGGGTGAGAAACCCTGTTAAAGACTATCCTTACTGAAACTGGAGTGGATTACCAAATTGCTAAAACTCAAAAATCCTTAAACTATATGCCTGGAGGAAACACCAATGTTACCTTGAACAGTGTGAAAATCTACTTTAAATTGGTTTCCATATAATACTAGTAAACGTAACAATTACAAGACAGCCAGCTTTTTCTCACAGAGACTGATGGAGGTTAACTATTGATAATTCAGTTCTGATAAAGCGTGCAGATGATTAACCACACATTAATAAACTATTAATTAAAACGGGGCCGTACAACCGTTACCCGCTCCTGTTTCCTGCAAAATGTGCTCACCAAAAGCCCGGAGCACAAAGGCCAGTTTTCCCGACAGCTCTGAGTATTTAAAAAAATTAAGACAAACGGGATTTTTCTAACAATAGGGTAACGACAGTAATTACTGCGGACACTACGGGGAAGTTTCATCAGAGATGTTTACCATCTACTTTCAGGGGATGTCGCGTGCGAGGTCTGCAAACCGTTGCTGGCTCGGGGTCTGAGCTTCCTAGGGCTCTTGCTCCTAGCAGCACGACCCTCTGGATTTTTCCCGGGGACACACAACCCGTTTCCCCACACAGACAATACGCCCCGACAACAGGCCATTGACACCAACCGTCCTCAAATGGAGGAAAAACGAACCAGGAGCACTAGCCCACTTTCAACTGGAAGGCATTTTCCTCCGTGAAATTTCTGGCCGGAGGAAGACGAGGAATTGCTGTTTTACAACATGCAGCTGGCATTTCAGACGCCCTACGCTGGACCACTCACTGCGGGGAGGGAGAGTGAGGAATGGCCGGGGAAGATCACCCCCGTTCGCCCCCAAATTCGCCGTTGGAGGGGCGAGAAAGACATCGCGAAGCTCTCTCTACGAGACTGGCTTGTTCGGGGACCTCCTCGTGTTCCCTAACCGGGTCTCAGCTCTGACAAGTCTCCTTCCGGGGGTCCCAACGAGGCGTGCAGGCCTGGCTCCCCCTCCGAACCCGGGCCTCAGGTGTTCCGCCCCGCGCTTCTCCCCGGCCCTCCCCTCGCCACGCAGCCTCCGGGGAGCCCAGCAGCCGCACACAAAGAGGCTTACGCTACCCGAGCGCCCGGCTCAAGGGGAACCGCCGCAGGTCTCGACCTGCAGGCGGGGAGGCAGAGCCCCAGAGCTTCCCCACCCTAGGGAGAACCTTTGGCCCCAGAGGTCGCTCCGTCCCGCTCAGCCGGGTCCACTACCTGTCCCTCCCGTGACCGCGCTTACCCAGTACCAGCCGCGCTATGTCCGAGGGTAACAACATGACCGAAGCCGCAGCAGGAACCGCCACAAGAGACAAGATTCAGGTAAAAGCCAACACAGCGACAGCTCCTGCGCCGCATCTCCCGGTTCCAGTGGCGGCACTGAACCCGCGGCAATTTGTCCCGCCTCTTTCGCCTCGCGTCCGCCAATCGCTTCCGCCGGAGAAAGAAAGGCGCCGAAATAAAACCCGCCTCGGTTCCCGTCGGATCTGTCGTCACTTCCGTCCTCCTATTAGGAGGGGTGGGGCTGAAGGCGGCGAGGAGGTGGGATGCAGGTGCCACTGCGGGAGCCAGGGGGCGGGAGGCGAGCGCAAGGTCGCACACCATTGGCGGGCAACGCGCACGCGCGTTTGTTCAGACGAGCGGAGTGTTTTGAGGCTAGCCGGCGCAGGGAGCGCAAAGCGTGCGGGGGTCGGCGCGCATGAGCAGATGGTACCCGCTCCCGGTTGACCCCGACTGTTTCCTCGGGAGACCCAGGCTGCGTGTTCACGCTGCGTTTGAACCGGAAGCGGGAATAGTGGGTGTCCACCTGGCTGAAGCCGAAGGGGCTGGTGTGGGGAGGGGAGTGGACCCGGGACCGAGGCTGCAGCTGCCGCTGCTGTCGGAAATTCCACTTTGGCGGTGCGAGTGCACCGTTAGGGGGAGCGTGAAGAGTGGGCAGCGGCTTCTGCGTCGGGGATTGCTGGGCTGTCCGAGCCCCTCTGTGCCAGGCCCCCGACGGCCGGTCTCACCCGCTGCTCTGGGGCGGACCTTCCCTGCTCGCTACACTCTCTCGCGCCCTCTCTCCGAGGCCCTCGCGGATTTAGTCTCGAACCTTCCTCCAGGTGCTGGTAGCACGCTCCTGCCCGTCCCCTTTCCTCTGCCACCGTACGGTCCAGGTGTAGCTAGAGGACTTGACTAACAATGTTTTCCCCCCTTTTCTTGATTAGTTTAAACCGCGAGCATCTGCTGAGGCTTAAACTAGAGTGACGTGGTGGAGAGCACGGACTCAAGAATTTCGTTGCCGGACTTGGAATTTTGGCAGACATGTGGGTGACTGCGCTGTCCGGTCTCCCTTGTGATAATCCTTGCCGGTGGTGAGCCCTCAAGAGCGTTTGCTGCTGTTTTTATCAGGTACCGAGAAGTAAAGGGACTCTTAGAGCTCAGGGTGATCATTAAGGGAGAACCGTGATCGTAGAGGAGCTAACGAGGTTCTGCGAGGGGACCTCGAGTGTTCAGTTGCCCCCGGAGGAGGATGGTGGGAGCCTTCCAGACAGACCGGGAAATGTATGTAAAAACACAAAGCGTGAGAGGTTTCAGAAGCATAGGAGTGAGGTCTGGCGTTGAATGAAATAGATGTGGGCATTTTCAGCATGTTGAGGTCTTAGGGATGGATGAGATCACACTGGGAGAACCTCGGGTGGGAAGTAGGGAGATAGAGATAGTCTTGCAGGTGTGAATGGAAGAGGAACCATCTGAAGATAGACTTAGGAAACAGAGGAAGGGAAGAATGATGATTTGTGGTATTTGTTGAGCATTTATTGTGTTCCAGGCACTGTGTTAAATCCGTACGTGAATCTTTAACAGTAACTTTGAGGGAGGTAGTATTGTTTTTCGTTTTATCGGTGACAGATTGAGCTTTAGAGAGATTAGCTAATGTGTCCAAGGTTATACAGCCTGTAAGGGGCAGGGGCAGGATTTGAACCAGCACAGTCCAACAAGAGAGTCCACACTATTACACCAGAAGAGAATGGCATGCCACCGGCAGAATTCCATACAGGAAGATGTGATGTAGGCATCGTTTTCAAATTCTGCAAAGGAATCAGCTTGATTGAGATCTAAAAAGGAAGGTCGGACTTGCCACTTCAGAGACTGTTGTTCAGGAAGTATGTATGGTTTGAGGAGCATGTTGGTAGAGGGGCTTAAGTCTGGGTTAATGTATTAATTGAATTCAACCGTATCTGTTGACTCTCTTACTCTAGCTGACTACTCTTCAGTTCCTTCGGTTTTCTTTCAATTCCTCCAACACACCATGCACTTTTTCATCTTAGGACCGTTTGGTGGTACTAGTCTCCTTCTCTGAAATATTGGTCCTCTCCCTCTTTCTGTGATTGGCACCAGTTCAGGTCTTGGCTTTTTTGTAATCTCTGCTGAGATGTTCCCTGGAAGCTTATCAGAAGTGATCCTCTCCATTGTTAGTGTATATTTTCCTCTTTTGGGTCCTATATCATATTTTGGAATTAGGCATTGATTTTTCACTGTACTTGTTTATTGTCACTCTCCCCCACCAGTTATGACTCCACAAGGGAAGGATTTGTGTCTGTTTAATTCATTGTGTCTGGCTACCCCTAACATAGTACCTCAAACAGGTAGTGGCCCTGTAAATATTGTTGTATGGATCAGTGAAAGAACGTTTCCTGACTGAGCTGTTTTGTTTTCTTCAAAGTAATGAATCTTTGAGAAACAGAAGAGAGGAACACAGAAGGGGAAGAATAAAAAACCACAGCTTAAAAAAAGAAAAAATTGAGGGCTGCATCTTCCTGGAAGTGTCACATGGTCAGTAAACTTGCATTTTTTATTATGTTATAAATAACATCTTCAGTATACTTAGGAATAAACATGCCTACGTTTATGGTTCTTTGGATATGGATCTTGTTAAGGTGTTTGTGTTGGTTATGATCCCAGTTTTATTTTACTTACTGACTCAATCAAGAGGGTTTTAAACCACGATTGAGTATGAAGGGGAAAGAGTCCTAGATAAGAGGGAATGGAAAATAAAAATAATAACCCTTTTCCTCAAGAAGTTTACAATCACATGGCAAACTCTTGGTAAATAACAACCTTTAATCTACAGCAGAGTAAAGGAGGTTGTAACAGGGATAAAAGAGTCACAACAGCCAATGAGTAAAAATGAAGAAGCGAATTAGAGCTACCTACCAACGAAATAGGTTGGCTTCTTAGGTAGTGTGCTCTCAGAGTATTTACGGAGAGTGTTTAAATACTTTTATAGGAGGGATTTCTTCCTTTGTAAGAAGATTGGACATGGTCTTTCAGTTCCAATTTTAAGACTGAATTAAACAACAGCAAAGAAACATACTTGGTCTTTAAAGAATGAGTAGAGTTTATATGAACGGATGGGAGAAGGACTCCCCTTCTTCTTGATATATGTCAAGGACAAAAAAAGTTTTTTGTTTGTAAACACTTGTAGTCTAACAAAAACGAAGCTTTCTTGTAAGAAGAGTCAGAAATAATGACACAAAATGCTTTTCTTAGGCCTTTTTTTTAAAGGTTATCAAAGGAAGGTTTGATTATATCAGAAACCTAAAAGGAGGTAGGCTACAGCAATGGCATTAAGGTGCAGTAAAGTGTATTTGATTTTTGGCACTATAGTATTTAATTCCCTTTGAAACAGCAGCATAATTGCACTTGAATTTTTATGTTTTAGAGGAGAACCGTAAAGCCAGCTGAGACTTAGTGCTAGGGAAGGCTTACTAGCTCTGATAACCTCCTGCATAGCAATTCCAAAGCCTAAGCAATTCCAGCTTTTGGCTTAGTAAATGATGTATTTTGTTACTCCATGTAAGAGTTAAATAATTAAGAGTTAAATAGTGCAGCTAGTCGATCCTTAAATCAGCTGGTCATCCTTAAGAACAGGTCAGTCAGCTGTTAAATCCTCAAATCCCCTTTTCCTTTTTTTTTTTTTTTAATTTTTGAATTTATTTTATTTTATTTATTTTATCTTTTTTAAAGATTTATTTATTTATTTATTTGACAGAGATTACAAATAGGCAGAGAGGCAGGCGGAGAGAGAGATTGGAGGAAGCAGGCTCCCTGCTGAGCAGAGAGCCCAACTTGGGGCTCGATCCCACGACCCTGGGATCATGACCTAAGCCGAAGGCAGAGGCTTTAATCTACTGAGCCACTCAGGTGCCCCAAATTTTTGAATTTATTTTAGAGAGAGTGTGCATGCATTCCGGGTGGGGAGTGGGGAGAAGGAAGGAGAGAGATAGAATCAGAAATAGACTCTATGCTGAGCCCTGCGCCGGTCATCGCAGAGGCTTGGTCTCACCACCTCTAGTTCATGCCTGAGCTGAAAACAAGAGTCAGATGTACTTAGCTGACTGAGACCCCCAGGCATCCCTTTCTTTTCCTTATTCCTTTTTTTTTTCTTTTAAAGGTTTTACTTATTTATTTGACAGAGTGAGAGTGAGAGAGACAGAGAGGGAACACAAGCAGTGGGAGCAGCAGAGGGAGAGGGAGAAGCAGGCTTCCGGCTGAGCAGGGATCTCAGTGTTGGGCTTGATCTTAGGACCCTGGGACTATGACCTGAGCGGAAGGTAGAGGCTTAATGACTGAGTCACTCAGGTGCCCCTCTTTTCCTTATTCTTGACCAGGCTGTCTTCTGTTGGTCTTCTACATTTTAATTGAATTATCATGTTTCTTAGAAAAGGTCTCAGAAAAGTAAATTTATGTGTTGCTCGTTTTTATCCTGCTATTGCAAACTAGTACCCGTTTGCAGGTTGAAGCTTTGTTTTGATATATTCTAAGAAAATCTCATTTGAATGTGGAAACATTAAGAAAAATAATTTTATGGTTACAGTATGCATGTAATTGTACAGTCTGATCTGACTGTTAATACCACAGTCTGAAATAATTTTGCATTTACGTGTGTTTCTTTTTTTTTTACAGTGCTGTGCTTTCTGCAGTTCTGCACCATGAGTTTAGCACTGAACGATCTGCTTATTTGCTGCCGTCAACTGGAACATGACAGAGCCACCGAACGAAGGGTAGTAAATTCCTGAAGCTTAATCTTTCCTTGAAGTTAGCGTGTGATTGGCAACCCAGTACTGTGTTCTTTTTCATTTTCAGAAAGAAGTTGAGAAATTTAAGCGCCTGATTCGGGATCCTGAAACTGTTCAACATTTAGATCGACATTCAGATTCCAAACAAAGCAAATACTTGAATTGGGATGCTGTGTTTCGGTACTCCATTCCAAGTTTTTTTACTGTCTTTATTTTCCTTTTTCAGTTATTATTATTTTTTTTAAAATTTTATTTATTTGACAGAAATCACAAGTAGGCAGAGAAGCAGACAGAGAGAGAGGGGGAAGCAGGCTCCCCGGTGAGCAGAGAGCCTGATGCAGGGCTCCATCCCAGGACCCTGAGACCATGACCTGAGCCGAAGGCAGAGGCTTTAACCCACTGAGCCACCCAGGCGCCCCTCCTCTTCCATTCTTATTTGTTGTGATATTTTTGTATATGTAGGTCTTACTTATCTTTGCTTTCTGTATACTGTTGTGCCTTGCATGTAAAGTTGGTGCTTAATATTTGTCTGAAATATGATTTTTAAAGGATGTTACTATAGAAAGGCATTTGTTCAATGAAAGTTCTTAGATCTCACTCAAGATTAAGAGGATTCCTTTCATATTAGTTCATTCAAGACTTTATTTTAGAAGAACACTTTATTTCAAATTGGAGAATAAATTAAGTTATAAATGCTTTGTTATTACTTTTACACCTTTAAATATTCCTCTGAATAACTGCTACATATTAAATTGTAATTAAGAAAACAATTACAGAATAATTTCTGTAGGAATGCAGTTAAAAACATCAGGCTTTGGAAGGACAATTGATTGCTGGACTGGAGTGCCACATAGAATTGGTGTCTTTTTACATTGAGACATAATTTTCAACTCTGAAGTCCGTTTGTACCTAGGAATAGGTTGTAAAACTTAGGAAAAATGAATAAAATATTTTAAACTAATGTAGAATAGTGGGAAGCTCTAAATAACATGTTCAGCCAAGGGGAAAGTATATTTACTTGTTCTTAAGTGTTTAGAACTTTTATTTTTACGACTTACTTGGTATTGGATGGACTTACAGATTTCAGTGCAGATAACATAAAAAAATGCATGTTTCTTTTCTCTGGTTACTTAGTTCATTTCAAATACCACAAAAATGGTTCCTACCTAAAGATGAGTATTATTTTGCATAAGCAAATCAGGTAGGTCCAATAGGCACCTGGCACTTCCAACAAATCATGAATATCTTCTAGGCAGACTTCATTCAAAAGCTAGAGACATTGCCACCTACCTGGGAAAGGTTTGGGTTGTGTACAAAATAACAAGTAAGAGAGGACTGAGAGCTCAGTAGCATTGTAAGCTTTTAATTATAAAATGAAAAAACAAACAGTAAAGCAACAGAAAATCATGGAGGTTACAGTTTAGAACTTTGTGGAACAGACTTTAAATTGGTATTGTGCCTTGAAAGAGAAAATTATTTTTTTTAGCTGGTATGTTGATGGCCGTGTGGTGGCTTCAGAGATTCTCTTTGTGATGGCGTAAAGGATTTTTCACACTGTTGTAATAATTCAGGCATTTAATAATTCTGAATTCTGAATTTAATAATTCTGAAATTCCACTTTGTTTTTTGAAGATTTTTACAGAAATATGTTCAGAAAGAAACAGAATGTCTGAGAACAGCGAAACCAAGTGTATCAGCCTCAACACAAGCCACTAGACAGAAAAAGATGCAAGAAATCAGTAGTTTGGTCAAGTACTTCATCAAATGTGCAAATAAAAGTAAGTACTGTTATTTATTATAAATAGCTGGTTTAAAAGGTCATTGTTGCATGAGTTTGGTTGGAATATGTTGAGGTAAATGTTTAGTGCTAACTCTAATTTGTGGTACTTGTAATGGTTTTTAATATATGATCGGTTCAAATATTTGGAGGAATTTATGCAAGCGTGGAGTGATAGCCTCCAAAAATTAAAATTAGTATTCCAACTGCCATTCTTCTTGGATCCCTTCTATTTGTTCCTAGGACTTAGGTAGCCCTAATGATTGAACATACCTTTTAAGCTTTTTTTTCCTGTCTTTGAATAGCCTTAATAGTGGTGAAACCTGTCTCCCTTTGTTACTGCTTCTGCCTTCTGAGATAATATAGAAAAATCCTGTTAAATTTTTGTTATCTTTTGAGATACCCGAAGTAAGCTTTGACATTTCCTTTGAGTCGTTGTCTCTAACCTAAACAGATGTTCTTTATTCAGCTCATTTGACCCTAGTTTTTGTGTCACTCTCTTCTGAATTTTCTTCAGTTTAATTATATCTCAAAGTGTAGGACTTAATCATAGCCATATTCTGATTGGTAAAGAGTGGAGCAGGACTTATATATCTTTTATTCTCTACTTTTACTAATTCATTTTGAGATTACATTAGCTTTCTTGCAATCAGAACCCACCATGCCCAGTATTGATTAAATAAAAAAATGCCCAGTGGTTTTTTGCTCCTCATGAGCCATGTATTTCCCACTTTGAATGGGGGCCGTGGTTGTCTTAAAGAGTTGATATTTTTGACCCAAAGTGCCCAATAGCAATAGGCCTATGTAAGGAAAGGGGCTTCCTACAATGTTGAAACCTAGAAGTAGAAATGTTTGCTTAGGGGCTCTTGGGCTCAGACTTTGTTACAATTCACACCCAATGTGTGTGAATAGTAATTTGTGATTCCAGGTTTAGTTTGGGAATCAGAAAAGCCATTGAATCACTATTTTGGGCACCCGAAAGTACAGTAACACCGTATGGTAACTATACTGGCATTGAAGTGAAAGACTTAATAAGATAAAAAGAATGAGAAAAGTCCAGTGTCGGTAAACATTATTAAGTAGAAGGATATAGATGGCTCGTGAATGCTGTCTCAGAATGGTGGTATGAGATTTAAGTCTAAAAAGCAGTGGTTTAGCAGAAGTTCAGTTTTCCAGCTCTGAGGTGGCAGTTTGTGTGGATAGGGGCAAGCCTGTGTCACGGACTCCAGCACATGGAGAGGAAAGCTACACAGAAATACTGTGTACCTGCTTTTGCCCTGAATGATAGCCCTGCATTTATTAAAATTTGTTCCCTTGGCTGCTTACATTGGGTTTACCTATTTTAATTTGTACTTATAGAGTTATTGAGAGAAAGATATCTGGACCCATTTTTGCCCACTAGAAAAGTTTGCAGGGTATAATTTCGCTTTACGGTGAAAAAACCTTCAGTCACAAAATTAACAGTATTGGAAAATACACTTGGAAAATGTGTGAAAGTATCACTGTGTTGGGTTACAGGAATAAGTAGATGAAATTATCAGAGTAAGATTATTTAAGTGGTTGAAAGTTTGTGTTTTTATTTGAGGCTTCCTTTTCTTTCTAGTTTGACTTTGTAAGTTAAGCATCTTTATGCTCTGAACAAAACCAGAGCGTTACTGTCATGTCTTCTCACTTTGTGTTTTTCAAAGAGTTGGGGAGTTGATGGGAACTGAAACACATGTCCAGACTTAGCGTTGGTATTCAAGGTCTTCTGAAAGAGGCAGAGATTCGAAAACGAGAGTGAGGAAGGGAGCAATAAGCAGCTATCATTCATTCTTTTATGTAGGTGTTGGTCTGCTCTGCACGCCAGGTAGATGGGGCCTAGAGGATAGAAAGCCCAGCTTTGTAAAATGCGAAGTTTTGTGAGGGTCCTTAAATTCTCCTTAGTCAACTTAGTTGTCCCTTGGAGGCGGGTTTCCTCAGAAAAAGAACTTCAGTGTAATTCTTGAAACCTTTCTCAAATTTGGCGCAGGAAGGAAATTTGTTGAGATTGAGGCCGCAGGGAAATATGATTTCATCATGACATTAATTTGTGTAGTTAATAAATGTTTACTAAGCAAATATTATTTAGGACAGTTACCGGGCTGTGTTGCCATATAGAGATTAAGTAATTCCTTAGGGATGTTATCATATAGTAGATATTACAGTTAAGAGATGGTTACGAGGACTGTAAGAGGGAGGGGGCCGCAGGGTGTCATAGCAGAGGAACGTGATCGTGCATTTCGTCACTGGTTCAGTGCCCGAGAGTGTGGTATAAATCAAGTAAAAATGATAAACGGTTGTGTCAGTATTTATTTACTATAGTTTGATAAGAAAATGCTAAACTCCTCATAAGAAAGTGCTAAGCTAGAATATAATCAGATATATATATGACTTGTGGTCTGTTCATAGCTTATAACAAAAAAGTTATATGCCATTTTAAGATTGTTAATACTGAGGGCGCCTGGGTGGCTCAGTGGGTTAAGCCTCTGCCTTGGGCTCAGGTCGTGATCTCAGGGTCCTGGATTCAAGCCCCATGTTGGGCTCTCTGCTCGGCGGGGAGCCTGCTTCCTCCTCTCTCTCTCTGCCTGCCTCTCTGCCTACTTGTGATCTCTCTCTCTGTCTGTCAAATAAATAAATAAACTCTTAATTTTAGGACCTCTAATATATAAAACTGGAAATATTAGAGCCTTACATATTTATATGCCACAAATGCTTTTGTACAATATGAAAGTAATTTCGTTTTCAAAGCCCAATATTCTCCTTACAATCTTTTTTTTTTTTTTTAAGATTATTTATTTATTTGAGAGAAAGAGTGCATTGGTTGGGGGTGGGCGGCAAAGGGAGAGGGTCAAGCAGACTCCCTGCTGAGCAGGACCCCAGGATCATGGCCTGAGCTGAAAGCAGGTGCTTAAGTGACAGCCACCCAGGTACCCCATCCTTCTTACAATCTTTGGTTATTCTAATGGGTTCGTTCTTCGTAAAAGGTACCAAGAAACTGGATCATTTTAGGTCTAGTGCCAGAGACTGTGAATTATCAAGGATGGGGTGGATGATTGTTTTTGCTATATATTCCTGTAGCGATCAGCAAACTTTAGTAAAGTGACCAGTCGATGTTTTTGACTTTGTAGGCTATACAGTTTTGTGTCAGTTAGTCAGCTCTGCTGCTGTAGCATGAAAGTAGCCTTAGACAGTATGTAAATGAACGGTCATGGCTGTGACCCAGGAAAATTTTAGTTTCCAAAACAGGCAGTTGGGAGCATTTTGCCCACGGGCCCCAGTTTGCTAATTCCTGCTCTATGAGAAATTAGTTCATAGTAATGTCCCATAAGGAATTATTCATATAGCTGCAATTCCAAGTGTTCCTGTGTTTCTTAAGATTTATATGTTTTTATTTGTTTATTTTTCAATAGGAGCACCCAGACTGAAATGTCAAGAACTCTTGAATTATATCATGGATACAGTGAAAGATTCATCTAATGGTTCCATTTATGGAGCAGATTGTAGCAACATTCTGCTCAAGGACGTTCTCTCAGTGAGGAAATACTGGTGTGAAATATCTCAGCAACAGTGGCTAGGTATGTTTTGAAGTTTGTTATTTATAAATTTTTTTCTGTGAAATGAAATGTCACCAAAAGATCGGTCAGAATCTTTATCCCCCAGGTGACCTTGCAGTTTAACAGTATCTTAGTAAAATTAAATACTTACAGAATCCAGCCCTTAGTTTTCTTTATTATGAACTTCCTAAGTGATTGTCTCTATGAGAACTGGAACGTCACAGTTGAAAGAAGCCATCCCTGTCCTCGAGTTCTTCATAGACCAGTGACAAAAAAAATCAAGTGAACCAAAAATTACAGGGCACCATAACATAGATACGTTTGGGCGCAGTGAGTTCCCAGATCAGTGACACCTAAACCTCACCATGATTAAAAGAAAAAGAAGAAAACCAAGAAGGAGAGGTGTCGTGAAAGTGAAAGCAGCAGAGTTTCAGGTTGGAAGGGGTATGACATTTTAAGTGTGGTAGAAATGCTAAAACACAAAAGCATGCATTGGATTAGGCATAAATAGCAGGTCACTTTTAAGGTAAAAAGTAGTAAAAAGGATCTATAGGGCCCAGGGACTGCAACATAAGTAGAGTGGGTGTCCGAGGAATCTATTTTCGATTTCTAGGTGAAAAGTTCTGAGAGACCAAAAAGGAAGGAAGTTGTGATCAGAGACAAACATTTGAGTTTATGAATTTCAGAGGTGGAGCCTTTCTCTGAGTGGGTTCAGTGGGTGACAGTGGGGTTTGGCTTTAATGAAGTGACTCGAAGCTCTATGTCCAAGTCTTTTAATACAACCACCACTGAAAATCTAGAAACTCTGTGTTTTTCGTGGAAAGTATTTAAGATAAATTTTGCTAATTAAATGAAAAGACATTTGTCTGTATTGTTATTGTCAGTTTCTCATATTGAAAAAAGACACGTGTGGATGGTAAAACTGTGTTCTAATCAGTGCCCTGCACTATATTCCACTGTTCCCATATGAATGAAAGCCTTTTTAGCTTTGAGTGTTAATTTCTGAGGTGTCATCTCAGGCTTTTGTTCTTGTTCCGAGTGTGAGGGAGGCTGTGTCCCAAACTTGATCCTCACAACAAGTTTAAGAGAAGAGGTTAGTGATACCCAGGATGCTCTGATACGTCTCTCACCACTGTGGTCCATCCTAAGTATTCAGGAGGTTTGCGTATTTTAGATTAGTACTTCTAACCACGGGTCTCACTGAAACAAAGAGAATCCTTGCTGTAGTCTCCTTACTATGTCTGACCTGTTCTCTGAAATCCTCTTTCTTTTTGAACATATTACTGTCCTCTCTCATAATTTGGCCTTTTGATTGAATTATTTTTCTAGTTAGCTCCCTTTTCTCAAACTTCACTCTCCAGTGAGGACTATACTCAAGAAGTGGAGTTTATGTTCAGAATATATCTTTGGTAGAGGTGTTGATGGAACCCACAGTTAGAGATGAGATAGTCTAGAGGGAGAGTTTGGAGTGAGATGAGAAGATGCCCTGAGGCCTAGCCAGCATTTTCATATCAAGTTGGGATTAGCTTATTGAGTCCTACAAAAAGCTCTGCTGAAATTTTGGTGGGGCTGGATCCCAGGACCCTGGGATCAGGACCTGAGCCGAAGGCAGAGGCTTTAACCCACTGAGTCACCCAGGTGCCCCGAATTTTGGTGGGGATTGCACTCAGTGTATTGAACAATTAAGAAAGTGTCCTAAAGGAAAGATTCACAGCAGCCATACTCTCTAGTTTTGAAGGGGAAAAACACTTCATTGATATTATAAAAATCTAATAGAAACAGAAGAAAAGGAAAATCTACGCATAGATGAGGGCAGTAGTAAGCAGTAAGGGAGAATAAGACAGAGTTCCGTCAAATTGGGTACGTACAGCATCCAGCCCAGTCAGTTGGGGAAGCCCCAGCTGGAGTCTTGATTTCGAGGCCTGGACGGAGCATCCTCGCACTGGGGAGACTATACCCCATAAGGGCGGTATAGGGCGGTAGGGCAGAGACAAGGTTTGGAGTTAGACATTTGTTTGTGTGCAGTTTGGAGCTAGTCACATTCCTGTATCATCATGTCTTTACATATTCAAGGAGCTTGGTCTAGGTGATTTTGCCTCCCCTCCCGGATTCCACTGGGGGTGGGGGAACAGCCCAGCCTGGAGCTGAAGGGCATGGAAGGCCAAGTTTATAGCTCTTGGTGTCCAGACCAGAAAGGCCACTTCTGACCTGGAGGCCGGCTCCCACGTTACTTATGCAGCACAAGTCTCACCAGCAACATTCTTCAGCTGCCTGCACGCGTGCAGGTCGGGGTGGTCGGTCATGCAGGACCCATCACAGGAACCTCCATCCATAAAAGACAGGAAGAACAGACCTCATGACCACATGGAGTCTGCCAGTCTGTGAAGATGATACCTCTCTTTATTTAGTTTTTTTTTTTACCTAAAGAAATCAGTGTTTTATGATTCTTAGCATACAGAATTTATGTATTTTTATTAGATTTATATTGCAGTAGTTTGTAAGTTGTGTAGTTTAAAAAATTTCAATTTCCATATTCATTCCTATCATACAGGTGGTTTTTGTGTCATTAATGTTGTTCCTGGGACCTTGCTAAAATCACTTATTAAATCTAGGAGCGCTGTTGTAGCTTCTGTGGGATTTTCTCTTTAGACAGTCATATATTATCTGCATTTCCCCACCCCCCCCCATTTGTGAGCCATGTGACTTTCACCTATTTATTTTTCTGCTGTATTATATTGGCAGGGATCTTCAGTATGATTCGTTTAAATGGTGAAATGAACATCCCATAAAATTTACCATTTTAACCCTTTCTAAGTATAGAGTTCAGTGGCATTAAGTGTGTCCACATTGTTGTGCAACCATCACTTTCCATTTGTAGCCCTCGGTCATCTTCCCAAACTAAAATGCTGTCCTCAATAAACAACACCCCCTCCCCCCTGCGCCCCCTTCCCACAGCCCTTGACAAGCGTTCTGCTTTCTGTATCTGTGAGTTTGACTCCTCCGGCTGCCTCCAGTGAGGGAAGTCGTAACAGTCTTTGTCCTTCTATGAATCCGTTACTGTGCTCATTTCCCCCGTGTCTTCAATGTTCATCCATGGGGTGGCACGACTCAGGGTCTACTTCCTTTCTAAGACTGAGTTGCGTGTATGTACTGCATTTGGACATTCCTCTGTCATTGGACACTTGAGTGGTTTCTGCCTTTTGGGTATTATGAATAACGAATGCTGTTATGAACCGGAGTGTTCAAATAGCTCTTTGTGTCCTTTCAGTTCTTTTGGGTATTTATCCAGAGGTGGAATCGCTGCATCATAGGCTGATTCTCTGTTTAATGTGTTGAGGACCAACAAACTGTTTTCCACAAGGTCTGCGTCCCTTTACCCGTTTTACAGACGGAGCAGCAATCACAGGTGTTCGGTTTCTCCGCGTCCTTACCAACGCTTATTCTTTTTCTTGTGTTGGTATCAGCCATCCTGATGTGAGTGTGTGTGAAGTGGTATCTCATTGGGGTTTTGATTTGCATTTCCGTAATGACTAGGGATGTTGAGTTTTTTGTATGCTAATTGGCCATTTATATATCATCTTTTGAAAAGTATTCACATCTTTTGCCAAGTTGTGTGGTTTTTTTTAAAGATTTTATTTATTTATTTGACACACAGAGAGAGATCACAAGTAGGCAGAGAGGCAGGCAGAGAGAGAGAGAGAGGAGGAAGCAGGCTCCTTGCTGAGCAGAGAGCCCGATGCAGGGCTGGATCCCAGGACTCTGAGATCATGATGTGAGCTGAAGGCAGAAGCTTTAACCCACTGAGCCACCCAGGCGCCCCGTTTGCCCAGTTTTTAATTGGGTTATTTCATTGTGGTTGAAATGTAGGAGTTCCTTATAATTTCTGTGTATTAACCCCTTATCAGATGAGTGGTTTGCATTTTCTTGCATTTCATGGGTCGCCTTTAACTCTGATGTTTGTGTCCTTTGATATATAAAAGTTTTATTTAAAAAAAATTTTTTTAAAAGATTTTATTTATTTGAGAGAGAGAGCACAAGGAGGGCAGAGGGAGAGGTAAACTCCTTGCTGAGCAGGGAGCCCAATGCAGGACTGGATCCCAGAACTCCAGGATCATGAGCTGAGCTGAAGGTAGACAACTGACTGGGCCACTCAGGCATGCAAAAGTTTTATTTTGATGAGTACAAGTAATCTATATATTTTTTGGTTGCCTTTGCCTTTGGTGTCATTTCCAGGAGATCATTGACAAATCTAACATCATAAAACTTTTCCTCCATGTTTTCTTCTAGGAGTTTTGTAGTTTTTCCTCCAGTGTAATTTTGAATAGGAGTAGTGAGAACACACCTTGTTCTGTTCTTGGTTTTAGGGGGGAAGCATTCATTGTTTAGCCATTAAGCATGATATTAGCTCTCAGTATGGGCTGACAACTTTCTGTTCAATTTCTACTTGCTCATGGTTTTTATCATGAGTGGATATTGAATTTTGTTAAATTTCTTTCTTCATCTGTTGAGATAATCCTATGAGTTTTTCTTTAGTTTCTTGATAGGATGAATTACACTGATGAGTTTTTCTTTCTTTTTTTTTTTTTTTTAAGTTTTTTAAAAAAATTTATTCATTTGAGAGAGACACAGAGCATGAGCAGCGGGGAGAGGCAGAAGCAGACTCCCCGCTGACCTGGGAGCCAGAGATGGGGCTCGATCCCAGGACCCTGGGATCATGCCCTGAGCCAAAGGCAGACGCTTAAACTGACTGAGGCATCCAGGGGCCCCTACACTGATGAATTTTTCATAAGTTAAGTCAACCTTGTGTTCCTGGGATATACTCCACTAGGGCATGATGTATATCCTTTTTACATATTACTAGATGAATTTGTTTTAGTTGTTGAAGGTTTTTAGCTATGAATTCAGTTTCTTTAATAGATACAGGAATATTTACTTTATTCCTTTTTCAGTTAGCTCTGGTAATTTGGTTAAGAATTTGTACATTTTAAGGCACCTGGCTCAGTGGGTTAAGCCTCTGCCTTCAATTCAGGTCGTGATCTCAGGGTCCTGAGATCGAGCCCCGCATTGGTCTCCCTGCTCAGTGGGGAGCCTGCTCCCCCACCCCCTCGCCTGCCTCTCTGCCTACTTGTGATCTCTGTCAAATAAATAAAATCTTAAAAAAAGAAAGAATTTGTACATTTTAGCTACGCTGTTGATGTAGGAGCATAAAGTTCTCAGATGTTATTGCCTTTTTATCCTTTTAATGTATGTAGGCTCTAGTGGTATTACCTCTTTCAGTGTTAATTTCTCATCTTATTATTCTTCTGTTTATTTTGAGTTTAATTTTTTCTCTAATTTCTTAAGATAGAAGCTTAGGTCATATGTGCATTTAATACAATGAATTTTTCTCTAAACTGCTTTGTTGTATCTCACACATTTTGACAATGTTTTATTTTCATTTTTCTTCAGTTTAAAATATGTCCCAGTTTTTCTTGATAGTTCTTTTACTTCTGGATTATTCGGAAGTGTGTAATTTAATTTCCAGTTTGGGTAATTTCCTATTTTGTTTTCCCTTTTTATAGTTTTCAGTCTAAATATATTATGGTCAGAGAACATACTTTTTATCATCTAAGTTATTTACAATTGTTATAATTTCTTCTATGACCCAGGATAAGGTCTGACTTGGTGAGTACTCCGCATCCATTTGAAGAGAATGTATATTTGCTGTTGTTGGGTGAATTATTCTAGACATGGCACTTAGAGCCTGTTGGTTGATGGTGCTCAGTTCTGTAAGACTAATGTGAAACCCGAGTGGCAGGTGAGGAAAAGGATTAGCAAATACAGCACTTTCAAAAGCTTTGGTCGTACAGGGAAGGGAAAAAGGGATCCTGTTAAAGATGGGAGTGATTGGAGTATATGTAAGCGAAATGGGAAGGAGTCCATGGAGAAACAGTGGTTGAATACACAAGAAAATGGACTGTGTTTTTTAAAAATTAATTAATTATTATTATTTATTTTTAGAGAGAGCAGTTGTGCACAGGAATGGGGTGGGGGATTGGAGCAAAAGGAGAGGAAGAGAGAATCCCTGGCAGGCTCCACACCCAGCATGGAACCCGACACAGGGCTCGATCCCACCATCCTGAGGTTGTGACCTGAGCTGAAATCAAGAGTCGGGTGCTTAATTAGCTAAGCCACCCACGTGCCCCTCTGTGTTTTCTGAGAATAAGTGTTTCCAAAGTAAGCCCTAGGATTGTCCCAAGGAGGAAGATAGTTTTCCTAATAAGGTAGGAAGGAAGAAATATTGAAAACCTTTAGTGTCTTTCCCGTACAACTAGGATAAAATAGGGACTCCTTTTCTAGGCCTTGGAAGCACTGGGTAATTCTGCTTCTGCTTATCTATCAGGCCGTAACTATGAGCCACCCCCATCCTGCATATTTCCGTATTCTAGCTACAGTGGCTTTTATTCAGATTCTCTAACCTGGTGGTTTCCACACCTTTTCTTAAAAACAGACTTTATCTTTTTAGAGCGGTTTCCGATTCATAGCAGAATTGAGCAGGAAGTAGGGAGTTCCCATAAACCGCCTGTCACACATGCATAGCTGCTTCTGCTGTCAACATCCTGCACCAAAGTGGCACATTTGTTTCAGGCAGCGACCCTGCGCCGGCAGCTCATCCCACCCGAAGCTCAGAGTTTACATTAGGATCAGTCTTGGTGTTGTACGTTCTGTAGATTTTGACAAACGTAGAACAACATGTATTTATCATTATGGCATCAACTAGAATAGTGCCACTGCCCTGGAAGTCCTCTGTGTGCTGCCTGTTCATCCTTCCCCTCGTACCGATCTCTAGCAACCAGTGATCTTTTTACCGTCTCTAATTCTGCCTTTTGCAGAATGTCGTTTAGTTGGCATCACACAGTATGTCGTCTTCCCATGTGGGCTGCTTTTGCTTGGTAATATGCGTTTATGGTTCCTCCATGTTTTTTTGTGGCCTTATAGCTGATTTCTTTTTAGCACCAAATAATATTTCATTGCATGTACCACAGTTTGATTATCCACTCACTCACTGAAGGATGTCTTGATTGCTTCCAAATTTTGGCAATTATGAATAAAGCTGCTGTACACATCCATGTGCAGATAAAATTTTCAGCTCATTTTGGGTAAATAACAAGAAGTGTGATTGCTGAATCAATCATATGATAACAGTATGTTTAGTTTGGTAAGAAGCTGCCAAAGCGATCTTCCAAACTGGCCGTTGTTGATTTCTATATTAAATATCAGTAAAACTTGATTTTTTTTTTAAGATTTTATTTATTTGACAGAGATCACAAGTAGGCAGAGAGGCAGGCAGAGAGAGAGGGGGAAGCAGGCTCCCTGCTGAGCAGAGAGCCTGATGGGGGGCTCGATCCCAGGACCCTGGCATCATGACCTGAGCCAAAGGCAGAGGCTTTAACCCACTGAGCCACCCAGATGCCCAGCTTGATTTTTTTTTTTTTTTTTTAAAGATTTTATTTATTTATTTGACAGAGAGATCACAAGCAGGCAGAGAGGCAGGCAGAGAGAGAGGAGGAAGCAGGCTCCCCTAGACAGCAGAGAGCCCGATGCGGGGCTCGATCCCAGGACTCTGAGATCATGACCTGAGCCGAAGGCAGCGGCTTAACCCACTGAGCCACCCAGGCGCCCCCCAGCTTGATTTTTTAAAAAAGATTTATTTATGAGAGAGAGAGAGAGAGAAGGAGAGAGAGCGCAAGCATGCTTACGCGCTCATGTTCACAAGGCGGGGAGGGGGAGAGGGGAATGGAGAAACAGACCCTGGGCTGAGCACGGAGCCCAGTGCAGGGTTCGATCCCAAACTGAAGACCATGACCTGAAATGAACCAAGGCAGAGGCTAAACTGACAAAGCCATCCAGACCAACCCCTAAAGTTGATTTTTATTTGTAATTAATTTTAATTTAAAAAATAAGGGTTCTAGTATTTCCTTCTGACACTGCTGTGGATCATCTCATGCCCTCTTTATTTTGAGAGTGCAAGGCCTTTCTCCCCTTGTGGCATTTGTCCTTTTCTTGGCAGAGGCTCCCCTTTGTGTGGCTGCTTTCTTCTCCCCCTGCAGGTCTTGGCTTAAATGTCATTGCCGTTTTCTGATTGCCCTTCCTAAATTTGTTCTCTTTATTTCTACCACAGTGCCCTTTGTCCTTTGTAGTACTTTTGTGAAAGTCAGTACTTTCGTGAAAGTCTCAGTTCATGGGTCAAAGAGAAAGTCTCAAAGGAAATCAAAGTAAGCTTGGAACTGGATGAGAATAAAAAAATACAACATGTCAAAAATTGTAGAATGCAGCTAAAGTTCTGTTGAGAGGGTAATTTATGGCACTAACTGCCTATATTACAAAAGAGGGAAAAATATCAAATCAGTAATCTTAGTTTCCATCTCAAACTAGAAAAACAAAACCAAAAACTTTGAAGCAAGCAGAAGAGCAGAAATCACTGAAATTGAAAACAGAAAAACAGAAGAGAGCGTTTAATGAAACAAAGCTGATTCTTTGAAAATATCAGTGAAATCTAGAACTGCTAGTAAAAGTGACTAAGGACACAAATCGCTGAGAGTAGGGAGGAAATGGATATAATTGCCATCCTACAGGTATTAGAAGAGTATTAAGAGCACGCCTTGAACAACCCTGTGCACGTCAACTTGACCAGTGAAGTTACACGGGCCGGCTGCTTAGAACCACTCCTTGTCAGAACTCTCCCGATATGAAATGGGTAATTGAATAGTTCTGTAGCTATTAAAGAAAGTGAATCCACGATTTAAAACCTTTCGTAAAAGAAGTTGGGAACAGGACAAGGACGTCTGCTCTCACTACTCCTGTTCAGCACTGTACTGCAGTCTCTAGCCAGGGCAGCTCAGCCAGGAGCAGAAAGGAAAGGCCTCCAGGTTGGAAAGAAGAAAGGAAACTGTTCCTATTTGCAGGTAGCATGATTGTCTATGTATAAAGTCCCAAGGAAGCTACAGTTAATTGAGTTTTATTAACTCCAGAAGCTCTTTTTATTATCATTTTCCTTCACTGTCCTTTGAGCTTTTTTGTTGTTGAGCTCATGGAGGAAATGAATTCACCTGCAAGCATGTCCTACAGCCTCTTTTTTTATTTTTTGAATTAGTTGAACCTCTACGCTTCTGCAACTTTCACTGAATGTCTTATGCCAGTTTTTTTAACCACTTACTAGGATAGTATGTGGGATTCTGAGAGAGTTGGGGTCACTTCCCCCAACTAACAAAAGGCCTAAAGCTTGAGCTTTAATCGAAGATAGTTGGCATTCTCATTTCCCCTCTCTGCTCCTATCAGGTAATAAGAGGGAAATGATCGGGGGCGCCTGGGTGGCTCAGTGGGTTAAAGCCTCTGCCTTCGGCTCAGGTAATGATCCCAGGGTTCTGGGATCAAGCCCTGAGTCAGGCTCTCTGCTCAGCAGGGAGCCTGCTCCCCCGCCTGCCTCTCTGCCTCCTTGTGATCTCTGTCAAATAAATAAATAAAATCTTTAAAAAATTTAAAAAAAAGGGAAATGATCAAGATAACCATTCCTGTTTGTTTTTTTTTTTTTAAGGTTTTATTTATTTACTAGAGAGCGTGCATGTGCATGTGCACATACTAGTGGGGGGGTGGGGGAGCCAGAGGACAGGGAGAGGGCAAGCAGATGTCCCACAGACAGCAGAGCCTGACGCAGGACTCGATCCCAGGACCCTGATATCGTAACCTGAGCTGAAGTCAGATGCCTCACCAACTGAGCCATCCAGGTCATCCCCCTCCAGTTCCTTTTTTCTTGTTTCCACATTTCTATGTATTAACTCACAGTTTTTAACCATTTACGTATTGTAATGACAGAAATTTGGGAAGCACTGATGCAGAGTTGTATAAATTAATGTCAGCTACAATAGGAATCGTTTGAACAATCATTTTCTTTACAATAATGTTTGAGGTATTTATATTATTCTTTTGTGTTTGAATCTGATTTTAAATTATCTCTGCAGAATTATGTGATACATACAGTTACAAAGGAAGATACCATAGGTGTTACTCTCACTCGTTTTTACCAGCCAAGGACTCTCTTTATTTATATGGGGAGCAAATCCTGCATTAGCAGCTTTGGTTTTAGCTCCTGGTTCTGGGAGACGATTCTCAGCGCATCTCACCTTTTCTGCATACTTACGAGTGACCCTGACTGCTCTATTCCTGACTTTTTTTAAGTATGTGTGTATAGTGAACCTTGGAAGGTGGAGATGGTGACAGAGATGATGGCTTCCTCAGAGCCAAGGACAGCTTGCTGCCTGTGTGTCGCAGAAAGCTCGATGGTTCTCTCACTGTTTGCGCGTGTGTCACCTGTCCCTTTTCATGTTACCTTGGGGATTGAGGAATTTATGCAGAAAGGAAGGTACTCAGTCGGGAATAGTTTGTCTTCTGCCAGCATCCATGAAACTGGCATTCTGATCCCTTAGCTTACAAGTAGAGTAAAATCTCAGCCCCTTGACAGCATTCTTGATACATTTTACACTCGTTATTAATCAGACCGCCTCAAGACAAAGCGGTGGCCTGTGCACTGTCCCATGCTCTGTTAGACCTAAAGGAAAGGACACAGATAGAAGTCAAGCAGCTTGTCGAAGGGCTGGCTGCACATACTCTCTGGCCAAAAGTTGTTTCTCTCTTGAAGGCATTTTATGTAAAATAAAGTCAAATATGGATGTGATACTTTTACCATATTAAATGTAAATTAAGGGACGCCTGGGTGGCTCAGTCAGTTAAGCGGCTGCCTTTGGCTCAGGTCATGATCCCAGGGTCCTGGAATCGAGTCCCCATTGGGCTCCTTGCTCAGTGGGGAGCCTGCTTCTCTGCCTCTGCCTGCCACTCTGCCTGCTTGTGTTCTCTCTCTCTTTCCCTCTCTGACAAATAAATAAAATCTTAACAAATAAAAATAGAAAATAAATGTAAATTAGTATGATTTTAAATCTTTTTCTCTATATGGGATTACTGAAATTTATTTATTTAAAAAGATTTATTTACTTAGCGAGCAGGTGGGGCAGAGGAGGCGGGGGGAGAGAACCTCAAGCAGACTCCCCGCTGTGTGCGAACCCTGATACGGGGCTTAATCCCAGGACCCCAAGATCATGACCTCAGTGGAAGCCAACAGTTGGATGCTTAACTGACTGAGCCACCCAGCTGGCCTGGAATATTGAAATTTAAATTAAATCAAGACCTTTAAGTTAAACGCTTTGATAGTTTTCTTTTTAATAACTAATTTTTTTTTTTTTTTTTAAGAATTGTTCTCTGTGTACTTCAGTCTGTACCTTAAACCTGCACAAGACATTAATAGAGTTTTAGTGGCTAGAATAATTCATGCTGTGACCAAAGGATGCTGTTCGCAAACTGATGGATTAAATTCCAAATTTTTGGATTTCTTTTCCAAAGCTATTCAACATGCAAGGTAATCTAATCTCTTTTTGTTTTGCTTTGTATTAAAAACCTGTTTGATTTTCCTGTAAGACCATGTTTTAGCTCCAGTAACTAAAAATGTTACCAACTGAAAAAACAAAACAAAGCTGGCCCATTATAGTAGAATTAGTGGATTCCCAAAGAAAGTGTCAGCTGTGTGCTTCCTGAATATCCAAAGGCAGATGGAACATGAAAACCACGTTCATAAGTGGAAGATCAGTGTTGCTTATCTAGGGACAGGAAAAACTAAATGTCCTTTTAAGTAGTTTTATTTCCTCCATTTTTGAAAATAGATGTACTAAGAAAAAATAAAATAGGAACAAACTTTGGAAGTGCCAGTATCTGACATTTGTGTGACATTACCCAGTCACGTGAAGTGCTGTATAAATGGTGGTGTTAGAAATCAGTTTCGCATCAGTTTGTACAGTGTTTCACAGCAGGGAGCGAGTAGGGAGGATGGCTCAGCACCAAAGAAGAGCTGTTTTGTTTGTTCTGTTGCTCATATTTTTTTGTTTCTGAATCGTTCTGGAACTAAGGCTACTGTTACTTGAAGATGAGATTTTTTTTTTTTCTTTTCAGCATGCAACTTCATAACTGCCATCAGTTTTCATTTTTCTGCCCTGTTACCCCAAGCTGAGTCTGTTTATTTTCTGTGACAGACAGGAAAAGGGTTCTGCAGGTCTGAATCACATCTTAGCAGCATTTGTTATCTTCCTCAAGACACTGGCTGTTAACTTTCGAATTCGAGTGTGTCAATTAGGAGATGAAATTCTTCCTGCCTTGCTTTATATTTGGACTCAACATAGACTTAATGACTCCTTAAAAGAAGTAATTATTGAATTACTTCAACTGCAAATATATGTGCATCATCCAAAGGGAGCGAAAACTCAAGAAAAAGGTATAAAAGTTTTTGCTGTTTTGAATTTGCTTCTTCATTAAAACATAGAGGCTTAAGTATGAAATTTTCTATTTCGTAGGAGGTTGTGACCTTCCTCTGGATTGTTGTACTTGGTTAATGTTATTAGTCTTGAAGGTGCTTCTCACACTTTTTTTTTTTAGAATTTGAAGCTGTGGTAACAAATCCTGTCCTGCCTTACCATGTGTTTAGTACAGTTGTAAGTATTGTGAGGAACACAGACGAATGGGAGATGCTGTTCCTCTAGCAGCTGTTGACGTGGCAATAATTAGGTGCCAGAAGGGATGACACAGACTGGAGTGTGAGTGAGTTTGGAGAAGATAGGGTCTTGTGTCTCTACATACTGCTCTTATTAGAAGGTAAAAGAGATAAATGTGGACTGCGAACAGAGAGATTAATCAGTTCCTCAGGAAGATGTGTCCATACTGCCTTAAACCTCACACTCAATCCAGGCCGCCGTTTTTTCTGGAAAACCAGAAATGGTTTTTTTCTGGGAAACCAGAAATGAATGACTTCTCCTCCTTTGATACCATTCCATCTGTCTCTCACCAAGAGAGTGTTGCTTGATAACAGATAGTGCATATTTGAAAGTGGTTGAGAGAGTAGATCTTAAAAGTACTCATCACAAAGAAAAAACTTTTTTTGTAGCTACGTAAGGTATATTAACTATGTAAGGCATTGTGATCATTTCACAGTGTGTACAGATACCAAATAATTATGTTGTACCTCCAAAATTAGTGTTGTATGTCAGTTATACCTCAATTAAAAATAATCTTTAAAAAATCTTAGATGGTGTAGCTTCACTCAGTGGACAGGAATTTTATTGGGGGGAACTGGAACTGAGTGGATTCCCTCAGGCTCTTACTGTGTTTACCTTTGTGCCTGCACTAGCCTTTGGACAAATTCATCATGGCCAGTGTAAGGCCCTTGTTAGGAAATCAAGCTCCACTGAGAAATAGCTAAAATGGTGGAAAACTGTGAGAGCCATTTTTTTTTTTTTTTTTAAAAGTCACTGTCTATGTTTAATGGGCTCTTTACCTATGTGAAGTTAGCTGTATTTGTAGCCCATGAAACCACTGCTAAGTCAAAGAATGGTGAATTTTCTTAGGGTTTCCTCTTTCACACAGGCTAAAGATCAGACTTATCCAGGAGATGACACAGTATGTTTAGGGTTTTGGTTAACTGTGTATTTAGGATGAATTGGAAGTTGGCAGGATGATGAGTCTGCCAGAAACACTCATGTGGTTTTAGGCTATACTAATAGATTTTATGGTTTGTGTGGGAAGTAATAGCTCCTTTGTTACCCACACTGGTCCGATCACAATGGGCGTATCCTGTCTACCAGATTTCGTAGAGTCGCCATTTCAAGAGGGACATAAGGGTACTGGAGTGTGTTTAGGCACAGACAACTAGAATGAGGAGAAGTCTGGGCAACATGTCATTTGTACACTAAAGGAACTAGTAGTGTTTTTCTCTTAATGACCTACAGAGAATTTGGTCTTCATACAAATGATGGGACATATTAATTGTATTTGCCTCAGCGGAGAGAAGAAATTAGGTTTTGATTGGGATTTTGATGGAGCTGATTAGAGAAAGTTAGATCAGAGTATAGAAGAATTTTACAACAAATAGCTGAGTGTGAGCCAGACAGTGTTACAAAGTCGGGCCTGACAGGATATTGTCTGAAGAGGCCCTAGTACAGAATGGATGGCTGGACCGGTTTCCACCTTAACAGCTGAATGGTTCTGTGGGGGTTGGCAGTGCAAATGGAGTGTAGACGTAAACTGTATTTTTAATTTTTTGAATTATAGGTGCTTATGAATCAAGTAAATGGAGAAGTATCCTATATAACTTATATGATCTGCTAATTAACGAGATAAGTCATATAGGAAGCAGAGGGAAGTATTCTTCAGGCTCTCGTAACGTGGCTGTCAAAGAAAACTTGATTGAGTTGATGGCAGATATTTGCCACCAGGTACAGTAGGTCCTGTCACATTTTGAAGTTTTCTATTAGTTTCCCTTTTACCGGGTTTTTAAAATGTGTGTTCTGATAAAAAGCCTTGTAAAATTACTTTGTATATGTGACTGTTCCTTTCAAAACTCCGAATTTGGAATTGCTGTTCTGATCGAATAATTATTTTGCACATAGGAGCATAATGAAAACTAGTGATGAACTTTTTTTTCATGCTTTTTTTTTTATTTAAGATTTTATTTATTTGTCTGAGAGAGAGAGAGAGAGAGCAGGTGCACACATAAGCAGGGGGAGCAGGGGCAGAGGGAGAAGCAGACTCCTCATTGAGCAAGGATCCTGATGCAGGACTCTGTCCCAGGACCCTGGGATCATGACCTGACCCGAAGGCAGATGCTTAATGGACTGAGCCACCCAGGCATCCCAAAATCCCCCTTTTTTTTTTTTTTAATCAAAAGAAATTTTAAATTTAATCCCCTTGAAAACAGATTTTTGCTTTACTTTTAGATGTCTTGGTACAAATGTTTCTGGGAAATAGAACTAATAACTTGGTAATATCTCTTTTCGAGAGAGCTACTATAGTCATGCAAAATATGTTACTGTGTTACGTGTATGTATTTTTTTAACTTATCACTCTTGCTCTGTGACTTCCCTGTGTCTTCATTTGAGGAGGAATTTTTTTCCCTCAAAGTATTAGAAAACAGAATCTGTATATAAAGAAAAAAGATTTTCTTTTTGTTATCTTACAGATTTTTAATGAAGATACTAGATCTCTGGAGATTTCTCAGTCTTATACTACCACCCAAAGAGAATGTAATGATTACAGTGCGCCTTGCAAAAAGAAGAAAATACAGTTAGGCTGGGAAGTAATAAAAGATCATCTTCAGAAGTCACAGAGTGATTTTGATCTTGTGCCTTGGTAAAATGTTACTGTTTTCTCTTCCAGTGTCATTTTAGTCTCATTCAGCTTTTCTCATAAGCCCTGCAGTAGAACGGCCTGGCCATAACTAGGTCCGTTGTCCACTTGAAACCAGTCCCTGGTGAAGGGGAAGCTGCTTGCCAGGACCTCTGGCGATCAACCACAGAGGCTCATGCTGGAGCCTGGGCCAGAGGGCCGCCTCTCCGAAGCAGCTCGCCTTCGCAGGGAAGATGGGAGGATGGCTGCCCAGCAGGCATGGAATGCACGGAGCTGTGTGTCCCCTCACAGAGGTTTTAGCATGAAGAAATTGAAGATGGCATTCAGAGATCACAGAATAATTTGGACCTTGTGCCATAGTAAAAGGTTGCCTTTTTAAAGAATTTGCTGTGTATAGCATACACAGTTATTCAAATGATTAAATGAATTGTGGAGTTCTATAATATCACACAATATTAGGTCTGGTAGGAATCTTTAGAAAATGTCCAGCTCAGCCTGTTTGGTTTACCAAAAAGAAAACAAAACTGGGAAAGGCTAAGCAGCTTGTCCAGGGACAGTCAGAAGTTTGTAGATGACAGTCAAACTCGTGTGATCTATGCCTTGATTTTTACCATGTTGATGTCATATTTAAATAAACTGAGTCGTGAGGGGCAAGTATCTTGATTTAGATACTTGTTGCTTAAGTTCATGGTTTTGGTTTTTTTTAAGATTTTATTTATTTATTTGACAGAGATCACAGTAGGCAGAGAGGCAGGCAGAGAGAGAGAGAGAGGAGGAAGCAGGCTCCCTGCCGAGCAGAGAGCCCGATGCGGGACTCGATCCCAGGGCTCTGGGATCATGACCTGAGCCGAAGGCAGAGGCTTAACCCACTGAGCCACCCAGGTGCCCTAAGTTCATGTTTCTTTTACGTGGTGGAGGGATCCCTGTTTCAGAGTCTTCAATTTTTCCATTCAGTCCGGGGTTAGTTATTGAATACGTGCTGTGTGCCAAGCATTAGGTAGGGATTCACGGATGAATAAGGGAAAGCTCCTCTTCGGGAGTAGTTCACATTCTAGAAAACTCATAGCAGATATTTACTGAATTAACTGAATGTCTAGGAAAAGCAGTTGTTTGGATTTTTGTCTGTTTTCTTGTTTTGGAGGAATCTTAACTGGTGGCTGAAGAGCGAGGATGGATGTGACAACTACAAGTAGAAAATTCTAATTTAGTTTAGTCTTGTTTTTAAGTAGGCTCCATGCGCAGTGTGGGGCTTGAACTCATGATTCTGAGATTAGGAGTCACAAGCTCTACCAACCTAGCCAGCCATGTGCCCCTAAGTTTGTTATTCCTCAAAGTTTTTATATAAGGGACATAAGACAACTCACCTGCCTAGCCAGAAAGTTGTCATTCTTCCTGACGCTTTAGGAAGTAGGGACGAAGAAATGTTAAAAGCCAGTTTATTTTGAGAGCAGAATGGAAAATAATGGTGGTGATACTCCAGGATATTATTAAGAGTGCTGTGTCCATATATTTGTTTTCTTTTAGTTTGTTCATGGAATTGAATAATTTTTATTTCATTTATCCTCTTATTTTATCTAGGTTACAGATTACAACCCAGTTAATATCAAAATATCCTTCAAGTTTACCTAACTATGAGTTGTCACCATTACTGATGATACTGTACCAGCTTCTACCTCAACATCGACACGGGGAGCGCACGCCATATGTGTTACGATGCCTTACGGAAGTTGCATTGTGTCAAGGCAAGAAATCAAACCTAGAAGGCTCGCAGAAATCAGATTTGTTGAAATTCTGGATTAAAATTTGGTCTCTTACCTTTCGTGGTATAAGTTCTGAGCAGATACAAGCTGAAAACTTTGGTTTACTTGGAGCTATAATTCAAGGCAGTTTAATTGAGGTTGATAGAGAATTCTGGAAGTTATTTACTGGGTCAGCCTGCAGACCATCACGGTAAGTTGACTATGTATTGTAAGAGATGTATGTATAGACATAAATACTTTTTTCATTCCGGTTTTAAAGTTTGTAACTTGAGTTAACAATATGTTAAATTTGATTTTAGATGTTTTTGTTGTTTGTCCAAGGAGTCTTTAATAAGTAAATAAGTGTAAATGTAGTTTCAAGTGTAGAGAGTTCATTAAGGCCAGTTTTATAGAATTAGGTGTTTAAATTTCTTTTATCTTTAGTTGCATATTAAGTACATACTGTTCAGTATCCATAATTTTTTTTTAGTAGTGCAACAGACAGTTATAATAAGAGATAGTTCTCAAATGTAATCAGACTCCTTACAATTTTTTGTGTTCATTTAGTCAGTAGACATTCCCTCTGCACTTAGATGTGTCGGGCATCATCTTAAGCGTTAGTAGCAGCTCGGTGGTAAATACGGTAGACAAGGTCTTTCTACCTAAAAGAGCTTATTTTTTAGCAAAGAGGATGGTTAACAAATTTTGGAATGAGTGCAGAGCTTGGAGTTACGACCTGCAGTGACACAGGGACACTGAATCTAGAAACTCAATCTGCTATAGAACAAGAAATTTGAATCCTTCTAAGGGACTCGTAGGAAGTCAGGAAGCATATCTTGAAAACTCACGCAAAAGAGCAGAAGCCTCAGGCTGAAAGCTTTACTCATGGTGAGACTTTGGTTGCCCAAGAGATTCAAGTTGTCCTTGAGGGAGCAAAGTTGGAAGTGAACTGGTAATGCTTAAAATGGATGCATTGCTGGTTTTCCTGCCGGAATAACACGGACGAGTCTCCTCCTGCAGTGATTCTCTCCCCTTCTTGACTCTCCTGTTCTGTCCCTCAAGGGTGTCAAACATGTTGTCGGTCTTCTGTCACACTCAGTCTACTTTTGGTTATTCTCATGGTGCCACCTATGGCAAATTGTCAACTCCTAGCAGCTGTGTTAGAGAAAATAAAGAACTTCTAGGATTGGGAAAAGAAAAGAGCTGATTTTTAACAGCGGCCGTCCTTTGCTTTGTTGTAGTCCTGCAGTCTGCTGCCTGACTCTGGCCATGGCCATCTGTGGGGTTCCAGAAACTGTAAAAACGGGAGTGGAGCAGAGTATATGTGAAGTAAATAGAAGTTGTTCTTTAAAGGAACTGATAATGAGACGGCTCTTACTCTCTCAGTTAGAGGATGACTTGGAAGACAGGACAGAGCTGCCACCAGTTCTTCACAGGTAACGAGCTTGTTAGTGCATGGCCGCTCTTTGTGTCCTACGTACACGCCATTATCTGAATGGAGGTGGCTTGTTCTTTGCCGTGGAAATGCAGCATTTCTCAGAGCTAACTCCAGATGCTAACAGGCCCTTTGTTTTTATGCCATTCTGCGTCTCTGCTCGGATCTTTGTTTCTGTTCTTTTACTTTGTTCTTATCTCCGCGGAGACGGTGAGAATAAGGGGGATGTGCCTGAATAATAGGAATTACAGTTCTTTGAGCACTTCTGTGTTCCTTGTGATTTTCTGTGACTGGTTTCGTCTGAACGTATCTCTGATGCAGACGTATCCTGGAATCATGATGAGAGTATATTCTCGGTGACAGGTGTTCAGTTAATGTGGGGAGGACCCTAGAGACAGACAGAAGGAGGCTTAAACACCAGGAGGGGGAGCAGCTGTTCCTTGTAACCTTTCCACAGCTGGTAGGCGGGACTGAAGGACTTAGGACAGACCTTTGGATCCTAGTGCTTTTCTTTTCTTTTTTTAAAAAGATTTATTTATTTATGTATGTATGTATGTATGTATGTATGTATGTATGTATGTATGTATTTGACAGAGTGTGACAGTGAGAGAGGGAACACAAGAGGCAGAGTAAGAGAGTGAGAAGCAGGCTTCCCTCTGAGCAGGGGGCCCGATGCAGGGCTTGATCTCAGGACCCTGGGGTCACGGCCCGAGCCGAAGGCAGATGCTCAACCACTGAGCCAGCCTGGGGCCTGGATCCTAGTGCTTTTGCTTTAATTTCTAACTTACTTATTTTAGAAATGATTTTTAAAAATTGGACAAGCCTGCTGCCAGAAAGTATTGAAAGTAATAGTGACATAAAGTGTCTGCTTCTTAATTCTTGTTTTAGATGTTAAAAAATTCAGTAGAGATGAAAGAAATTTTAATTTTGGATCCAGGTTTTAGAGGTCAGGATTTACAGCCAGACATGATGTGTAAGTTTGGAGAATGCTTTACGTGGCTTTTGGTCTTCTAAGTGAAGATTTTTTTTTTTCTTTGTAGTAATTTTCCTCATCTTGCAGTAGAGAAAATTCTTGTGAGTCTCACTGTGAAAAACTGTAAAGCTGCAATGAATTTTCTCCAAAGAGTGCCAGAATGGTATGTTACCTAATAAGAGTTCTGTGTTGTTTTAAGTTATGGCTTTAATTACAAAGGTAATAATTTCAGCAGAGTAGTAGCTACATCTCAAAAATTAGGAAATAAGTTGATCAATTTATTTTTTATTTCCTTAAAGATTTTATTTATTTATTTGACAGAGAGAATGAGAGAGAGGACACAAGCAGGGGGAGTGGGAGAGGGAGAAGTAGGCTTCTCGCTAAGCAGGGAGCCTGATGTAGGGCTTGAGCCCAGGACCCTGGGATCATGATCTGAGCTGACGGCAGACACTTAACTGAGCCACCCAGGCACCCCTAAGTTGATCAGTTTTAAAAAACATCATAACTATTAGCCTATTAGGGAAAAGCTTTTTTTTAATTCAGTGACAGTAATCTGCAGCTGTGATATTTGATCCAGTTGACGGTCTTTTCATTCTCTGTAGCAGAGCTTGTGACATTTGCCATTGGAAGGTAATGATGGTGATGGAAGGTTAGCAATGAATTCTTTTTTTTTTTTAAAGATTTTATTTATTTATTTGTCAGAGAGAGAGAGAGGAGTGAGAGTGAGCACAAGCAGACAGAGTGGCAGGCAGAAGGAGAAGCAGGCTCCCTGCCGAGCAAGGAGCCCGATGTGGGACTCGATCCCAGGACGCCGAGATCATGACCTGAGCCGAAGGCAGCCGCTTAACCAACTGAGCCACCCAGGCGTTCCAGCAATGAATTCTTTAAAGATGTGATCCATTTTTGTATGTCCAGTAAAATCTGTTAGCTTTAAAACTAATGGTTAATGGAGGATAGGAAAAGTAAAAATAAATATAAAGATCTCATTTTAGTTGATTGATTCAAGAGGCTTGTGTTTATCGTTGTGGCTGAAAATGACTCACTGGCGTGAAGATTCCTAATCTCCCTGGAGAGGGGAGAGGATGAAAAACTCCTTCATTTCGGAGAAATCAATAGGCAAAAAGGAAAATATTTTCAGATAATGTTTATCTTAGTGTTTATGCTTGGTGTTATTAATGTTTTCTTTCTTAATACTTTCTGAATTTGCCTGGAGATTGTGACCTGTATATTTTCATCCATCTATTAATAAAATTTGCTACCACATAATGAAATCTGGTGCAGGTAGTATCAATTCCAAGAAGAGAAGCATTTAAAAGGATAATCCATGAACTCTGTATAAGCAGTGTGTGAATAACAGAGGCACAAAATTAACATGTTCGTTTGTAACATATTGCTGCTGTATAGAGGTGAAGCAGTTGGTCATTTAAGATCTTACTTTTTTGAAGTGAACAACACCAAAAAGTTCAAGAAGAGCCTTCATTCTCAGAAGTTGAAGAACTATTTCTTCAAACAACTTTTGACAAGATGGATTTTTTAACCATTGTGAAAGAATGTGCTGTAGAAAAGCACCAGGCCACCGTAGGCTTTTCTGTCCACCAAAACCTCAAGGAGTCACTGGATCGCTATCTCCTGGGATTATCAGAACAGCTTTTAAATAACTACTCGCCTGAGGTGAGATCTTCAGAAGAACTAAGGCCTGTCTTTGACTCAACTTTGGTGGACGGTTAGGAAGGAGAAATGGGCGGGAAGGGCCCTAAGGATGATGAGAGGTTTGATTAAAAAAACAAAGTGACAATGTATACAAATGTGTACAAATAGGGAAAATTGAGCATGAAAGAAGGAAAACCCAAGAAGAATAATTTGTGTTTCTTTGGTACCGGGAATTCTAGTAGACATTGAATAAGTAGAATTCCTTGGGTACATTAGTGGAGAGTAATAATGGTTTTGAGCATAGGAAGTCAATGATGAGAAAGAACGGCTCCATAAAGAGGAGGGAGATGTTAGAATAACAGGAAATAATAACATCATTTAAACTGATCTGATAGATTTGGGTAACACTTGAAGAAGTGATTAAAAAATGTAATAGAGGAACTGGCAGTCACCCATATTTTAGAGGTCACTAGTAATTTCTCATAAATCATTTCCTTTGCCTTCTTAAGATCACAAAATCTCTTTGTGTGTGCTGTTCTCTTGCCAAAACTCATTTCTTTTGACATGAAGTTAATGTCTTTCTGCGTATTTCTTCTTTTTTTTTAATCTGCTTATTTCTGTATGTTCAATTCATCCATGTGTCAAAATCCTGCTAAAACCATTCTTAGATAATCTAAGCCATGGTAATTGATCTTTTAATTTTCATAGTACTTAATTTCATAGTACTTATTTCTTTTTAAAGTGAGACTTAACATCTTCCTTGTACTGCTTGTACTATGGTTATTTGTATGTTTTATACACAAATGTCTCAAACCATGCTTTAAGCTCGTTGAGGGGCATATATATTTTTATTAATCTTTGTGTCTTCCACAAAGCCTTATAATATGGTAAATGATTAAATATTTGTTGACTAAAATAAAATCTGCAAGTTACTCAGTGGAGTGAATTCAGTAGCCAAAGATGATGACCCAGAGAACCAGAGAAGAGACAGAATGCCTTGTCCTTAGTTACTGGCATTCTCCCAGATCACAGTTGTAACCATTTTGTAACACAGTCTTCTGTGTTTTCCCCTAAAATGCCATTTCCTACTGGATAGGAACAAAGCAGTCTGAACATCTTTTCTGTGTAGCTGCTAGAAATTTGTAAATAATTTTATAAAATTGGCTATGTGGTATCTACTTGGAAAAATCTGTGCTGGTTTCTGGAGTCTAAAAAGCTGAATATGTCAAGGTTCTTATCCTGCAGAAGAGGTCAGAATGTCATTTGAATATATCTTTATGTGAATCTGATTTCTGCCCATGTTCTAAGAGTTACTGACTTTTATCTGTCTACCATTTTTTTCTTCTCTCCTCGCCTACCTCAAATGTTAAGGGTCTATGTGTGTGGTCCTCTGTGCCACTTTAGGAGGAGACAGATACTTAACCTGGCCATTAGGAAGTACTTCTCTTTTTCCTGAGAATCCTAGTTACCACTCTGCAGGGGTCTCTTTGATGTTGATAGAGATAATCAGAATCATGCCACTATTAACTCCATTAGCTAAACTTGTTTCTTAATAGGTACATAAATTTGTTCTTACAAACAATAACCGTGCACTACTCAATTATTTATGAAATGAGTATTTTTTTATTTTTTGTTTTACTATAAGACTACAAATGCAGAAACGCTTATCCGGTGTTCGAGTCTTCTGGTGGGTGTTCTTGGATGCTACTGTTACGTGGGAGTAGTAGCTGAAGAGGAAGCATATAGATCAGAACTGTTCCAGAAAGCCAAGGTATGAAAATTTATTCAGGTCAAGTTTTGGATAAATTTGAAGGAATATATTCCTGGGAGAACTGGTATACTTGCTTGAAAAAAGAAAATTTTTATATAGGTTAGCTCTTTCATTTATGCCACCTGAGAGAAACGGTACTGTCCTTAACACTTGCAGTTACTGTAAACCAACTATGAATAGAATAATTGAAATCATACACATTAAATTTAATCTTATTAACAAAAATACTGATTTTTATGGGCACTTTTAAAAGTTTTTCCTGTGGGATGCCTGGGTGGCTCAGTCATTTGGGCATCTGCCTTTGGCTCAGGTCTTGATCTCCAGGTTCTGGGATCAACTCGCGAGTTGGGTTCCTTGCTCAGCAGGGAGTCTGCTTCTCCCTCTTCCTCTATCCCTCTCCCTGCTTATGCTCTCTCTCTCACTCTCAAATAAATAAATAAATAAATAAAATGTTTAAAAAAAATTTTTCCCCCTGTGATTGTTTTGAAGAATCCTTGTTGAGTTTTATATAGGTAGGCTCTAAGTGTGAAACTTTCATCCTTGAGTACTCTTCAGTCAGTGGTATGATTGGTAAGGATAACTGGGTGTAAGATAATTTTAAAAAATTTCTACCATGATTTTTAATTACATTATATAACCAAATATAATCCCCCCCCCTTTTTTTTTAAGATCTTATTTATTTGTCAGAGAGACAGAAAGAAAGAATGGGGGAAGGGAAGGAGCAGAGGGAGAAGCAGGCTTCCCACTAAGCAAGGAGCCTGATGCAGGACTCAATCTCAGGACCTCAGGATCATGAGCTGAGCTGAAGGCAGACACTTAGCGGGCCCAGGTGCCTAGGCATCCCAACCAAATATAACTTCTCGAAGCACTTAATTTTACTTCTTAAGTAAAAGTTTAAAAAGCAATCACAAAACTGTAATTTTAACTGGAGTTTGGATTTTTCCTTCTTTTATTAATAGTCTCTAATGCAGTGTGCAGGAGAAAGTATCACTCTGTTCAAAAATAAGACCTACGAGGAATCTAGGGTTGCTTCCCTGAGGAATGTGATGACTCTCTGTACCGGTTGCTTATGCAACTGTACCAAGGTACGATGTGCTTACGTGACTGGTCAGTGTGGGAGGTGGTACCTGGTGGGTTGGTTGGTGGTGTAACTGGGTTTTGGGTTTATACACGGATTGAAAGTTAGAGTGAGTGCTAAATAGAGGTAGCAACTAAGGAATAAAGAAGCACAGGTCATCTGAGTTTCTCATGGGATAAGTTCAGCATTTCAGGATGGTTTCAGAGGTTATTTTACTGCTTTTATGCACAACTACATGGGCGATTCTTTTATTGCCCACGTTATTACTCATTTCATAAAAACTGTTGACTGCTGGCTGTGTAATGTGCCTACCACCATGCCTGGGCTAGCGAGCACCATGAAGCCATTACTCTCTTCTGCCTGGACAGTCTTCTGTACCACTCGGTGGAAAGTGCCATTCTGCGGAATCTTCGTTTTGATTGAGAACAAACCTCAGGTGTAGCTGAACCAGCCCAGAGTGTTGGTAATAGTTGGAAAAAAACATTTTTGAAAGCTGATGATAACTGCATGGCTGTATAATGGTATTACCAGCATATACTTTTGATTTTGTAATGTGTTTTTCTTTTTTTTCTTAAACTAAAAAAAAAAAGGTATTTTTCTGTGTGTGTTTTTTTTGTTTTTTTTTTGTAAATGGGAAAGGAGAGACATGGAAGAATGAACTCTAACTTACAGTTATTACTTATGTTTAGGGTCAATAGTTGGTATTTTACTTTAATGTTTATACACAATTTAATGGACTATAGTTATTACTTTAAAAAAAGAGGTTAGTGTTGTTAATGCAGTTTATGTCTTGGCCCTAATAGTAACCTGTTTATTTATGCTTCTTAACGATAGAGAATTTCCAGTGTAAAAAAAAAAAAAATCTATATTTCATTTAAGTTAGAGAAAATATTACCTGCCAAAGATAACTTTCTATTTTGTTTGCTTTGTTTTTTTGTCTTAATTACAGCCCAGTCCAAATAAAATTGCATCTAGATTTTTCCTACGATTGTTGACATCAAAGCTCATGAATGATATTGCAGATATCTGTAGAAGTTTGGTGAGTATGTTTGTTTTACCACCCTATTTTCTTGATTCTGAGATTTTTTTCATAGATACCTCTCTTCAGTAGGGATGCATCTCACAAAACGTGGCATCTTGTGTATTTTTTTAAATATGGAAATTACAGTTAACTTGGTTTTAGGGAGGAACATACTGTTTGCTTCTTAAGGTTGGTGCATTGCATACCGCTCAGCTTTTAATTTCTTAGTAGTGAAAATAGATTGAAAGATTAGAAACTAATCATCCAGGCTCATACTTACTTCTGTCTAACACTGTAGCAAAATTCAAAATAATCATCTGTCCTTAAAAATAAAAACAAAAGGGACCCCTGGGTGGCTTAGTCGTTGAGCATCTGACTCTTGGTTCCAGCTCAGTTCATGATGTCAGCATTGTGAGATGGAACCCAGTGTCAGGCTCTGTTCTGCTTGTGGCATCTGCTTAAGATTGTCCCTCTCTCTTCTCCTTCCCCAGCCCCCTCTCGCACCCCAGCTTGTACACTCTCTTGTGCTCTTCTGATAAAAATAAAAATTAAAAACAATTTTACCAGATAAGCAACATAATTTCATCATGGTATTTTTTTTTCCCATACAAATAAACTTAAGCTACACGTACTTTTTTGTCTGGAACAGTGCCTGGCACACGCAGTAGATACTCAAATATATGTTAAATGAAAAAATATTCTGTAACTTAGTTCTTTTCACTTAATAATAAATCTTGGTCATTTTTCCATATTGCTGCATGCTGCCGTTGTCTTTACCTTTTTTTTTTTTTTTAAGATTTTATTTATTTGACAGAGAGAGATCACAAGTAGACAGAGGCAGGCAGAGAGAGAGAGGGGGAAGCAGGCTCACTGCTGAGCAGAGAGCCCGAAGCGGGACTCCATCCCAGGACCCTGAGATCATAACCTGAGCCAAAGGCAGCGGCTTAACCCACTGAGCCACCCAGGCGCCCCCTACCTTTTTTAAATAGTATCATTGTATTTCATTATTGGGAATCGTATATTTGTATTTTTAGCCCATCTGACCTTAAGATTGGAAGTGGTTTCTATTTTTTTGTTATTGTTAGAGTTTTTGTAGCAAAGATTCTTGTACTTTTGTCTATTTGTATTTGTGCATATGAGGGGTGTAGAATAAATTCTAGCAGTGGAATTTTTTGTTTGACTTTTTGATGGATATTGTCACTTTCCTCCAAAATAGTCATACCAATTTATTCTTCTCCCCATACGCTCATCAATTTTGGGAATTAAAATCCTTAATATAGGAAATTATTTGGGGGCTCCTAGGTGGCTCAGTTGGCTAAGCAGTCAACTCTTGGTTTTCACACAGGTTGTGATCGCACGTTCCTGGCACGCCCAGCAGGGAGTCTGCTGGGGCATCCTCTCCCTCCCTCTCCCCCTGCTCGAGCATACTCTGTCCTTCTCCTTTTCTCTCTCTTACATAAAACTGGAAAAAATTATCTTAAAAGTTTGCATAGTATTATTACATAGACATATTACAGTTTATCCGTTTTTCTTTGTTGGGCACTTAATAGAAATACTGCAGTGTTCATACACCTGAATCTGAATTGTTTGACTAGATGAATTTTAACTACATCATACTTCTGAAAGAAGCCAATCGAACATCTTTCTTTTCCTTCTTGGAAGGCGTCCTTTATCAGAAAGCCCCTGGACTTGGGAGAAGTAGAATCCATGGAGGACGATCCTGATGAGAATCTGATGGAGGTGGAGGACCAGTCGTCCATGCATCTGTTCAGTGACGCCCCTGCCTGCGGCACTAGTGACGCGGCTGTGTCTGGAGATAGCGGGAGCACCTTCGGTAAATACACTTTCACTGCTTCGGACTTCTTTCACCTCTCTGTGTGGATTGGGCAGTGCAGAAGGCCTCGTACATACCACCTTTATGCTCATTTTATTTTCCCTTATGTAGTCTGTTAGGTTTGTTCCCTTCTGTGTACTTTAGATTGTTCTAATTATTAATTGAATTTTACTGTTTTCTTCTTCATAAGAGGAATTTAAACTCTTTACTGAAGAAACAGATCTATGTGATGGATTATTTGGAAAACACAAAGCAGGAGAGTGAAAAGACCCATACAGTTATCACTCTTAACCTTTTTCCATTATAATCAGCGTTAGTGTTCAAATACTTTCTTAAACCTCATTCAGCAGTTATAAGCATTTTTTATTAAGCTATTTGTATTGATAATTATCCTTCTTGATGGCTTCATCATATTCCAGTTAACACATATATCATCATTCAGTTGACCATTTTTTCTTGTCAGAAATTTAGATTCCTTTTTCTCTAATTACCAATATTGCAATGAATTTGTCTGTGTAGATTTTCTCATAGATTATTTCTGGATGACAGAATCCTAGGGTAACTTTCCATGAAGAATTTTGAAGCTGTTAGTGTGTAATCTATCTCACCATAATCTTGCTTTCCATATACTTTGCTCTGTCTTTTTTTCCCCCCATAGTCAGGAGGATATTTGAGCTAATGTTCAGTATATGTGTTTGTGGTATCCCTCTCTTAGTCTTAATAAATGTTTTTATTTTCAGGTGCCATGAATCCTTTAGCTGAAGAACATCTGTCAAAGCAAGATCTACTCTTTTTAGACATGCTCAAGTTCTTGTGTGTGTGTACAACTACTGCTCAGACTGGAACTGTGTCATTTAGAGCGGCCGACATTCGGAGGAAATTGTTGATGTTAGTGGATACTAGCATGCTAGACCCTGCTAAATCTCTCCACCTACGCATGGTGAGTTAAGGGAAAGTGACACATCTTCAGTTCTCTCTTTTGTTGCTGGATACATGTAACAGACTGACATGTAACAATCATGTAGTACCTTTGATGGCTTGAAATTACTTCCCCAGAGAATGAGTCTGATGCTAGTTATGTAATACACTTTTTCTGTAATGTACTGTGAAAAATTTTAAGTGGATCCTTAAATGTTAAAACTTCGTGGACTCTGGATAGATTTACTATCTTCAGGCATAAATAATTATTATAAGTTATTTTAAATCAGGCTAAGAAACACAGACTCTAATGTAAAAATAATATATAACCTTGTAGTTGAACTCTGAATCTTGGCCTTGACCTTAGTTTATTTGCTTTAAAGTTTTGTTTTTGCTGTAACTATTTTGTTTCTTTACCAATTTTTTAAAATTCCAGTTTGCTAATAATACACTTTAAATATTTTTTGATATAATTTCAAAGTGACGGTAAAGTTTCAGTACAATAGGAATTCTCCTCTTCCCTTCATACACTTGCACAGTTAACATTTTTGCCAAATTTGCCTTTTCATTTTCTCTTTCTGTGTGCGTACATGCTCCCTCTCTCTCTCTCTCTCTCTGTCACACACACACACACACACACACACAGACACACACGTATGTCTTCTGAATCATTTTGAGATTAATTTGCTGATATGATGTCCCTTATTCTTCAGTGTATGTGCTAAAGACAGTGTCCTCTCCTACATAAGTACAGTCTAATTGGGAAACTAACATTGTAACATTGCGACTAGCTGTAAAGTCTGCTCAGTCTCTTCGAACCTGGAGTACTTCCTTAGTTTCTCCTTCTCTTTTCTGACCTTCGTATTTTTTTTTATTTTATTTATTTATTTATTTATTTTTAAAAGATTCTATTTATTTATTTGAAACAGAGAGAGAGATCACAACTATGCAGAGAGGCAGGCATAGAGAGAGGAAAAAGCAGGCTCCCCGCTGAGCAGAGAGCCCAATGCGGGCCTCGATCCCAGGACCCCGAGATCACGACCTGAGCCGAAGGCAGAGGCTCAACCCAATGAGCCACCCAGGTGCCCTAACCTTCGTATTTTTAAATAGTACAACCGCTTGCTCTCTAGGAGCCCCCTCTGTAGGTTTGTCTATTTCCTGTAATTAGATTTAGATTTAGGTTTTGGTCAGAATGTCAGAAAAGGGATCCCTCTCCTGCCCTACTACCATCAATCTCTCTACTGATAGATGAAACTTCCAGCTCCAGTCCAACATCGTAGAATTTGTTTTCTTCTCTTTCTATATTTGTAGCTCTGTTTTACAACAGTAAGAAAGCTGGCTTCCCACTTAACTTCAGTACAGTTACTTTTTTACTCAGAATTCTTTTGTGTAACTTTTACCCCCTGACCGTGTAGGCCAATGTCCCCTTCGCCCCAGCACCAGTGAACTCTGAGGGAGAGCCTCTGGCTCAGTGGGTGTGCGGGGTGAGTCCACCGGGCACGTCCCCAGGCCCGGCAACTTGGCAAATGTGCCTGTGTTTCCTCAGCCCTGGGAAACACGCCAGGGGTTGATTAGAACTTTTTCAGTCAGGTGGGTTAAGTCCCTGGTAGAATCCCTTGTCATGTTCCCTCGGAGAACAAACTGGTTGATCCTCCATGCCCAGCAAAGGTGCTTGGCTGAGCCCTATTTGTTTTCCTGGTTTTGACCCTGGCAAACTAGTCAAGTCTCCAGCCCTGGCCAGTAAGAAGGGATGTGTGCTTTTCTTGAGGCTTTGGTGCTTAAAATCAGTTGAAGACACTCAGAAACATCACATGTATGACTCTCAAGGCAAGTATTTAAAATGGTCCAGGTTAGTCTTCTTTTATAATCTGAGGAGTAAGAAACCTTTTTCTACATACAGATGGTGGGAAATGATGTCTTCTCCTTTCTTACTACAGCTAGAAAGGGATTTGGCAGCTCTCAGAAACCCGCTGCCTGCTTGTACCTACCGTGATTATACCTGATGGTTGCTGCGTGCTTCTTGGTGTCCACAGTAGCTGGGGAACCCTACACGGTTGCTTGATAAGAGGGTAACTCAGGGTATTTATGACTTTTTCCCTGCCCACCATTATCTCTGCTGTCCAAAATTTATTCCTGTAACTGTTTTTACCATTGAAATCTCATCCCCAGGCATAACAATAGTTTCAGATTCTTGCTCAGGATCTTAACCCCAACCCCAACAGTGAAAACAACTACCTACCTAAGGAATTCTGCAATAAATGCTAGACAGTTACATTCATTTCCTTTAGTCCTCACAGGGTACATGCTGTATCCCCATTTTATAGGTGAGAGTCCAAAGGCTCAGGTGACAAGGCCAGTTTTTTAACCACACAAGTAACAGGCTGGAGTGCTGGCATTTGAATCCAGCTCTGTTTAACTTCAGACTTTTTTTTTAACCATCTTGCCTCCTTTAGAAATTCACTGGTCTTTTTTTGTGTGCAGGTGTGTATGTGTGCATGTGTTGATGAATTTATGGTTACATATATACTTCAGCAAATGATTTATGAAAAAAAAAATAATTTTCCCCCCTTCAATTATCTTAGTATCTAGTGCTTTTAAAGGAGCTTCCTGGAGAAGAATATCCTTTGCCAATAGAAGAGGTTTTTGAACTTCTAAAACCACTCTCGTAAGAAATTAAAACCATGTATTACATTCACTTAAAATTTATAAATGAACTGCTGTGTTCTGTTATTCTCACAAAGGTAAACTTTCTCTGTTGCAGCAACGTGTGTTCTTTATATCGCCGTGACCAGGATGTTTGTAGAACAGTTTTAAACCACTTAGTTCCTGTAGTAAGGAACCTGTGTCAAGGCGATATGGACGCTGAAAACACAAGGGATGCTCAAGGGCAGTTGCTAACAGTGATTGGAGCATTCTGGTAGGTGCGGAGCAGTGTGCGGAGTTCTTAATTCTCTTTTACTACTCTGGATACAATTGCCAACTTTGCGTTTCTACCTTAGAGACTTAGGCTAATGTTGAATGTAACTATATACAACTTTTGACAATAGTAGAATGTAGCTTCTGTCTCCCTCCTTAGCTGCTTGAAGAACTAGCGAACACATTGGCCGTGTCACTCTCTGGGTATTTTGTGTGTGTAGTCGCAGTGTGACGTAACCTGATGATACTGACAGAGGGGCGCATATGTGTAATTTAGAACCCTCGGACCCACCAGATCGATAAGGCCTTTTGAATTGATACAGAATATGGTTTTAAAATCTTTGTTATAAGGACAGAACTTTACAGGGGCGCCTAGGTGGCTCAGTGGGTTAAGCCTCTGCCTTCCGCTCAGGTCATGATCTCAGGGTCCTGGGATCGAGGCCCCCCTACTGGGTCCCCTGCTCAGTGGAGAGCCTGCTTCCCCCTCTCTGTCTGCCTGCTTTTCTGCCCATTTGTGATATCTCTCACTCTGTCAAATAAATAACTAAAAAAAACTTTAAAAAAAACACAGAACTTTACAAATGTTTTCCTTTTAAAGCAAGTTTATAACATGGTTTGCTGAAGTATGATAGCCCCTAGAGGAGTCATAATTATATAAAACAAATAATATACATTAAAATGAACTTTTTTTTTAGATTTTATTTATTTATTTGCCAGAATGAGTGAAAGAGAGCATTGCCTGGGAGGAGAGGGAGAAACACACTCCCCGTTGAGTGGGGAGCCCAACACAGGTGCCATCCCAGGATGACCTGAGCTGGAGGCAGACGCTTAACTGACTGAGCCGCCAGGTGCCCCTGAAATGAACTCATTTTCAAGCTAACTTCTTTTATGAAAGTTAAGAATATTGACTGGTATATGCCACATGATGAGAAATTTAGTATGGAAAGAGATTTTGGAAGAATAAGAATAATTAGAAGTTAGAAAAAGTGTAATATCCAATGATTTATTTTTTTTACACTGTGCTTTTACTGGAATAATTATTTGACCTTGAAACACTTACTTTATTTCAGGCACCTAGCAAAGGAGGGGAAATGCACATTCTCTGTACGAATGGCACTAGTAAAGTGCCTTAAAACTTTGCTTGAGGTGAGTTAGTCTATGTTAATTATTAGTAAGGTCTCCATTGAAATTTCTAAAGTAGCCTTTGTTTCTTTTTGTCAGTGGGTGATTTTTCTCTTAGTATTTTGTATTTGACACCATTTGTTCTTTTCCCATAGACTGATCCTTACTCAAAATGGGCTGTTCTTAATGTAATGGGAAAAGACTTTCCTGTAAACGAAGTATTTCCACATTTTCTCGGTGATCGTCATCATCAAGTTAGCATGTTGGCTGCCGAGTCCGTCAACAGGTAACGGGGCCTGTCTTCCTGCAGTTCTGGGATGCTGCGCGTGGCAGGGTCACGTAGCCAGGAAGAGGCCTGCGTTCGCTGAGAATACACTGTCCGCCTGGCAGTGACGCTTTCCCTTAATTCTGACAGTCCCGTCCCTTGGTTACCCTTACTGCCTGCAGTTTGTAAATGAAAAGAGGCTGCGAGAGAGAAGGTAGCTTGCTCGGTGCCATCCAGCCAGTAAGTGGTGGAGCCGGATGAGGCGTGTTGGCTCTCACTCACGGGACGGATGGACCGTTTGGATGGGGCTGTGATTTTACAGGAGTTTGTACAATGAAAATGAGCACATTTCACTGTGTGCTAATTACAGTCAGATTCATGTGAGTGAATGTACAGTTAGGCACTGGAGTAAGCCTGTCATAGAGACCTGTTTCATGTTCGAGTCCTTGCAGAAGCAGTGTCAGTTTCCCAGGACTGCATGTTTCTCAGGTGGTCCAGGTGATTTTTAAGATCTAAATTCTGCCCCATCTCTGCCTTTCCCACCTTACGCTCCTTATAGGTAAAGTACCTCTCTCCTTTATTTTTCTCAGTAGCATGTATGACCACTTGAAATGTTATATTTTAGGGGCACCTGGGTGGCTCAGTGGGTTAAGCCTCTGCCTTCTGCTCGGGTCTTGATCTCAGGGTCCCGGAATCGAACCCCACATGGGGTTTTCTGCTCGGCAGGAAGCCTGCTTCCACCTCTCTCTCTGCCTGCCTCTCTGCCTACTTGTGATCTCTGTCAAATAAATAAATAAAATCTTTAAAAAAAGGAATGAAATGTTATATTTTAAATATAACACATCTAGCTTAAATAGAAGCTGCTAGAAGGCATTGGTTTTTTTTATCTGTTTTCGCTCATTGCTGCATACTCAGCACCAAAAAAAATAATGACGTGGTAGGTGTTCAGTAATTTATAAAATAAATGAATGTTTGAAAAAGGAATTTATGCTTCAGAAAACGCCAAAACTGAAAATCATTTGGGTAACTACTATTTGGATGTAAGTGATCAATAATTAATGCTTGCTATAAGGAAGTTCCCCAGCAGGCACGTAAATGTGTATGTTAGTTATGTGTGCACAGTGTGTGTGTGCACAGTAGTCAAATGTGTGCACAGTTTGAGTATGCGGACAGTAGTGTTTTCACAAATCAGAATCGTGTCTAATCCCTCAGGTATGGGATGCTTTTCAGGACTGGCCTTGTGAGTGCAAAGTTGCTCAAGAATGTGAGCTTTTCTTTAGTCCTTAAAAGACGGAAGATGAACACAAAAGCTAAAGATCTGGGGGTGTGGAGAACCACAATGTAATGAATGTAAGAACAATGTAAGAACACAGTGCAGTGTGGCTTTGGAAAACCTCTTGGAAGATTTAAAAAATGTATACATTCAAGAATGGCATGAATATAACATCTGTTGGGATTTTTTTGGTTTTTGGTTTTTGGGTTTTTTTTTTTTTTTTTTTTTTTTTTTGGTTATTGTTGATATTTAATATTGCGCTATTTTAAGAGATGTTAGAGAAACTGGAGGAATCAGAGGAGCACCAAAAAGTGTAAAAGTGGACGCCTGGGTGGCTCAGTCGATTAAGCGGCTGCCTTTGGCTCAGCTCGTGATCCCAGGGTCCTGGGATCAAGTCCTGCATTGGGCTCCTTGCTCGGTGGGGAGCCTGCCTCTCCGTCTCCCTCTGCTTGCCGCTCTGCCTGCTTGTGATCTCTCTCTTTCTGTCAAATAAATAAATAAGATCTTTTAAAAAAAAGTGTAAAGGCTTTGGTTACTAAAAAAGCAGAAGGGACAAAATTGAGCAGAGTTGTTCTTAAATATGATAGGATATTATGCAGAGAGCACTGATCAGCTTTTTTCCATCACATGAAGAAATTAAATAGATCATCAAGGCGTAAAGCTATCCACTTTGCAGGATAAAATCACTTTTTTTTTTTTTTTTTTGAAGTAGACTCCATGCTGGGCATGGACCCCAGCACGGGACTTGTAAGATCTGAGATCAAGACCTGAGCTGAAATCAAGAGTTGGACATTTAATCAACTGAGCCACCAAGGCGCCCCAGGATAAGATCACTTTTTAAAATTAGAGCATGAGGACAGGAGCCGAAGGCTTGGTGTTTGATCAGAGGATAATTTTTCTTTATGGGCTAGTTTGAGTTCAGGACTGTTCAATTTTGGGCAATAAGCTAAAAGATTTTTTTTTTTTTAAGATTTTATCTGTTTATTTGACAGAGAAATCACAAGCAGGCAGAGAGGCAGGCAGAGAGAGGGGGGAAGCAGGCTCCTTGCTGAGCAGAGAGCCCGATGATGCGGGGCTCTATCCCAGGACCCTGAGATGATGACCTGAGCCGAAGGCAGAGGCTTAACCCACTGAGCCACACAGGTGCCTCAAGCTAATAGATTTTTTTGAGACCCTTCCAGTTCTAGGAGAAAATGGAGTATATTTTAAAGACCTGACATTAACCAGTGGATATAAACCTGTTTAAATGGGATTAGATTTCAAAGGTTTTTATTTTTATTTATTTATTTTTTTTTTTTTTTTAAAGATTTTATTTATTTATTTGACAGAGAGAGATCACAAGTAGACAGAGAGGCAGGCAGAGAAAGAGAGAGAGAGAGGGAAGCAGGCTCCCTGCTGAGCAGAGAGCCCGATGTGGGACTCGATCCCAGGACCTTGAGATCATGACCTGAGCCGAAGGCAGTGGCTTAACCCACTGAGCCACCCAGGCGCCCCATTTTTTTTTTTTTTTTTTTTTTAAAGATTTTATTTATTTATTTGTCAGAGAGAGAGAGAGAGAGAGGGAGAGGGAGAGAGAGCAAGCACAGGCAGACAGAATGGCAGGCAGAGGCAGAGGGAGAAGCAGGCTCCCTGCTGAGCAAGGAGCCCGATATGGGACTCGATCCCAGGACGCTGGGATCATGACCTGAGCTGAAGGCAGCTGCTTAACCAACTGGGCCACCCAGGCGTCCCGATTTCAAAGGTTTTTAAAAAGAAGGCCCAGTATACTATTATATCTCACAATGTGATTTGTGTCCCATGACATGCTTTAGAAAATAATGTTAAAGGAAAAAAATTATTTCACTTTTTGCTTTTTTTTTTTTTTTTTTTAAGGTTATTCCAGGATATGAAACACAGAGGCTCGTCCACATTATTGAAAGCACTTCCTTTGAAGCTTCAGCAAACAGCTTTTGAAAATGCATACTTGAAAGCTCTGGAAGGAATGAGAGAAGTGGTAATGCATGCATAAGTGCTCTTATCATATACTTCTTATAAATATGTCATCTCTTACTTTACCAGTGTGGCCTAGGACAGTGTGCATCCACCAGTTTACTAAAATAACTGTGTGACTTAATTGAAATTGGTTGGAATTGATCCAATAATGGCAATTTCTTTGGTTCAACTTATATGTACTATTTTTTTGTGGGAAAAACAAAATTTACTGGATTTTTATGGGAGTACAAATGGCTTTCTTATTTTATTAAAAAAAATTTTTAAATTGAAGTAGGGGTAACCTACGATGTTGTATTCATTTTGAGTATGTAACATAGTAATTCTGTAAATTACTAGTGCCCGTCTTAAGTATAGTCACCATATAGCATTATCACAGTGTTATTGTGTATATTCTCTGTGCTGTGTTTTTCATTTCTGTGACTTATTTTATAGATGGAAGTTTGTACCTGTTCATCTCCAATCTCTATTTCACCCATCCCCCCACCCACCAGCCCTCTGACAACCACCAGTTCTCTGTATTTAAGTCTGATTTTTTTGTTTGTTTTGTTTTGTAGATTCCACATTAAGTGAAATCATATGGTGTTTGTCTTTTTTTGAACTTATTTCACTTAGCATTATACTCTCTAGATCCATCCATGTTGTTGCAGATGTCAGGATCTCTCTCTTTTTCCCCCCAATGGCTGAGTAATACTCCATCTCTCACACACACACCCTCACACATACCCACGCACCTGCCACATCTTTATCCGTTCATTTGTCAGTGGACACTTGGGTTACGTCCATCTCTGAGATATTGTAAATATTGCATAGGAGTGCATATATCTTTCAAATTAGTGTTTTTCTTTCTTCAGTAAGGTCCCAGTAGTGAAATTTTTGGGTCATAAGGGATTCCCATTTTCAATTTTTGGAGGAACCTCTACACTGTGTTCCACAGTAACTGCCCCGGCTTGCATGCCCACCAGCAGTGCACGAGGCTTGCCTTTCTCCCACGTCCTCCCAACACCTGTTCTTTCTTGTCTCCCTCGTACCGGCCATTCTGACAGCTGTCAGGTGATGATAGCTCGCTCTGATTTTGGTCGGCATTTCACTGATGATGATGTGTCTATTGGCCATCTGTATGTTTTTAGAAAAATGTCTGTTTAGGTCCCCTGCCCATTCTTTAATCGAATTGTTTCTGTGTGGAGTTGTAGAAGTTCTTTTACAGTAAATATTTTGGTTGTTAACTCCTTATCAAATGTATCATTTGCCAGTATCTCCTTTCATTCAGTAGGTTGCCTCTTAGTTTTGTTAATGGTTTCCTTTGGTGTGCAAAAGCTTTTCATTTTGGTGGAGTCCCAGTGGTTTACTTTTGCTTTAGTTTTCTTTGCCTTAATAGACACATTAGAAAAATGTTGCTAAGGTCATTGTCCAAGAGGTTACTGCCTGTGTTTTCTTCTAGGAATTTTATGATTTCAGGTCTTTTTTTTTTTTTTTTTTTTTTGAGATTTTATTTATTTATTAGAGAGAGAAAACACAAGCAGGGGAAGCGGCAGAGGGAAAAGGAGCAGACTCCCCGAGGACGAGGGAGCTGACGTAGACTCCCTTCCAGGACCCCGGGATCATGACCTGGGCTGAAGGCAGATGGTTAACTGACTGAGTCACCCAGGCGCCCCTCTCATTTAGTTCTAACATCCATTTTGAGTTTTTTTGTGTATGGTATAAGAAAGCGGTTCAGCTTTATTTTTTGGCAGGTAGCTGTCCAGTTTTCCCAGCACCATTTATCGAAGATACTATTTGTTTTCCATTGTATATTCTTGCTTGCTTTATGGTAGGCTAATTGACCATGTAAGTGTGGGTTTATTTTTGGCCTCTTTTTTCTGTTCCATTGATCTCTGTGTCTTTCTTGTATGCCAGTTCATGCTGTTTCAATTACTGTAGCTGTGTAGTGTATCTTGAAATCTGGGATTGTGATACCTCTAGTTTTGTTCTTTTTCAAGACTGCTTTGGCTACTTGGGGTCTTTCCTGGCCCCATACAAATTTTATAAGGTCATTTATTCTATTTTTGTGAAAAATGCTATTGGTATTTTCATAGGAATTGCATTAAGTCTGTAGATTGCTTTGAATAGAATGGCCATTTTAACAATACTCTTCCGATCTGAGGCATGATACATATTTCCATTGTTTTGTGCCATCTTCAGTTTCTTTCATCAGAGTGTAGGTCTTTCTCCTCCTTGGTTAAACTTGCTCCTAAGTTTTTCATTCTTTTTGGTATAATAGTGAATGGCATTGTTTTCTTAATTTCTCTTGCTGCTACTTCATTATTAGTGTATGAAAGTGTAACAGAGGGGTGCTGGGTGGCTCAGTTGGTTGGGGCTGCCTTCGGCTCAGGTCGTGATCTTGGGGTCTTGGGATCGTTGCCCCACATTGGGCTCCCTGCTCAGCGGGGAGTTTGCTTCTATCTCTGCCTTCGACTCCCTCTGCTTGTGCTGTGTGTGTGTCAAATAAATAAAATCTTTAAAAAAGAGTGCAACAGATTTCTGTGTATAAATTTTGTATCCTGCAACAGTATGCTGAATTCATTTTTGAGTTCTAATAGGTTTTAGATGGAATCGTTAGGATTTTCTATGTATAGTATCATGCCATTTGTAACTAGTGATAGTTTCATTTTCTCCATAGCAATTTGGATGCCTTTTACTTCTTGTCTGATGGCTGCAGCTAGGACTTCCAGTACTGTGTTTAATAAAAATGTCAAGAATAGACATCCTTTACTTGTTCCTGATCTTAGGGGAAATGTTCCTTTTTATTCACCATTGAATATAATCTTAGCTGGGGTTTTTTCGTAGATGGCCTTCATTATGTGGAGGTTTGTTCCTTCAAAGTTTTGTTTAGAGTGTTTATCATGAAAGATGTTGTATTTTGTCAAATGTTTTTTTGCATCTGTTGAGGGGACCATATGATTCTTGTTCTCCCTCTTGTTAATGTGACATATCATGTTGATTGATTTGTGAATATTGAATCATCCTTGTATCCCTGGAATAAATCCCCTTGATTTCAGTGAATGGTCTTTTTCGATGTCTTATTGAATTTTGGTATTATTTTGTTGAGGATTTTTGCATCTCTGTTCTTCTGGGATATTGGCCTGTTTTTTTGTTTTTGTTCTTTTTTTTTTTTTTAATTTTTTATTTATTTGTCAGGGAGAGCACAGGCAGGTAAAGTGGCAGGCAGAGGCAGAGAGAAGCAGGCTCCCTGCTGAGCAATGTGCCCGATGTGGTACTCGATCCCAGTACCCTGGGATCATGATCTGAGCCAAAGGCAGACGTCTAACCAACTGAGCCACCCAGGTGTCCTCTTGGCAGTTTTTTGATTACTGATTCAGTTTCCTTACTAGCAACCTGTCCAAAAATTATGTTTCTTCCTGAATCATTTTTGGGATTCTCTGTTTCTAGAAATTTATCCATTTGTTCTAGGTTGTCCAATTTATTGCCATATAATTTTTCATAGTATTCTCCTATAATCCTTTGTCTTTCTGTGGTGTTGGTTGTTACTTTTCCTCTTTCATTTCTGATTTTGAGTGTTCTTTTTTTTTTTCCCTTGATGAGTCTGACTAAATAAAGATTTATCAATTTTGTTGATATTTTCAAAGAACCAGCCCTTGGTTTCGTAGGTCTTTTCTATTTTTTTGTGTTTTTTTTTTAGTCTTTTATTCGTTGCCTCTCTAGTCTTTCTTATTTCCTTCCTTCTACCAATTTTGCCCTTTGTTCTTTTTCCAGTTCCATTTGGTGTAAAGTTAGGTTGCCTATTTGAGACTTTGGTTGTTTTCTTGAGGTATGCTATACACTTCCCTCTTAGAACTGCTTTTGCTATGTCCCAAAGATTTTGAATTACCGTGTTTCCATTTATTAATTTCCTCTTTGATTTCTTTATTCACCCATTGGTAGTTCAGTGGCATGTTGTTTAGCTTCTGTGTGTTTGTGTTATTGTCTTTTTTTTTTGTAATTTATACTTCTGTGGTTGGAAAAGTTTGATATGACTTCAGTCTTCTTTTTTTTTTTTTTTTTATTTGACAGACAGATCACAAGTAGGCAGAGAGGCAGGCCGAGAGAGACAGGAGGAGGAGGCAGGCTCCCTGCTGAGCAGAGAGTCCGATGCAGGGCTCGATCCCAGGACCCTGGAATCATGACCTGAGCCAAAGGCAGAGGCTTTAACCACTGAGCCACCCACGCGCCCCTGACTTCAGTCTTCTTAAAATAGCTTTTTTTATAAGATCTGATTAGAGGCTAATTTGGAGAATAGGGAGTGGTAGGACGAAGTGGATTTTAAAAAGTGTTCTAATAGGGAAGATCAAATTATATTGGTCTTTTTTAGTGAACCTTGTGATTTCCGTATTTCTTTGAATATTTTTTTAAAAGATTTTTATTTATTTGAGAGAGTGTGCCCACATGCGCGAGCAGGAATGGGTGTGTGGGGGCAGAGGGAGAGGGAGAATCCCAAGAAGACACCCCACTGAGCACAACTTGAGTTGGAGCTTGATCTCACCTCTGTGAGATCATGACCTGAGCCTAAACTATGAGTGGGACGTTCAACCAACTGAGCCACCCAGACACCCTTAGAATGATAATTCTCTTTAGTGGCTTAATTACCTGAATGTTAGAAATTATTTACTTATTGGGGCACCTGGGTTGCTCCGTTGGTTAAGCGTCTGCCTGAGGCTCAGGTCTTGATCCTGGGGTCCTGGGATCCAGCCCCGTGTCAGGCTCCCTCTTCAGCAGGGAGCCTGCTTCTCCCTCTCCTTCTGCCTACCGCTCCCCTGCTTGTGCTCTCTCTGTCAAATAAATAAAATTTTAGAAAAAAAAAAAAAAAAGAGGGGCGCCTGGGTGGCTCAGTTAAGCGTCTGCTTTAGGCTCAGGTTATGATTTCAAAGTCCTGGGATTGAGCCACATCATGCTCTCTGCTCAGCAGGGAGGCTGCTTTTCCCCTCTCCTTCCCACTTGTACTCTCCTGCTCTCTCTCAAATGAATAAATAAAATCTTAAAAAGAAAAAAAGAAAATTTATTTATACCTTGGTATGTTCTTAAAAAATATGTGAGACAGTTAACAAATACTATCTAATTGATGATAGCGTGAAACTGAAAAGGACAGTTGCATGAAAGAAGGAATTTCAAAAAAAAAGTTTGAATAGATTGAAAAAAATGTGATTAATAAAAAACTTAATAGAGATGTATATCATACATTTTAAGATTAGCCGGTGTTGGGCAAAAAGGGAACATATTGACCTGATAGAAATTCATTTGTAAAAAGTCCTAAGAAGTTTTACATCTTGAGAGCACTCTATGAATCTGCATTGTAATAGTATCAGAAGAAGCAAATTCTGTCCTAGACATCGTTGATAGAAGCATACTGTCCTGAATCCGGGGTCCCCTGTACGTTATTAAGGACAGCGAGCTTTGGGACGCCTGGGTGGCTCAGTTGGTTGGACGACTGCCTTTGGCTCAGGTGATGATCCCGGGGTCCCGGGATCGAGTCCCACATCGGGCTCCCAGCTCCATGGGGAGTCTGCTTCTCCCTCTGACCTTCTCCTCCCTCATGCTCTCTCTCACTGTCTCGCTCTCAAATAAATAAATAAAATCTTTAAAAAAAAAAAAAAAAAAGGACAGCGAGCTTCTTGGGTTTGGTTCTGAGTAAAAGCAGATTTTTTTTTTTAATATTTTATTTATTTATTTGACAGAGATCACAAGTAGGCAGAGAGGCAGACAGAGAGAGAGAGATAGAGAGAGAGAGAGAGAGAGAGAGAGAGAGAAGCAGGCTCTTGGCTGAGCAGAGAGCCCGACACGGGACTCGATCCCAGGACCCTGAGATCATGACCTGAGCCGAAGGCAGCGGCTTAACCCACTGAGCCACCCAGGCGCCCCAAAAGCAGATTTTTAACTAGGATGTAAGAGAGTCTGTAGATGTGTTTCTCTTAAGCCGGTGGAGGAGCTGTTGTAGTGGGGGACTCCTAGCAGTCTGCCATTGATGGCCATTTAGTAGAGGAATCTGGCTCCTATTTTCATTGTTCCAGAAAAACAGAAGTAGGGTCAGTGAACAGCAGAGTTTTCAAAATGTGAAGAGAAACTTTTTTTTTCTTTTTAAAGATTTTATTTTTTTTTAACTTTTTTTTTTTTTAAAGATTTTATTTATTTATTTGACAGAGATCACAAGTAGGCAGAGAGGCAGGCAGAGACAGAGGAGGAAGCAGGCTCCCTGCTGAGCAGAGAGCCCGATGTGGGGCTCGATCCCAGGACCCTTGGATCATGACCTGAGCCGAAGGCAGAGGCTTTAACCCACTGAGCCACCCAGGCGCCCCTAAAGGTTTTATTTTTAAGTCATCTCTGTACCTGATGGGGTGCTTGAACCCACAACCCCGAGATCAAGAATCCCATGCTCCACCAACTGAGCCAGCCAGGCCCCCTGAGGAGCTTTTATCAATTACAGCTAGTTAAAAAAAATGTTCACGTCTATTGGGATATTATAATGATAGGTCATTAAGTTAGAAGCATGTATTCTTTTGTCTAGCTGCCTAGTTGTCTAGGATTTTATTTTCACTTTTGACAATACATGTGACAGTATTTTTTAAAGTATAAAGACCTATCAAATAATAAAGATAATGAAAGCTTCTTAGGATATATACTTGGTCATGGAGAAGGAGCTTATAATCATTCTCACCTTCTTGCAATTTTTTTCTTCATTTGTTTTAATTCCAGTCAATGTACAGTGTTACATTCGTTTCAGGTGTTCAATACAGTGACTCAGCACTTCCATATATCCCCTGGTACTCACCATCACAAGTGCCCTTCTTAGTACCCTCACCTTCTTCTTCTATCCTATTTTCTTTTTCTTTTATGTTATGTTAGTCACCATACAGTACATCATTAGTTTTTGATGTAGTGTTCCATGATTCATTGTTTGCGTATAACACCCAGTGCTTCGTGCAGTCTGTGCCGTCCTTAATACCCATAACTGGGCTAGCCCATTCCCCCACCCCCTCCCTTCTAAAACCTGGAGTCCGTAGTCTCTCATGGTTCATCTCCCCCTCTGAGTTCCCCTCCCTTAATTTTTCCCTTCCTTCTCCTAATGTCCTCCATGCTATTACGTTCCACAAATAAGTGAAACCATATGATAATTATCTTTTTCTATTTGACTTATTTCACTCAGCATAATCTCCTCCAGTCCCATACATGTTGATACAAAAGTTGGGTATTCATCCTTTCTAATGGCTGTGTAATATTCCGTTGTGTATATGGACCATATCTTTATCCATTTGTATGTTGAAGGGCATCTTCCACAGTTTGTTAACCCATCGTCACTCCTCCCCTCTGATAACCATCAGGTTGCCCTTCTTGCAGGTTCTTTCTTGTTTTTCTTTACTGCTTTATACTTTACTGTAATGCTTGTGAATTCTTTCCATAAGATCTTATCAAAAACAGCTATTCCTCTACAACAACTTTGATATTTTCTCAGATCTCTGGCTGGCTTTGACTCCATCGCTGTGAGATGTAACAGTGGTCAATGGCTGCTTATTAAATGTTATAATGGGTGAATAGATTTTAGACTGATAGGCTTATTTGCAATGTTTGTATATTTACATTATATTATTATTTTTGAAATTCTTTTCAAGTCCCACAGAGCTGAGAACCCTGAACTTTTGGATGAGATCTATAACAGAAAATCTGTTTTACTGATGACGATAGCTGTGATTTTATGCTGTAGCCCAGTCTGTGAAAAACAGGCTTTGTTTGCACTATGCAAGTCTGTGAAAGAAAACGGATTAGAACCTCACCTCGTTAAAAAGGTACATGTAGATGAATATTTTTTATTATCCTCCTTGTGTGACTTTTAAATAATTTAAAAAGTTAAAGCTTACTTTAAAGTGGCACTTGTTAAAGACTTGGAGACGATTTATTTTTTAGATTGGGACTATAGGAAAGTAGTTAACTCTTTAAATAGTGTATGTTTATTTGGATGCAGTATCATTTTTTCTGTTAAGCATTTCACAAAGTATTCATTGAACTAGCAGGAATGAAAGACAACTCTTCCAGACCATGCCCTCTGGAATTGCTTTTATTGAGGAAATCACATGGAGAAAACGAGCAGTAGCAGGTGTTTTGCCTGATAGATTCTGGGTTACAGCCTTGGGATCTAGAACTCAGATCAGGGAGCGGGGAAACCCCTAACGTGCGCGACTAGGGAAGGAGCACTTGGGTCCAGTCGTGTAGTTGCACCAGCACGGTATTTTAGAATGCTCGCCTCTGCCCTAGTCTAGCACCTCAGAGTTCATGGTTTGGAAAGTTCCAGACCTTTCTATTGTAGATGTTCGTGTGATGAACCAGTGATAGATCAGTGGCCTGATTTCCATGGAACTGGCTGGTAGGCCAACCTGTAGGTCCTTAGTCTCACGCAAGCTAATCTATCACCTCTCCATATTAAAACAAAAAGTTTTGGTTTTTTTTTTTACGTATACTGCTACACTACCTAATTATTATTTTTTTAAAGATTTACTTATCTTAGAGAGGGAGCAGGGGAGGAGTAGAAGGAGAGGGAGAAGAGAATCCCTAGGAAAACTCCCCCTCCCTGCCCCCCCCACCCTGAATGCAGAGCCTGACACGGGCTCCATCTCATAACTCTGAGATCATGACCTGAGCCAAAATTGAGTCGGACACTTAACCTACTGAGCCACCCAGGCGCCCCTCCACTACCTGATATAAGTGGATTATAGTGGTTGGATTTTTCTCATTTAGATCTAGGACTGAGAAGAACTATTATTTTCCTTTAGACCTTCCTTTGAAATATAATGAAAGGTTGAACATAGCAATATATTTTTCCATTTTTATTCATTTAACATGTACTAAGTGTTTGCCGTGTGCTATGCTCAGTGCTAATTATATTAAATACGTGTTTCTCATTGAGTCTCTCAGAAGTCCAGGTACTGTTATTGTCCCCATCTCCTAGATGAGGAAATCAGGCTATAGGATACTTCAATGATTGCGTCAAAGTTTTACTGTAAATAAAAGATTTAAGTGATTTATTTTTCATTGTTTTCTTAAAGCATTGACTTTTCTGATCTGTGCAGGTTTTAGAGAAAGTTTCTGAAACATTTGGATACAGACGTTTGGAAGACTTCATGGCTTCTCATTTGGATTATCTGGTTTTGGAATGGCTAAATCTTCAAGATACTGAACATAGTTTATATTCTTTTCCTTTTATTTTACTAAATTACACAAATGTTGAGGATTTCTATAGGTAGGTCTACCTATGGCACACATGAAATATGTTCATTTTAAAATTAGATGGAAATGTTTGGCAGCCCCTTCCCCCCACCTTACACACACGCACGTTCATACACCCACACGTCCCTCCATGTGCACGTGCACACACATGGAGCTGGAAGACTTGTAGGGGTGCTTACAGGGCTGCTTGTTTGAATCGACATGTATGGAAGAGAATCACTAGACTTAGGGTCTGGTCCTAGCTGTGCCGATGATGAGCTGTGTGAGTTTGGGCAAGCCATGGAAGCACCCCCTGGGCCTTCGTTTTTCCATCTGTACAAGGGAATTACAAGGTCTTGAAGGGTTCTTTTAGCTTCAGTGTTTGATAATTTTCCCTATGACAAATCAAAGATAAATTGTTTCTCCTTGCTGTTGCTTGGCTATGGACCATTTTGTCATTATTTTTATTAGATTTAAAGTTTAATGTAAAAATACTTATTTTGCTAATTCTTAACTCTTGAGAAGAAAATTTTGAAAATGAAGAGGATTGGAACAACTAAAGAATAATGTTTGGGTATCAGGATGATGGGAAAATAGTTCGTAATTATTCAGTGGCCGTTCTTTCATTTTGGCAATAACAGTTTGGCATTAATAGTTTGAATTTGTAAATTTCTTTCACATTTCATTTTACATAAATGAAATAATTTTGCATCAGTCGGTTATGCAAAAGAAATAAATGTAGTTCAGTTTTTTTGATCATAGAATTAGGGTGGTATAGTCTCAGATCTGTTTCTTAAATTTGATTATTTAGAATTTATTTAACTTCATTTCTCCATTTATAGAATTAGAGTAAGAATGCTTAGTGATCTAGATAAGGTGGCGCTCTCATGGTTACTAAGTAAAGGATTTTTTTTTTATTTTAAGAGCTATGTTACAAAATTTGACAGAAGTTATATATAACATATACTTTAAAATTTTATATTTTCAGATCATGTTACAAGGTTTTGATCCCACATCTGGTGATTAGAAGTCGTTTTGATGAGGTTAAGTCCATTGCTAATCAGATTGAAGAGGATTGGAAAAGTCTTCTAGCACATTGCTTTCCAAAGATTCTTGTAAATATTCTTCCTTACTTTGCCTACGAGGGTCCAGGAGACAGTGGGATGGCACAGCAGAGAGAGACTGCTGCCAAAGTCTATGATACCCTTAAAGATGAAAACGTCCTAGGAAAACAGGTAGGGCTTTGCTTTTACCTACTAATCCTCTAATTTTTCCATCCATCCATCCATCCTTCCTTCGTTCCTTCGTTCCTTCCTTCCTTGCTTTCTTCCTTTCATAGGCTCCAGGTCCAAGATGGGGCTTGAACTTCTGATCCCTAGATCTGGGTCACATGCTCTGCCAACGGAGTCAGGCAGGCTCCCTGTCCTTATCATAAACTAATTCATTGGAGTTATAACTTCACAGTTTTAACACTTTTCATCATTTATGCAGTAAAATTTAATGTGTAGTAATTCCTGTCTAGGATAGGCAATCTGTGAATTTTTTTATTTGCTTTTTAAAAAAATTATTTATTTATTTATTGCTTCTTTTGATTGGCTTTTTTTTTTTAAAGATTTTATTTATTTATTTGACAGAGATCACAAGTAGGCAAAGAGGCAGGCAGAGAGAGAAAGAGGAAGCAGGCTCCCAGCTGAGTGGAGAGCCCTTGGGACTTGATCCCAGGACCATGAGATCATGACCTGAGCCTAAGAGGCTTAACCCACTGAGCCACCCAGGCGCCCTTGATTGGCTTTTTAAATGAAATATTTTTAATCAGAAATTTTAAAACTTTGGAATATTTTTATTGATTTTTTTCCTTTTAAAAAATGTCTTAATTGCTTACTGGAGCGAGAAGAGCTGCTGGCCTGGGATTGTGAGGAGCAAGTGACTTATATACTTTGGAGTTGGGGGAAGTAAAGACAAAGTGAAATTCCAAAAGGATTTTCATATGCTAAAGAAGACTGACAGGATGGGGGAGGGAGGCCTGGCTATTGTCAAGCTAAGGTTGTTTTTCCTTTTAGCAAGGCACTAATGATAAGACAGTTGGGAGTTTCTTGGAGGAATTTTAAACTGTGTATCTCAAGTATTTGTCATTGGGCTACAGGAAATTTAGTTTTATCTATATTTCCTTCTGCCTTTGTTTCCCACATCATTTCCCCCTGAATAGTTTCTACCCTTAAAATCTTTAGGATTGCTGAGGGTGGAAGGTCTTATCTTTTATAACTTCTTCCTGCTGCTGAATCAAGATGTAGAGATGTCCCTACCCATGGGTTGACATTGGTCAGGTGGGGATTTTTTTTTTTTTTTTTTAAGATTTTATTTATTTATTTGAAAGAGAGTACATGAGCAGGGGAGGGACAGAGGGAGAAAGAGAATCTCAAGTAGACACCCTGCTGAGTAAAGAGTCTGATGTGGGGCTCGATCTCACAGCCCTGAGATCATGACTTTCTTGAGCTGATGTCAAGAGCCTGATGCATAACTAGCTAAGCCACCCAGATGCCCCGAGTGGGGAATTTATATGTCGGAGTTACCAAAGGCAGAGGTGGCTAATCCAAGCTAGACAACATATAGCTGAATCTCCTTGAGTAGAAAGGATTGTCTTGTCAGCTGGAAGTTATGGCAGGGAAGGAGCCTTGGCACCGGCAATGGCAACAAAATAAGGTTAATATTATTATGAGAAAGAGAAGCCTGAACAAAAGACCTTTGATAGCTGGCCATAATTGTCTTGCAGTCCCGGAGCTTTAACCAAGCACTAAAGGAAAGAGAGAGATCCTTTAAAGCATTAATTTCACTCAATCCTCTTATATTTTGGTGACATCTGGAATACATACACCACATTCTGGTTTTTTTTTTTTTTTAAAATTTTTTTTTTTTTTATTTGACAGAGATCACAAGTAGGCAGAGAGGCAGGCAGAGAGAGAGGAAGGGAAGCAGGCTTCCCGCTGAGCGGCGAGCCCGATGCGGGACTCGATCCCAGGATCCTGGGATCATGACCTGAGCCGAAGGCAGCGGCTTAACCCACTGAGCCACCCAGGCGCCCCACCACATTCTGTTTTTATGTTAGTACTTGTTTCACCTTCTGCAGCAGTGAAAAGATCTTAATGCTATTTTGATAGTTCTTTAAGGCCTTAATGGCATAGCAAGCAATTTCATTTAAGCAATTATGTAATTAATAAGAAGCACCTTTATAGAAGCAAAAGAAAAAATACAGTTTAATGGGTAGAGCAAATTATAAACCCAGTGTTGAGTCTTGCGTGCTTAAAATCTAATATTTACAAAGATATGTTGTTGAAACTGTTTTTCCTCTATAACAACCTCCATTTTTAATCAGAGATAGCCAAATGAAGACTAATTCGATTGTTAAGTCCCATTTTAACAAAATTGTCCTAATAATTTACATAAGCAAGAGTAGGGATAGATCATATAGCTCTTTTAGAATCTGCTTTCCTGGAACTTTTTATAAGGAGTCTTGACTGAACTTTTAGTAGCCTCTGTAGGCCAGAAGCCAGGCAAAGTGCTTGCCATCAGACATGCCTGCGATACCTCTAGTTTTGGGCGAATTCCTCTTCTCGAGTTTCCCGAGGCTTCCTGAGGTTCTTGCTTGTGCCAGGGCGTGACATTCTTTACTCCCCTGGTAAGGCTGCTGGGAGCTCTGTAAACAAGGGATCGGGCCAACCCTTCCAAAGGGCTTTGTTAACTTCATGCTTCATAAAGCCAACCTTGGTTCCCTTAAAGCTTTATGGTCATATCTGAGTCTGTGCATGTCTCTCAAATATGGCGTTCCAGTCAAAGCTGTGGTAAAATAACCAGTATTTCCAGTGGTGTTTTGTTGTGAGGAGAATAGATTCTTCTTCTTTTTTTTTTTTTTAAAGATTTTATTTATTTATTTGACAGACAGAGATCACAAGTAGACAGAGAGGCAGGCAGAGAGAGAGAGAGAGGGTAGCAGGCTCCCCGCTGAGCAGAGAGCCCGATGCGGGACTCGATCCCAGGACCCTGAGATCATGACCTGAGCCGAAGGCAGCAGCTTAACCCACTGAGCCACCCAGGCGCCCCAAATAGATTCTTCTTGAACTTGTGCAAATGACTGTGATTGCTCTGTAAGAAGAAAGCTCACTGAGAGTTTTAGAATTTCAGAGGGTTCAGGTAGAAAGAAGAGTTAAATGCTTCAGTTTCTTCACAAATAAATGCCACGTTTCTGTAAGTCGTAGGTATCTTAAGGGAAAGATTCTTCAGTCTGGTAGAGTAAACATTAGAGAACCAGCAATGTTTCTATTGTTGTTTCTTTAAAGGTTTTATGTATTTGAGAGAGAGAGAGAGAGAAGAGTGAGCACGCACCAATGGGGTGGGAGAGAGGGAGAAGCAGACTCCTGCTGATTATGACCTGAGCCAAGGGCAGCCGCTTACCCACTGAGGCACCCAGCCGTCCAGGAACCAGCAGTGTTTCAAACAAGAATTACAAAAACTATCCATATTACTAAGCCTTGTTTAGTTTGAATGCAGCTTTTTAGTTAGTTCTGGAAATTCTACCAATTTTAGTTCTAAGATCTTAAAGGTATCAAAAAACCTGTTTTGGCAAAAGCCCATTTTATGAATCTCTTTAAAGATGAGACGTGTCACAATAGAATAAGAATGACTATAAATGAGACTCCAAAATGGAAATGGTTGAAGATCTGATGAGAGGTTACAGTGTAGCTGGCAAGGACATCTGGTTATTTGTGTGAAACATAACACTAACATATTAAAACTTATTGAAACATATTAAATGTATGTTTAACATATTAAAACTTCAGGAATTACATATGTTCTCTAGAATAGTTTAGCATTTACCCAGACATAACCAAAGGCCTTGTCATTGTTTGTTTGGCAGTGCTTCCAGAGAAACTTAACCATACCAGATACAAAGGCCTAATGAGTCAGAGACTTCATTTATAATTTAAATCCTGAGAAGTTTGTTAAAAAACCTTAGAAAGTTATAAAACACATGCCTGAATAGTGGATTACAAATATTACAAAGCTTAAAACATAATTATTTATTTAACCAAGATGACAAATATGTAGGGTTATATAGTTAGCAAAATTTAGCTCCTTTAATATTTAGAAGCTTTAAGGAAGTGACCAAAGACTTGATAAAGAGAAAACCTAGAAACCGGTTCTCTGGGCAGACAAAAGAAAAAAACCTTTGTTTACATTTTCTTGTCAGGTGCAAACCAGCAATTGAAAACTGTCTCTGAACAGAGAGAAAAGCAAAATTTCAATGTTACACCAATATACTTTTAATATCCATTCATTTCAACTTTAGTCCTGACCACATATAAAATTCTTTTCCAAAAATTTCCCCTCATAAACCTTTTACAGCTTTTTCTCTCTCTTTTTTAAAAAAATATTTTATTTATTTATTTGACAGAGATCACAAGTAGGCAGAGAGGCAGGCAGAGAGAGAGAAGGAAGCAGGCTCCCTGCGGAGCAGAGACCCCGATGTGGGGCTCCATCCCAGGACCCTGGGATCATGACCTGAGCTGAAGACAGAGGATTTAATCCACTGAGCCACCCGGGTGCCCCCCACCTTTTTCATTCAAAGTTTTTTCCCTTATTTCCATTAGTCTTAATTACACTTAGAAGAATTTTAACTTTTCAAAAACTTGGTCCCCAGCGAAAACTACATTAGAATCCAGTTGTGAATGTCACGCCGGAATTCTTTAGATGGCAGATTTATGAATTTATGAAAACAGAGATTTATGAAAACATAGAGCATGTTTTCAAACACTCAAATGTTCTTCTCTTCTGTGCAATAAGAAGCCAAAAACACAAACCTGCCTTCATTAATCAGTGCTTTACCATCTTACTTCATTTGAGAAAGACCTAAATGTCCAATGAATTCAGTGCCGTTTAAGCCTTAGTTTATCAAAGACAGTCTTAACGATAACCCACGAAAACTGAGACAGAAAATTAATCATCATTTTAAGTCATCCTTTTGCTAAAAAATTACAGCAGAGTTAATAATGAGCTTATTTGACCTTTAACAAACCTAGATTTAAAAAAACGTTCATATTTAATGCTGATAACTCTAAAAACATGTCTTTTTTAATGAAACCAACAAACTTAAATTAGCCTAAATACCGGATATATTCCACCTGTGTCCACTTGAAAGTCACTCTGTTCTCTGTAAAATTTATTTTAATTGGCAGTAATAAATAAGTGCAAACCAGATGTTAAATTTCAGCTAGTACTGAACAGCGTGTAGGAAGTGTTCCTCTTTACTTTTCAAGAAGTATGATCTCAAGGTCCCATACCCCACTCTTGCTTTTTCCCACGAGACTGACTATATGTAATATACTTACAAATCATGTTCATTGTTTGTCTACTCTGCTATAAGTACTCTGAAGGTAGGATTTTTTACTTTTTTCTGTTTTGCCGGTGTATCCTGGCTACTTAGTATATAGTGAATACTCATTATTTGATAAAAGATGGAATCAAGTAAAAAAGGATCTATGACAACTTCTGTTTGTTTCGTAGTAATTTAGATACATCCAAAATTATTTGAGGGAACTTAAAACACATAAACTTTTTTTTTAAAGTAAAAGAAGATTGGTTATTCTCAAGGGTTTGTTTTTTTTTCTTTTAATGTAAATAAGGATGACTAACCAGGGTTGGCTAATGTTAAAATTACAATTGGCTAAACTTCAAGAGTTTTTTTTTTGTTTGCCCAGTTACTGTATTGAACCAAGAAATGGAACATGGAGTTTCTCACTTGCCTCTGTGGACCACTGCCAGTGGAGCTAGATCTAAGTCAGTATGGAGGCAAATGAGCTCCTTTCTCAAAAGACAGTTGAAACAGAACATTGGTGCTTCAAAGGTTATGGAATTTATGAAAGACCCTGCTTTTACCCCTCCCAGCCATCTCCCTGCTTCTAAGCAGGCATAATCTTACTACTTTTTTTAAATGTACTCAAACTAGGGACCCCTGGGTGGCTCAGTTGGTTGAGTGTCTGCCTTGGGCTCAGGTCATGATCCCAGCGTCCTGGGAATGAGTCCTACGTTAGGCTCCCTGGTCAGCGGGGAGCCTGCTTTTCCCTTTGCCTGCTGCTCCCCTTGCTTGTGCATGCTCTCTTTCTCTGTCTGGCAAATAAATAAATAAAATCTTTAAAAATAAAATGTTTAAAAAAATAAATGTATTCAAACTAAAAGATAGCAATTTGCAGAATCCGAGTAAGTCAAGGAGGGGAAAATAATTACAATGAGGCCTGATTGAAACGTCAGTGTTAAGAATGGAGAGAGGCAAACTTGAAACTTGGTTAAAGACCTAAATTATTGTTACTCAGTTCCAGTTGGCATTACGTTGTTGTAAGTTTGCTTTTTCTTTGGTTCTCTAATATACACTTTGTCCGAATCAATTTTCTAGATTCTGTCTTCTGTGCATTAAGTGTTGGTACAACTATTATTAGTCTCGGAGCCTCTAAAATTTGTCAGTTGTCAAAAGCCTGAGATATTAACAGTTAACAACATTGGTGGGCTGTACCTAGACACCTGCATAATTTATATGTCCCCTAGCTAAACATTACAGGTCTTGCTTATTGTAGAATGGTACAAAACTCATGAAGCCAACTGCCGTTCTGTGTGTAAGGAAATTCGCTAATGTTTCCTCCAATATGAAACAGAGGCAGCCAGTTTGTCCTTCCTTATCCCAGATACGCTTTGAAGCGAAGCTGCATTCTTAAAAGGGCTGCAGCCTTGGAAGGGCTGGCCTGAGTGATGCATGAGCCTGAGGGAAGGGCTAGGATCTTTACATTCCATTCTTTCTTGTCCCGTTTTAAACCATTTCTGTTGTGAGGCAGCACGTCTGCACATCTCCTCATCTCCTTGCGCACCGAGTGAATCAGCCATTTACCTTTTAGTTTTGAGCACTGCGATTCCTTACTTGGAGAGCTTAAGAAATCTACCTTTAAGTCTCCACAATCGTCGTTCATTTGGGTGAGGTATAGTGCAGCGGACCCATTCTTTACACTGAATTTATGTCGTCTGTGAGGCCGGGGTAACAGGAGGTGGATCGATGACGAGCCTGCTCCTGTCCGGGAGGGTTTCCATCTACTCTTGTTGACGGGGGATGTGGGGAGCAGCTAGCCTCAGAACTGGGGATATCAGCCAAGTAGAAATCTGGGGAAAAGTCATGCAGGGAAGGCACTAGGAATTCTTACTAGTCAGTCATTCCAAAGCAAGATGGATTTTCCGAGTAAATCAAGGGTAAAATGCACTTTAAGAAGCAGTGTAGGAGGGCGCCTGGGTGGCTCAGTGGGTTGAGCCGCTGCCTTCGGCTCAGGTCATGATCTCGGGGTCCTGGGATCGAGTCCTGCATCGGGCTCTCTGCTCAGCGGGGAGCCTGCTTCCCTCTCTCTCTCTGCCTGCCTCTGTCTACTGTGATCTCTCTCTGTCAAATAAATAAATAAAAATTAAAAAAAAAAAAGCAGTGTAGGTCAGTGGGGAATTTGGTTGGCAGGAAAATCACTAGGTTGAGGAATTCAGTGCTACACCTGAAGCCTTAGTTAAAATGATTCTTTAAAATTATTTCTTATTTTATTTGAGAGAAAAAGTGAGAGAATGAGTGAGAGAGAGCACAAGCAGGGGGAGCAGCAGAGGGAGAGAGAAGTAGGCTCCCTGTTGAGCAGGGAGCCCAATGTGGGGCTTGATCCCAGGACCCTGAGATCATGATCTGAGCTGAAAGCAGAGGCTTAACCAACTGAGCCACCCCAGCACCCCTGATTCTTAAAATTAAACAAGAGTCAGATTAAGGGAGTCTTGTTGGGTATGATTTCCTTACCTTCCTTTCAGGCTGCAGGGTGGTTGCGCGCAGAATGAGTTAGCTGTATGTCTTGCACATCTTAGGTCTTTGGTTATTTATTTCCTTTTTTAGTCCTGGATCAATTTTGGAAGTGATGCAGTAACATTGTTACTCAATGTTACTCAAAGTTACTCAGTGTTACTCAAACTGTCTTAAAAGGTCACAGACGTGAAAACTTAAATGTTATTTTAATTTTGTATCCTTACAGATTGATCATTTATTCCTTAATAATTTACCAGAGATTGTGGTGGAGTTACTGATGACGTTACATGAACCGGCAGCTTCTGGTGCCAGCCAGAGCACGGACCTCTGTGACTTTTCAGGGTATGGGTATTTTAAACTTAGAGAGTTGGCTGCAGTTTCAGAATTTCTTTGGGAAGTTGATTGGTTGACGCCTTCAGATGTCTCTTTCAGTTTTTAGGCACATACTGTGTTTCCTGTGTAAGCTACTTGAGAGCACCCTGTACTCACTCTGTGCCTTACTGTGCTAGCTGTCCAAAAAAGTAGTAGTATCTCCCAAAGTGATTTCACTTTATAATTTCCTTTCATATAAAGAGTGTCTGATCGCCAGTATCACAGTATTAATAGAGCTTTAGTTCAGAGCTAAAGTGATACCAAGGCTCATGTGTAGAACTGCCGTTAACTTCATTAAAGATTTCTTAAATCATTTAAAATAAAGTCATGGAGGGTAAAAGTATTAGGATATTCTGACTGATAATGTATAGAATGTGATAAGTCATTTGTGATTTTAGTAAAATCCTGGTGTTTCAGTAGGAAAATAATTTTAGAACCTGGGGTTATTATAATCTCAGTTTTCTTTCTGAAACTTCACTGGTTTCTGAAACTTCAACAGAATCTTTTTTTTTTTTTTTTTTTAAATAATTTTGTTCTGAAAATGATGACTGCTTTTTTTCCTATAACTTGTAGGGATTTGGATCCTGCCCCTAATCCACCTCATTTTCCATCACATGTGATTAAAGCAACATTTGCCTATATCAGCAATTGCCATAAAACCAAGCTGAAAAGCATTTTAGAAATTCTTTCCAAAAGCCCTGTAAGTATACATTACTATTATAATAACTGATGAGAGAATTCCTTCTTTTTCAGCTAGAAAATCTGTGTAAGTACATCTTAAAAGAAAAAATAAAGAGAAAACTTGTCTGAATCAATCAAGAACACTCATTTACAAGTTTATATCTTGGTATTTTACTTTTCAGTATTAATTGAAATATGTTGTATATGAAGTGTGAATTTCAGGATACTTTAGTCATACATTGACTTAGGGAGTATATATTTTTGAAAAGTACTGTTTGCTCTCTGAAAACTAGGTAAATTGACAACAGTTTAAGATACTATTCCTTAATGTGGTATTTGCCTTCAATATCAAACCAAAGCAAAATTCTGTAATTTATTATTTTGAAAATATATTTATCATAGTTGAGTATACATGATTAGATAAGTTTTTTATCAATTGTCTTTATTTTCTAGGATTCCTATCAGAAAATTCTTCTAGCCATTTGTGAGCAAGCTGCTGAGACAAATAATGTTTATAAAAAGCACAGAATTCTTAAAATATATCACCTGTTTGTTACTTTATTACTGAAAGATATTAAAAGTGCCTTAGGAGGAGCTTGGGCCTTTGTTCTTCGAGATGTTATCTATACTTTGATTCATTATATCAACAAAAGGTACATAATATATTTAGACTAATATATAAGTTGTTTTGTCTACCTTATCTTAATTGAAATTTTATAGTTTCAAGAGGTAGAAGTGGGAGTATTGCTTCCTTAATTTTGCTTTTTAATATCTATACCCAGTATTTTTAAAAAATTACATTATCCCTCCAACTCTAGAGATATTAAGTACTCTAAGGGTCTTCAACATTGTAAAATAAACGAATTTTCAGTGACTTGATATATATTTGTCACTGTAGCACTTCTGGTCCCCAATTCCTAAGTGTAGGGAAAATGGTGTTTCTCACACACACATGCAAGGAACCCTCCAGACACCAGCTGGGTGTCCTATATTTCAGCTCCTAATGGTTGCTTAGTGTCAGAGCCCGCGACTGAAAGCTCAGTCCTGAGAGACTGCCTGCCCCTCCTTCTTTCAGATACCAGCTGTGCTTCTGACCAGCCAGCTCTACGCTTCCGGTTCCAGGGACCCTCCTCCTTGAGTCTGATTCATTTGCTAAACTCAGAAAATTCTCAGAACTCAGGAAACCTGTTTACTGACCGAATTACCAGTTTATTATAAAAGGGTGTGGCTCAGGCACAGCCAGATGAAGAGATATATCACGGAAGGGGGTGGAGCTTCCCTGCGCTCTCCAGGGGCACTGCTCTCCCCACATCTGCATGTGTTCACCAATCTGGAAGCTCCCAAAGCTGGTCCTTGTGGGTTTTTATGGAGACCTTGTGACAGAGACATGGTGGTTTACAGCACTGGCTAGTGGGTATTGACACAGCCTCCATTCCCAGTCCCCTCTGCAGAGATCAGGGGAGTGGGACCAAGAATTCCAGCCCTTGATCACAAGGTTGATCGAGGCAACCAGCCCCCATCCTCAGGTGACCTAGATGCTTTCAGAAGTTAGAGACACTCTTCTTGCCTTCATCACTGGTGTTCCTGGAGTTTTAGGAGCTTTGTGCTGGAAGCAGGGATGAAGAGCAAAATATCTTTCTTACTATAAATCACAGTATCACAGTTAATGAAGATTTTGGGTATCTGTTCAGTTTAAGCATCTTTATTCTTTTGAATTAATTTTGATGATGTTTCTATTTGTTTTCTGATTAGTACATAACATTGCCTTCAAATGTGAACTCTTCAGAGCAGACAAAGAATATCTTTTTCCGTTTTGTTTTGTCATATTTTTCTTAAAATCCTTATCTAGGGGCGCCTGGGTGGCTCAGTGGGTTAAAGCCTCTGCCTTCAGCTCGGGTCATGATTCCAGGGTCCTGGGATCGAGCCCCGCATCGGGCTCTCTGCTTGGCGGGGAGCCTGCTTCCCCCTCTCTCTCTGGCTCCCTCCCTGCCTACTTATGATCTCTGTCTGTCAAATAAATAAAATCTTTAAAAAAAAAAAATCCTTATCTAGCTCTTACTATATGATTTGCAAATATAGTCTGGATAGTGAATCAGCATATATGATTTGTATGTAGTTTATCCCATTCTGTGCATTGTCTTTTCACTTCCCTGATAATTTCTTTTAATGCACAAAAATTTTTAATTTTTTAAAAATACTTTATTTATTTGACAGAGAGGAAGGTCACAAAGAGACAGAGAAGCTGGCAGAGAGAGGAGGGGAAGCAGGCTCCCTGCTGAGCAGAGAGCCCGATGTGGGGCTTGATCCCAGGACCCTGAGACTGTGACCTAAGCCAAAGGCAGAAGCTTAACCCACTGAGCCATCCACATGCCCCCTAAATTTTTAATTTTGATGGAGTCTGATTTATCTGGGTTTTTTTGTTTGTTTCTAAGGCTTTTGATTTTTTATCTAAGAATCCATTGTCAAATCCAAGTTCATGAAGATCTACCACTATGTTTTATTCTAAGAGTTTTCTAGTTTTAGCTCTTGTATTTGTGTTGTTGATCCATTTTAATTTTTACGTATGGTATGCAGTAGGGGTTCAGCTTCATTCTTGAGATCTAGTTGTTCTAGTACCATTTGTTGAAGAGACTATTCTTTCCCTGTTGAATGAACTTGTCGTTTTTTCTTTTCCCTGTTGAATGAACATGTCAAAAATCATTTGGCCATGGATGTGTGGATTTATCCATGGATTCTCAATTCTATACCCTTAGTTTGCCCTTATGCCAGTAACACAGTGTTTTGATTACTATGGCTTCATACTAAGTTTTGAAATCTGGAAGTGGGTATCTCCCAACTTTGTTCTTCTTTTTCAAGATTGTTTTTGGCTATTTGGGGTGCCTTGCAACTCCCCTGTGAATTTAATGACCAGCTTTTCCATTTATGCACAAAAGACTATTGGAATTTTGAGTGAAATTGCATTGAATATGTGATCATATGGATAGTATTGATATCTCAACAGTTTGTCTTCTAATCCATGAACATGGGATATCTTTCCATTTATTTGGACTTGTCTAATTTCTTTTATCCTTGCTTTACAGTTTTCAGTGTACAAGAGTTTTGTTTTTTTGGTTAAATTTATTCCCAGGTGTTTAATTCTTTCAAATGCTATTGTAAATGGAATTGCTTTCTTAGTTAAGATTTTAGATTGTTACTGCTGATGTACAGAACTAAAACTGATTTTTGTGTGCTGATCTCATGACTTGCGATTTTGCTAACTTAATTTATTAGTAGATTTCTTGTGGATTCTTTGGGAATTTATATGTGTATAGAATCATGTCATCTATGAATATAGTTTTACTTTTTTCTGATTTTGATGCCTTTTAGTTCTTGTCTAATTACTTTGGCTGGAAGTTCAATACAGTGTTGAATAGCAGGGATGAAGTGGGCATCCTTGTCTTGTTCCTGATTTTAGTGGGAAAGCTTCCATTCTCTCAACATTGATTATGTTGGCCTGTGGGTTTTTCATAAATTACCTTTATTGTGTTGGATAAGTTCCTATCCATATCTTTCTGCCTGTTTTTATTGGGAAAGGAGATTGAGTTTTGTCAAGTGCCTTTGCTGTTTTTATTGAAATGATCATGTATTTTCCTTCATTTTATTAATGTGGTATATTACATGGATTGATTTTCTTCTGTTAGCTCACTCTTGTGTTCCCGGGATAAGTCCTACTTGCTCATGGTATATAATACTTTTAATAAGCTCTTACATTAGCTTGCTTGTACTTTTTTGAGGAGTTTTAAATCTGTGTTCCTTTTTTTTTTTTTTTTTTTTTTTTAAGATGCTGTTTATTTGGCAGAAAGAGAGCGCACACACAAGTACAGGGAGCTGCAGAAGGGGAGAGGAAGTAGGCTCCCCACTGCGTAGGGAGCCCGGATGTGGGGCTGGATCTTAGAAGTGTGGGATCATGACCTGAGCTGAAGGCAGATGCTTAACCAACTGAGTCACCCAGGCGCCCCTTAAATCTATATTCCTAGGGGACACTGAGAATTAAGATTTTCCCGTGGTATATTTATTTTCTTTGGTATTAGAGAATTTCTGGTCTCCTGGAATGAGTTAGGAAGTGTTCCCTACTATTCTGTTTCATGGAAGAGTTTGAGAGACTGCTATTAATTTTTAAGCATGTGTTTGGTAGTGTTTTTCTAGTCCCCCACACCCCACCCTGCCGGTCTTCTTTTATAATGTAGGTGGTTACTGCTCCGTATTTTCCTCTCAGAGGTGTCTTTGCTGCATTCCATAAATTTGGGTAGGCTGTGCTTCTGTGTTCATTTGTCTCTAAGCTCTTTTAGCATATTTAAAACAGGTGTTTGAAGTCTTCGTCTCGTAATTCTGCTCTCTGAGCTTCCTTGGGACTGTTTCCGCCCGTGTATCTTATTTCTTTAAATGGGCCATCCTTTCCTACTTTCCTGTTTCTTTGTATGCAGTGTGATTTGTGTTGAAGTAATGGATTTTTTTACCTTAAAAATATCCTTAGTTAAAAATTTGTTACATTGGTTTCACGTGTATAATGTAATAATTCAATAGTTTTATACGTCACTCGTCAGTGTAAGCATCCTCTTAATCCTTTATCTGTTTCCCCCGTCCCCCCCACCCACTTCCCCTTGGCAGGCACCAGTTCTCTGTGGTTACGAATTTATCTTTTCGTTTGTTCTGTTTCTCACATTGCACATACGAGTGAAATCATGTGGTATTTGTCTTTCACTTATTTCACTTAGCAGAATACCTTCTAGGTTCATCCGTGTTTTTGCAAATAGTATGATCTCGTTGTTTTTTATGGCTGAATAATAGTCTACTCTGTGTGTGTGTGTGTTTATCTTGTTTACATATTCATCCATCACTGGACACGTGGGCTGCTTCCATACCGTGGCCACTCTAAAAAATGCTGCTGTAAACATAGGGATTTACATGTCATTTTGAATTGTTTTCATCATTTTGAATTGTTTTCATCATCTTTGGGTAAATACCCAGTAATGGAATTATTGGATGGATTATGGATTATGGTTATTCTATTTTTAACATTCTTTGAGGACCCTCCAGACCTCTTCTTAGACATTCTTCATAGTGGCTGCACCAGCTGGCATTCCCACCAACAGTGCACGAGGGTTCCCCTTTCTCCACATCCTGGCCAACACCTGTTATTGCTTGTCTTTTTGATACTAGCCATTCTGATGGAGTGAGGTGATACCTCACTGTGCTTTTGATTTGCATTTCCCTGATGATGAGTGATGTTGGACATCTTTTCATCTTCTCATGTGTCTTTGGGGCATTTGTTTGGGGAAAAAGTCTATTCAAGTACTCTGCCCATTTCTTAATTATTTTTTTAATTGTTGAGTTGTATAAATTCTTTATATATTTTGGATATTAACCCTTGTCACATATGTCATTTGAAGATATCTTGTATCTTGCCTAGTTGTTTTGTTGATGGTTTCTTTTGCTGTGCAAAAAAGATTTTTATTTTGATATAGTCCCAATGATTGTGTGTATGTGTGTGTGTGTGTGTTGTTTGTTTTGTTTTTTTTGGGGGGGGTTTTTTTTGCTTTTCCCTTGCCTGAGGAGGCATATCTAGAAAAATGTTTCTTTGGTTGATATCAAAGGAATTACTGTCTGTGTTTTCTTCTAGGAATTCTGTGGTTTCAGGTTTCACATTAAGGTTTAATGCATTTTTTTCTTAAAGATCTTATTTATTTATTTGACAGACAGAGATCACAAGTAGGCAGAGAGGCAGGCAGAGAGAGGGGGAAGCAGGCTCCCCGCCGAGCAGAGAGCCCGACTCGGGGCTTGATCCCAGGATCCTGGGACCATGACCCGAGCCGAAGGTAGAGGCCCCAATCCACTGAGCCACCTAGGCGCCCCAAGGTTTAATGCATTTTGAGTTTATTTTTGTATATGTTGTAAGGCAGTGGTTTAGTTTCGTTGTTGCCATGTAGCCGTCCACATCTCCCAGCACCATTAGTTGACTGTCTTTTCTCTGTTGTATGGTCTTGTCTCCCTTGTCATAGATTATTGGACCATATAAGCGTGGATTTATTTCTGGGCTCTCTGTTTTGTCCTGAAAACTGCATATTTTACTTTTATTATGTAGCTGGGGAAATCACATTTTCCCCTTCCCCACGGTTTGACTTTTTTTTTAATCGTTGAAGGCTGTGGTGGTCCGTTGGTTGGGTGAGTGTGCTCCACTGTTTGTGCAGGGACCATGTTCCTTGCCACGTGTGGCTGCTGAAGACTGTCCTTAACGTGCGTTCAGGGAGTATTTTGACGGAGATTTCCTTGAATGCCAGGAGTGAGTGAGTGGAAGAGAGAATGAGAATCTTTCCTATTTTTGCCGACTGGCTCTGTGTTAGAACTCTTCTTCAACACTTAGGCAGGTTTGCACTGAACAGAGGGATTAGCCCAGAGTGAAAGTTTATGGTCTTCTCAGGGGATTTTTGGGCAAGTATCTTATCCTGGGCATTTGTGTGTGGCTTTCTAAATTTCCCAGATATATGTGTGATTTTGTTGTATGTCTCAGCAGTAACTTTTTGCTTCTCACAGCTGTGGGTAGTTGGTGAGTTTTATGGTGTTTCCAAGCAATGCTCATGGCTTTTCCAGCCTGGAGAGATCCAAGTTAGATCAGAGCTCAGCCCCTTATGTTAGTTGGTAGCTCCCAGACTGGTTTAGAACAGATGTCAATAATTTGCAAATATGGTCTGCTATGCTCCCTACAGAGCAAAGAGCCAGGACCCCACATTGGGAATGAGGACCATAGGTTTCATGGCAACTGCCAAGCTTTGGAGGGAGTAACGGGGCAAAGACAAGTAGAACACCACAGTTTTCCTACAGTTTTTAAGTTGCCCCCCCTTTTTAATTTAGCATTTGCTTGATTGCTGTAAACCTTGGAATGTTCTACAGAGTTCTGACTGTTTTTCAATTCTCTGTTAGGAGGGGAGGTGGGAGCTATCTACCCCATCATGTTTCTGATGTCACTTTTCTTTTTGGCTTATAAACTTTATTAAGAATTAGATACAGGGGTGCCTGGGTGGCTCAGTGGGTTAAGCCTCTGCGTTTGGCTCAGGTCATGATCTCAGGGTCCTGGAATCGAGACCTGCGTCGGGCTCTCTGCTCAGCAGGGAGCCCATTTCCCCTCTCTCTCTGCCTGCTTCTCTGCCTGCTTATGATCTCTGTCTGTCAAATAAATAAAATCTTTTTTTTTTAAGATTTTTATTTATTTATTTGACAGACAGAGATCACAAGTAGGCAGAGAGGCAGGCAGAGAGAGGAGGAAGCAGGCTCCCTGCTGAGCAGAGCGCCCGATGCGGGGCTCCATCCCAGGACCCTGGGATCATGACCTGAGCTGAAGGCAGAGGCTTTAACCCACTGAGCCACCCAGGCACCCCTAAATAAAATAAAATCTTAAAAAAAAAAAAGAATTAGATACAAAAGTAGACTTTTATGTCTGGCCACTTCAGAATTCAAGCTGCTGAAGAAAAATGACTTCTCCATGAGCTTATGTTCAAGTAGTTTCCCAGAACTCACTACTTTCCTCCCTGTGTCAGGCCTTCTCGTTTCATGGATGTGTCGTTACGGAGCTTTTCCCTGTGCTGTGACCTGCTAAGCCGGGTTTGCCACACGGCAGTCACTTCCTGTAAGGATGCTCTAGAAAATCATCTTCACGTGATTGTTGGTACGCTCATCCCCCTTGTGGATGGTCACATGGAGGTGCAGGAACAGGTACTGCCCCAGATCTTCTTCGCGAGATACGTGAAATAACCTTGGTACAGAGTGTTCTTGAAAGGAGCTGAATGTTTTATGTTTACTCGGTGTAATTAGTCATTTCAGTGAAAATATTCTTTGAAAAATGGTTAGAAAAATTCATATTTATAATCCTTTAATTACAGAGCACTTAGTAATTTTGATCCCACAAATAACCTAGGAGTTTCTGTCTTCAGTTGAAGTGTAGAGGTAACAACAACCAGGGACAGCAGTTGACATCACTGTGATGGTGCAGGAGGTATTACGTCTACAGAATGTTCCAGTGATACTGGCACTTTTCTGTCCCACTGCCCATCCTGTAGCAGCACCTTACACACTTGCTCAGTCATTTGAAAGCCCAGGGACAGTCACATGTGGTACTGTAGAAGTAATTAGAACATTCTTATCTGAGCTGGGTCAGTAGAGTTTTTATTATTTAATACAGTAGGTTTGGTTGTTTTACTTTAAAATATAATTAAACCATTTTTCCATTTTGATTTTTTTTCTTCTTTAAATTATGTTTAGGTATTGGACTTGTTGAAATACTTAGTGATAGATAACAAGGATAATGAAAACCTCTATATGACAATTAAACTTCTAGATCCTTTCCCTGACCATGATGTCTTTAAGGATTTGCGCATTACTCAGCAGAAAATTAAATACAGTAAAGGACCCTTTTCACTTTTGGAGGTAATAATTATTCCATCTTCTTACTATTTTGTGTTAGGGTAGAGAGCAGTACTTTTTTGAAACCTTCCAATTCTCTAAAAGTAAAAAACGGAATCTTTTTAAAAAATTGTGTTTAAAAAAATAACGTAAGATTTGCCCCCCTTTCAACAAATAAAAAGCTGAATCTTAATATATCCTCCTGTATTGCAGTAAAATTTTAACTATCAAGGTTTCTTGGTTAAGATCTGAAATTAAATAATGAAGGAATCTGATCTAAAATATGCTTGATTTTCATACACATCTGATCTATTAGTATCTTAAAATCACCATCTGATCTTTTGAGGGACAACTTAATATTTGAATTAGAGATGATATTTGACTTTTTAAGGGGTTTTTCCAGTTTTAATCTTTAATTTTTATAAACTTGAAAATTTATGTTTGCATGTAATTTTTGGTATAAATGTTATAATTTTAATACTGTATGCTGTATTTGATTATATATCAATATGACAATATAGTTAAATGTACTAAGATATAAAACTGGAGTTATAGTACTAAATGAGTAGAAATATAAGCTTTTCCTTTTGAGGATGCTATTACAGTCTTAAAATCTTAAGTAGGTCATCAGGAGAGAGCCCATTACAATTTAAGTGATTATAACATTGGCAGATTTGCAGTGGAAGAAGGCATTTATTTCTACCTCGTGTGGTGTTAATAGTGATATGAATCAGTGTCTGTAAAAGACATGTACTAATTTTTTTCTCTGAGTTTTATTTGATAGACTTCATCCATGTCCAAAAAGCACATTACATTTTTAACTAATTTTCTGTTTTAGGAAATAAATCATTTTCTCTCCGTGAGTGTTTACGATGCACTTCCTTTGACAAGGCTGGAAGGACTCAAGGATCTCCGCAGACAGCTAGCTCAGCACAAGGACCAGATGGTGGACCTCATGAGAGCATCTCAGGGTACTGATGTTAACGACGCGGGTTATTTATGCGTCTTTCTTTTGGAGAGAGTCTTTTATAAATTCTTACTCTTTGTTTAATTGGCATGGGCTGAGCTTAGACTCTCATCATGTAGTTCATCATTTCTCATCTCCATGTAAAAGAGTTTGTGAGTGATCTCCTCAACTTGAATTAACCCCATTTTATCCATCCGCTACACCTCTGCCAGAATGGTTTCTCTAAACTCAGACACGATCATGTTACTCTACTGCTTGAAACGTTTTTAACCACTTCCCTAGTGCCTGAAAGAAACATTTGAATTCCTTAGGGCCAGGCATATGGGGAATCTGTGGGTATTGCTCCAACTTGTTTAAATAAAAGATATGTGTCCCACTCTAAGTCTCCTATGTATGTGCATACATATAACATGGATGTGTATGTGTGTGTGTGCGCTTTTTTATATACACACATTTGTATATGTTATTAGTTTTGTTTTTGTTTTTGTTTTTCCTTAAGAAAACATTCATTTTTATGTTACTTTGATTTGAGTTTAGGTTATTTTAGTATTGTACTTAGGGGAAACTTTTTCTATTATGTTTTGATTTTCATCTTTTACCCATTAATTTCCTATTTCCATGGTGGTTTTTTTCTGCCAGTAGTTTTAAAAACTGATTTTGGTCTGGATCATATGAGCTCAGAGTTTATAGTGCTTTTGTTCTGAGATGTGTGTGTGCGTGTGTGTGTAAAAGATGATCACCTCTTTCTTTTGTTCTTATGTGTTTGGGTAATTCATTGGTCCAGACCTGTCTTGTCCAAAACAGCCGTTAGCTGTTTTTAGATATTTAAATTTCAGTGAATTAAAGTTCAGTAAAATTTAAAATTGAGTTTCGTTATCGTACTAGCACATGTCAGGTTCTCAGGAGTAATGACGCTCATGGCTGTTGTTGGACAGAGCACATTATAGAACGTTTCTGTCATTGTGAAAGTTCCATCGGACATTGCTGATCGAGACTGAATCTAGGGGTTAAAGACCAAAGTGTACTTCCAGGTTTCTCGTCAGTCAATGTTGAATGATTTTCGTATTTCTTACTCTTAGTGATTTTGCTAAGGTATTGGCTGATAGGCGCAGCTCCTCTTTCTGTGTCTGCCAGATTGTGCTTTGCTGTCACTGTTCCATGGTTCTGTTTTACAAGGAAGTTCAGATACATCACATTATGTTTTTTGACCAGCTCGTGTTTTAAAACCTTGTTTTTAAAAAACCTTTATGAAAGTTTTCAAGTCAGATAATTTAATCTGTAAATGTATTGTAAGGAAACATGTTTTCTTCATGGCAGTTGAAACTGTTTTTTTCTGAACTGCTCCTAGATAACCCGCAGGAGGGCGTCATGGTGAAGCTCATCGTCGGCTTGTCGCAGTTATGCCGCGCGGCCATGAGCCACACTGGGGAGCGGGAGGTTTTAGGTAAATCGTTTGGCTAAATGAGTGTGAGTCTTTATGTTGGAGTTGTCATCTCTGTTTGCAAATTCAGTACAAGTTTGTCACTTTGGGATAACAGGGCACCGTGAGGCGCTAGCTTAGTTGTATTTCTGTTTAGTTGAAGTGGCCCTAAGCAGCCCTTCTTTTCTATTTTCCTTCCTTAAACATTTGCATAAAGTGAAAATTAGTGATTTACACATGTGCATCCCTGTTCACTTAAAAGCACCTTATAAATTTAGAAGTCACAAGTAAGTGTTTGTAGTATTAGGTTGCAAATAAACTGACTTCTGGTATATTTTATAAATATAACTGACCAGGACTTACAGATCTTTTTTATAGGGCAGAGTAAGAGCGAGCATTTGGAGGGCTAGGTGAATTAAACGCAGATAGGAAAACCATATCCGGGCCCTTTCCTACCACGATTTGGGGGGTATCCTAGTGTCAGGTAAATAGCCACCGCACATCCCACCTAGAAGAGGTGTTTAGACTTGGTGATCACTGGATGAAGTCACCCGGACGTTGTCATGACAACGGTGCTTCAAATAAGAGAAATGGAGGAGTAAAAGGTCCTTCACAGATTCTACTTTCTTTCAGTGGAGTCTTTCTTGTCTTCTCAGTGGGAGCCCAATAACTGGAGCACTTCTTTATTTTGTAAGTTTTTTTACTGAAATATACTTTACATACAGAAAAGTATGCAGATAGCAGTATGTACCTTGGAAGTTTTCACAGGCAGAAAGTACTTGTGCATCTAGCACCCAGACCGAGAAACTCGAAACAAGAGCCTTACCAGCACCCTGGAAGTTTCCTCTGAACAAGGAATTCACATGTTTGTCTCTAGTTTAACTGTTTCTAGGGACAGACCTGATTTGCTCCATGAGCCCGGAGCGGCTTTCCTGTGTAGCATAAAATCTTAGGATGGTTGTTTGTCATTCTTAGCAGTGAGAGACCAAAAGCTTTCACCCCCAGGTCAGGAAGCAGACAGGTTGTCTGCTTTCAGCAGTGCTGGTCCACGTTGTCCTGGAGGTTCTAGCGAGAGCAGTGGAACAAGAAGAAAAAAAGCATCCAGAATGGAAAGAAAGAAATAAAACTGTTTGTAGTCACACATGACATGATGCTATATCTAGAAAATCCCAGAGAATCTACAAGAAACCTACTGTAATAAAGCTAATAAATGAATCTGACACAATGTCAGGATATAGGATCCACACACAAAATTTAGTTGTTTCTATACACCCTCAATGAACAATCTAGAAAGAAAATTTCATTCTGTTTGTAATTCTGTTTATAATAACATCTAAGAGAATCTAGTGCTTGGGGATAAGTTCAACCAAGGAAGTGAAAGCCTAGTACTCTGTTTGTCAGAAGTGAGTCACCAAGTACACCGCACACTCAGGGTGAGGAACTAGGGCTCTGCCTTTTGAAAGGAGAGCTATCAAAAAATTTGTGAGTGGATTTTAATTAAATTCCCTCTGGGAAAGAGCATCAGGGTGTTCTCTGGCAGGAACTGCTCTGTCTTTATCTGGGTGGTGACAACACAGGTGGAAAAAAATGTGTGTGTGAATTTTCACTGTACTGGGTATTTAAGATTTATGTATAAATACCTCAAAAATGTTTTAACAGCTTTAAAGTCTGTTGATGAGTTCATCCAGTAGCTGTCTTTAGACTTTCATCCTTACTATATGTATTCTGTTACTAATTTTATAGGGGAAAATATCTTTTGCCTGCATGGATATATAAAGAAAATGCTACAATATATAGTAGCTTCTTTAATCTCTACAGAGTCTTTGAGAAACTGCTTAAATCTTGAAGGATGACGAAACATGATGTTTTTGAAATTAGAAAACTTGTTTTTATGGGAGATCTTTTAGCAACAACTGTACTGAAAAGGAATTTCTAAATCTAGAGGCTGTTGGGAGCTGCCTGGGAGAAGTGGGTCCTGTCGGTTTCTCCACGATAGCTATACAGCATAGTAGAGATACATCTTCTACCAAGGCCCCCGAGTTATTTGTAGATAAAGAACTTCAGTGGACCTTTATAACACTGACCTACCTGAACAACACGCTCGTAGAAGATTGGTGAGTATGGGATGACCCTGTATATCTGCTCGCATCTACTTCGTCTGACATTCAGGGAGATTGATACTTTACCGAAATTATCATCTCCTGAAACCAAAGCATTCTCCTTCAAGTTGCCATAATCCCTGAGGCACCGGCTTCACAGATGAGCATACCATACAAGGTCCATTTTGAATTCTAGTGACTGGACAAACAATAAGAAAATGCCAGGTGGTTCGATAGAGAACATCAAAAATAGGAGAATTGCAAAAGCAGATGTTTTGGGCACTTGTCAAAATCAAAGGCACTGTGCTCATTGAGAATATTTTGATCCTTTTTTTTTTTTTTTAAGATTTTATTTATTTATTTCACAGAGAGAGATCACAAGTAGGCAGAGAGGCAGGCAGAGAGAGAGATAGATATTTTGATCCTTTTAAAGTAAATCCTAGAGAGGAAGCATCATAATCTTAAGGTAATCAGATAGGGTTTTCTTTTGCCCATTTTAATTGTTTATGCAAATAAAATTGCTGCAGATTCTTTCCTCGTTTCACCTGTTTCACCTCGTTTGGTGCTGTGAGATTGCTTCTGCTTTTATTCCTTTGCTGCCCCCGCCCCCCGCAGTTTGTTTTGGGTTTTTTTTGTTTTTTTTTTTTAAAGATTTTATTTATTTATTTGACAGAGAGAAAGAGAGATCACAAGTAGGCAGAGAGGCAGGCAGAGAGAGAGAAGGAAGCAGACTCCCCGTCCAGCAGAGAGCCCAATGTGGGACTCGACCCCAGGACCCTGAGATCATGACCCGAGCTGAAGGCAGAGGCTTAACCCACTGAGCCACTCAGGCTCCTCTCCCCTGCAGTTATTAATAACTCAGGTTTACTGAAAGAATATTAAAAATTTTTGGTAATTTTGGCATTGTTGCTGTAGAATTTTAATTACCAAGACTTTTTTTTTTTTTTTTTTTTAAGATTTTATTTGGGAGGGAGAGAAAGAACACAAGCGGGAGGGACAGAAGGAGAGGGAGAAGCAGACTCCCCATTGAGCAGGGAGCCTGACATGAGGCTCGATCCCAGGACCTAGAGATCATGAACTGACAGATGCTTACCCAACTGAGCCACCCAGTTGCCCCTTGACTTTTTATTTAGAGATGTAAGATTTCCTAAGTAAAAACTGCCTGACACAGTTGACCTTTACACTTTATAGTCGAATGCCACAGGTTTCAACTGCCTGGGTCCATTTATATGTGGACTTTTTTGGTTAAATGCAGTATAGTATATAAATGTATCTTCTCTCTTATATTCTCAAAATATTCTCTTTTATATTCTTCAAAACATTTTCTTTTCTTTTTTTTTTTTTTTTTAAGATTTTATTTATTTGTCAGAGAGAGAGGGAGAGAGAGCGAGTGCAGGCAGACAGAATGGCAGGCAGAGGCAGAGGGAGAAGCAGGCTCCCTGATGAGCAAGGAGCCCGATGTGGGACTCGATCCCAGGACGCTGGGATCATGACCTGAGCCGAAGGCAGCTGCTTAACCAACTGAGCCACCCAGGCGTCCCTCAAAACATTTTCTTTTCTCTAAATTATTTTGTTGTAAAAGTACAGTATGTCACATATATAAATCTATGTTACTTGACTGTGTTATCTGTATGTCTTCCTGTCAACAGCAGAGTATTAGTGGTTAAGTTTTGGGGGGAATTAGGATTTAAATACAGATTTTGACTGTGTGGAGATCAGTGCTCCTAACTCTTTCAAGGGTCAACCTGTAAAATAAATTTAAAATTTTAGATTTAAAAATTTTTTGGAGGTTGTTTCACATTTATCAGTAGTTGATATACTTAGTAAGCATCTGAATTATATGTTTTTCAGTGTCAAAGTGCGATCAGCTGCTGTTACCTGTTTGAAAAGCATTTTAGCTACAAAGACTGGACATAGTTTCTGGGAGATTTACAAGACGACACCTGATCCCATGTTGATCTATCTACAGCCTTTTAGAACATCCAAAAAAAAGGTCTCTCAAATAATAAATGTTTATGGAATACCCAAACAGTTCTCTTTGCTGTGGGATATGAATATCAAGTTGCCTAAATAGTATTATACTAACATTTAACTTTTCTTAGAAGTATTCCAGCTGTATTTGAATCCAGGGGATTTGTGTTTTTAATTATAGCAGTGCGGAAAAGTTGAGATAGAAAGGTCAGCTTACGACTGATTTGGGGGATAGGAGGTGTTCTTAACGATAGGCCTTTTGTCTTGGGAGTAGAAAACCCTTACGCTGATGTGAAGAAATCCACTGATGCTGGTGTGGTTTGTAGGTTTTGCGCAACAAGTGAGTGTATATTTCTGTAGGAAGTTAAAGTATCATAGCCCCTTCGTGAAGTAGAAGATGACCTGTAGACTCTCCCTTTTTCCACTTTAATATCATAACCACGTTTGACTCGAAGGACTCTGAAGGATATTTAAGAACTCTTGCTTCTCTTTTAGTCTAAGTATCCCTCTTTAATAGTTTCTTTTCCTAAAGCTATAGGGAGATAAACAGTAGAATTTTCACCAAATTAACTTGGGGACATATATCCATTGTAGTAATAGTCTTTTTAATATATCATAAATATAATTTTGGTCTTAGTGAAATTACTGGTAATATAAACTATTAATAAAACCAGTAATTAATAAAACCAGTAATAAAACCAGTAAAATCTGTAAAACACTGTAGTTTTAACATTTTGAAGTCCGTTCTCTGTGGTAGACTTGGAGCGGTTTTGTCCATGAGACCAGTGAGGCAGAGAGTTTGTGATGTGCCTTGTGCTACTAGTGAGCTTCGAATAGATCTCAAGTATCCTGCTGTGTAGACCAGTAATTCTTGATCATACCACTTGGCCTTTCATATAAACATAAATCTGTTTTAATTTTAAGAGTTATCCATTGCCTCCAGAATTATTTTTAACTATATTTAGTTTGGTTTAGAAACAGATTTATGCCTAGATACTTGTTCTGCATGGAAAAGAGAAAATATATTTCTAATTACTGTACTTACGTGTTTTGACTGTTTTCTCTCTAGTTTTTGGAAGTGCCCAGACTAGACAAAGAAAATCCTTTAGAAGGCCTGGATGATATGAGCCTGTGGATTCCTCAAAGTGAAAACCATGATGTTTGGATAAAGAGGCTGACTTGTGCTTTTTTGGATAGTGGAGGCACAAAAAGTGAAATTCTTCAATTATTAAAGCCAATGTGTGAAGTAAGAAGATTAATGAGTCTGCCTTAATCCCTTTCTACCTGTGCTTTTTGTATTTGAGCCTTCTCTTCGTAGTTTCCTTTGGTTGTGCCATTCCATTTGGCTTCCAGTCCGTATTTATGGCCTCTGTTTCTAAGAGGGGTGCGGGGGTCATGCACGTCATCTCCAGGAGCATCACCTGTGCTCAGCTGTTGGGAGTCCATCAAACGGGGCATCTTCATGTAGCGGGAGCTCTGTGTGGTCGGGTTCAGCTGTGGCGGAGCTACGTACCAGATGAGCTCTAAAGGGTGCCTTGCTTCGTTTGTTACTGACAATAGTTAACAATACTTACAGTAACCAGAAGTCTGCTCTTTTTTAATTTATTTTTTTAAGGTTGTTGTCATTTACTTTCCCTAGTATACTTTCTTGAGTAAGGAAAAGAGCTAGGGTAGCAGTTAATATTGCGTTTTTATTTTTATTTATTGGTTTATTTTTTTTAAAAGATTTATTTATTTATTAGAAAGAGAGAGTGAGCAGGCACTCTCTTTCTCACCTTTCCCACTCTAGAGAAAGAGAGAATTCCAGGCAGATGCCGTGCTAAGTGTGGAACCTGATGCGGGGTTCCATCTCGTGACCCCGAGCTCACGACCTGAGCCAAAACCAAGGGTTGGATGCTTACCTTACTGTACGACCCAGCCGCTCCTGCTTTTTTATTTCTGAAGGTGTCATACAGTTTGTTTCAGTAGAGTAATGGCTTAACGCCAAATCAAACACAAAATTTACGCGCTTTTATCAAGTGTGCCGGCCAAAGCAGTGTAATATCATGATGCTCCAAGATTTTAGTGCTAGTGGAATTTATATGGCCCCATCAAGCATGATTCAGTGATAGTTTGAAAACAAAATATCTGACTAGTTCAAACAGCTACCAGTTAAAAGTAACTAACTGATAGACAATGGCGTGGATGGAACTGGAGGGTATTATGCTGAGCGATATAAGCCAGTCAGAGAAAGATAAATAGCATATGATTTCACTCATTTGTGGAATTTAAGAAACAAAACAGATGAATGTAGGGGAAGGGGGGAAAAGAAAGAGAGGGAAACAAACCGTAAGAGACTGTTTGCGGCAGTGAACAGACAGAAGGTTGACAGAAGGAGGTGAGTGGGGGATGGGCTAGACGGGGATGGGCATTAAGGAGGACTTGAGGGCACTTGTGATGAGCCCTGGGTGTTGTATGTCAGCGATGAATCACTGAATTCCACTTCTGAAACCAGTTTTACCATGTATGTTAACTAATTAGAATTCAAGTAAAAAATAAGAAACCAAAACTGATAGTGGAGAGTATATTGTTTGATAAAGTGCCTTCATCGAAAGCAGTTTAAAAAGCAGTCTTTGCTTCTACAGAAGAAGTGCTGGCAGTGAATAAATTATCACACCCCGCGTTACTACATTGTACTTGTATCGAGTCCGCTCAGTGATAGCCTTGACACACACACACACACACAGCGTTTCCCGTTAGTGAACATGGCCAAGGGTTTTTCATAAAGTTCTGACTTTGCGCCACAAGATAAAATGTTCCAGATACACATATACACAACACCCCAATTCCAAATTCCTTCACTTCTTTATTTCTAAAACTGCCGTTTTTATTTGTCTTTATTTTAAAAAGAAAGTGTGCATTTGGTAGTCTGTCGTCTGTCCTGTGAGTGTGGTATGTGATGAATACGTGAAGAGAGTACCGTGACAAAGATAAGGTTGTGTACTATTTTAATGTATCACAAGGATTAAAGTGCTTTTCTACACTTAGGAGTATATCACAGATAAGTACCCAAATTGTATACTCAAATAGGAGTTTATTAAAATAAATAAACACTTGAACATGCCTGTTGTAGGTTTCCACTGAGTGTAGAAAATGTACAAAAATCAGATTTTCAGCTTTTCTCTTAAACTTTGATTCCCCGTTTTCCTTTATATCAAATTAGAAAACTGTTATTAATAACACTTCCAACTCTGAAATTTTATTTGCAGTCATGATGTAATAATTTCATTTGTGAACATCATCCTGTTTCATTAAGTGCCTAAGACCCAGATTGGCAACGGACAGTTGTTGTGAAATGAACACATTTGTTTCACGTCAACACTGTAGGGAACTTTGATTTTTCTTGAGCCCTGCCTGGTACATGCATTTTGCGTGTGTTTTAGAGATACATTGAGTTCATGACAGATTCGTCTGTCGTTTTTCTTTTAAGTCTGAGATGCCAGTAACGGAACGAGAATGTTAAGCGAACTAGATGATTTTCACGCGGACTGTTGATGCCACATGTTTGTATGTTCCAGGTGAAAACGGACTTTTGTCAGACTGTGCTTCCATACTTGATTCATGATGTTCTACTCCAAGATACAGATGAATCACGGAGAAACCTGCTTTCTGCACACGTTCAGGGATTTTTCACGAGCTGTTTCAGACACTCCTCACCAGCGAGCCGATCCACGACCCCCGCAAATTTGGATTCAGGTATTCGGTTAAATTTCTAGCATTTATACTGTTAACTTCTCAGTTCTAGAGAAAGATTTTGTGTGAATCCCTTCAGGATGCTATATTGGCTTAATTCTGTAACCTCTAAGTATTTATTTTCTCATCCTCCGGAGCATGGAGATGAAAGTCGTGGTCCATTTTCCACGAGACAGTGTGTGTAAAGCACCTGGGTTAGCGCTCGGTGCGGAACACTTCACCAGGGAATTTTGGCTTCTGATAGTGGAGTGGCTCACGGAGCGTTCCGTGTGTGTCGGGCCCTGTGCTCGGCACTAGCACCCCAGATACGAAGAAGACCGCCTACATCCTCGCAGTGGGAAAAGCAGACAAATAAATGCAAGCAAATATTCTGGGTCCTGTACTGGAAGATAGGTTGAGATTTTATGGTAAAGATCTGGCCAACTCATCTTTTTAAAATAACCCTTTGTATTACAGAATATTTGTTGTGGAAAATAATAGAGAAATTAGCATAAATTTAAAAATTAAGTTGCCTATAATCCTATGATCTAGGATCACTGTGGTTAATATTTGGTCTACTTCCTTGGATTTTTTTTTTTGAACAATAGCAACAACAAAAAAAACCCAAAACAAAACAACCCTCCCCCAGAAAAAAACAAAATAGATTATACTTTGTTGACTTACATAACTGAATTTCTTTTTATGCTTCATAATATTCCCCACAGTAGGAACGTATAGCAGGAGAACTGCCATGGGGAGAGGAGTAGTGTGTCGTGTGTATACGTAATACATCCACGCGTACTGGAGGGCTCGCTGTGGGTCCGGTTTTCAAACCTAAAATTAAAGGGAAAAAATTCAAAATCTAGAATGTTAACTTACCGTCTTTAATATGTGTTAGTAACGTATTTTATGTGCACACATGAAACCAGGTACAGATTCACTTAGTGTACGTGAGACCAGGACGCTTCTCGGACGGACGGTTGTTGACTTGTGTGTTTCACTGCGGCCAACCTGCTCTTCCCCAGTCTCGACTGTGGTTCCTGTCACTTCGGCGTACGTTGTGACCACATGCCTCTCCCAGTCGTCCTTTCTGGACTGCTGAAACCTCTGCTTGACATGACCGTGGTGTCTGGTCGGCCTCCGTTTGCTCTGTTCTGTGTTTTGCGAGTTCTTCTCCATTGACAGCACTTACACGTCTCTCGGGTGAAATAATACAGTTTTTAAACATAGACATGGAAGCTCCTTCTGTGTTCTGGTAGATTACAAGCTGGTCTTGTAAATGATCCACAGTATGCTTATGGGAATTTTCTTTAGATTATCAAAATGAAATTCATGAAATAAAAATTCTCGTAGAGACTTTTGCAAACTAAACTATATCTCCTGTCCTTAATTTGGGAAATAAGGTGTACGTAGTTCAATTACCAGTAAACATTTAAACTTTAAATACTAAGATAATATTAAAGTCATATTAAAAACAATTTTTATTACTAAACTAATATGATCTGTCACCGCCTACGATGACCTGGCAGCTCATTATGAACATGGCCAAGACTTTCCTGCTACCATATATACATACATATTTATGCTGTCACCATTCATAGGTAAAAATAGCCTGTTTTATTTTACCTCTACATAAAGTGCCGCATCTATATGGCTGTAAAAGAAAATTTAAATTTCATGTGTGAAATTCTGTGGTTTAAAAGGAAAGTACATCCTGATTGCTGTCAGATTAAATGGTTTATCTTTCCTGCCTTCCCTTGAACGTCTCCTGTGCATCCCAGACTCACTTCTCAAAGTAAACTTAACCCTCTTCATCCCCTTCCCTTGGCCTACTTCTCTCATGTCTTCAGTGAATGGCACTCAGTTGCCCAAGCCCGAGAACCTCTCTCTCATGTCCCTGTGGTGGCCAGATCCTGTCAGTTCTCTGTGGTAAAGAATGTGTCTGTTCCTCACTTGGCCCAGTGTCCCTACTGCCTTCCAGCTCTGGGGTTCGGCACAGGTGGTACTGTTCCAGTAAATTCTTGTTGGCCGTCTCAGGAGTGTGACTGGTGCCTGGAACACTGTCACTCTTCTGTCAGATACCACTGTCCCCATGAAACTTCTTTTATTCAGATCAGGTTCCTTTCAATAGGCCTCTCTGTGCCGTCCCCCTGCCTGGTGCTAGCACTCGGCACACTGTGGTCACGAGTTTGGTGTGGTCACAGCAGTAGCCTGTCGTGTTCAGGATCGTATCCCGAGCACCCAGTAGAAATATAATTAAATTCTCAGTTTTACTAAATACAGTAGTTGTTGTTGTTGTTGTTGTTTTAAGATTTTATTTATTAGGAAGAGAGAGATAGTGCATGAGCAGGGGAGGGGCAAAGGGAGAGGGAGAAGCGGGTTTCCCATGGACCAGGTCACTGGACGCGGGGCTTGATCCCAGGACCCTGGGATCATGACCTGAGCCGAAAGAAGGGACTTCACCAACTGAGCCACCTGGGTGCCCCTAAGCACAGTAGTTTGTTTCAAAAAATAAGAAATGCCATTAAATTCTGCTTCTCCATTCATATTCATTAAGAACCAGTTTTGTGCCAGGTTCTGCACATCCCACCAGATGCACGAGGGAGGAGTGTGCGTAAGCAGGTCTGTCCGGGACTAAGGGGAGCGCTCTTTCGTTTTCAGAGCCCGAGCACCTGTTCCGATGCTGTGTGGATAAAAAGTCACAGAGGACAATGCTTGCCGTTGTGGACTACATGAGGAGACAGAAGAGGTAACGAAGTCAATATTGCTGCTTGAGTTTGGGGATTTAGCAGTGTTAATTTTAACTTTAAATTTTAAATTTTGCTGGTTGAATTTTACCATGATTATTTTAGGTGCTGCTGCTGTAAGGCGCCATATTTAATTTGTGTGATGCTTGGATCTTCCTGAAATAATCCATATTCGGGGTGACACTTTGGCTAAGACAATATCAGGAACTGGATAAGATAAAGTTTCCCATCTGTGAATCACAGGCCTCAAAATGCGTGGTTCTGTATCCTGTGCTGTGGCGGTGTTTATTTTCTTGACGGTGGTAAATGGTTCTATCGTACAATATCTTGTTCCTGTTGGTCCTCATGAGAGTTTTAACAGTGAGTGCAGGGGTTGCCAGAGGTCACGGGCAGGTTGACCCGTGCTGCTCCTGAGTTGACCAGAGTTGCGAGCAAACGGTAGGAGGCCGGTCACTGGGGAGGTAGAATTGGTGGCTTGTGGTGTGCAGGCCGGCTGGTGGCAGTGGTTGACAAAGCGTGGGGAGGAGAGGCAGAAGGAAACTGAAAATCGCCGCAGGCCTTGACGCCTGTCCCCCTCTTCCGTCCTGCTCCGCTCCTAGAAGCTCTGGGTCTTTCAGTGTCTTGGCTGCCAGTTAGAAGGTTACTGGTTCACTTTCTTGTCCTGTACCAGACCCTCTTCTGAGAAAGCCCGGAAAGAGCTTTAACTGCAGCTGGAGCCTCTCTTTCCTCGGGGTGGGGAAGCCTCTCACCTTGGAATCGTCCGGTGTGGAATTCTCATCGAGGTGGAACGGTCTCGCCCTGGGCAGGCCCCGGAGAGCATAGGAGTTCTTCGACTTCAGTTCTCGTTCTGACTAGCCCTCGAGGAAGAGCTGGAGAGAATGTGAATAGAACAAAGCGTGTAAAGACCCGAGTTCAAGTCCAGGTCCGGGACTTAGGAGCTGTGTGATCTCTGAAATGCAGGTTCCCCGGTAGCTGTAGTTCAGTGTCAGCACCTGACTCGTCAGCCTGTGAGCATCGTTGAGTCTCTGCAGCGACTGTTGATGACGTGCTGTCCCCGGGCTTTACAAGTGAGGAAACTGAGGCTCAGGAAGTGAGGTTGCTGCAAATGCTACAGCTTGCGGTTGGGGGGTCCAGCTGGATTTTAACCAGGCTGTGCCCCCTCCTCAACCAGCACCCTTAGCCACGCCCTGTCGCGTCTCCTGTGTCATGATGGTTTTGGAAGAGGTGTTATCTCTGGTCCCTTCCGGTCCTGGCCTGCTGTTAGCACAGAAGACGGTGGTTTGGTAACTTAGGAAATGAACTGCACTAGGAGAAACACATAGTCGTGTCTTAGCAGAGACAGTCCTTGCATCCGGTCGCGCACTAGAAAAGCTTTGTGTAGGTGTTGCTCGCGGTGCTGGGCGGCCCGTGCTTAGCCTGTGGTCAGTGGACGCCTTGATGGAGTGCGAACGTGAACCCCACGTCTGTATGATCTGATGACCCGTCGCCTTCCTGGCTGGCGCTCTGCGAAGGGTCAGAGTTCGGGCTCTTCATGCTGAGAGTGGGCTGGCTGTATGTTGGGAGGCACACGGGCTCGGGTGATTTGAGCGTCATTTTCTTTTTCACCAGAGCTCGATTGCACTGTATTCTAGACGAGCTTGCTTTTCTCTTGATTGTGAAAGTGAAGAAAGGGACCTGACGTCGTGTTACATTTTTCTTTAGACCCTCCTTAGGAACAGTTTTTGATGATGCCTTCTGGCTGGAGTTGAATTATCTAGAGGTTGCCAAGGTCGCTCAGTCTTGTGCTGCTCACTTTACAGCATTGCTCTACGCAGAAATCTACGCAGATAAGAAAAGCATGGAAGACCAAGACAGAAGGTAATGGGATTCAGACCTTTGGTTTTTTAAATTGGTGTTGACATGGTTTCGGTCACTGTAAATATAGTTCGTTTTGCTCCTGCTTCTCTATTTAAATGACATCTTAGAAGCTGTCTGTCTTTTAAAGTGAAATGATAACATTTTAAAAGAAAGAAAAGGGGTGGGGCTCCTGGGTGGCTCAGTGGGTTAAGCCTCTGCCTTCGGCTCAGGTCATGATCCCGGGGTCCTGGGATCGAGCCCCGCATCGGGCTCTCTGTTTGGTGGAGATCCTGCTTCCTCCTCTCTCTCTGCCTGCCTCTCTGTCTACTTGTGATCTCCCTGTCACATAAATAAATAAAGTCTTTAAAAAAAAAAGGAATAAAAGGGGTGTTTATTAGATAAGACTTGTAGAAATTCTCCAGATAGCAAGCTCCTGGGGGACAGAGACCACAGTTACGTCTCTCTGTATTCCCCACAGCAGGTAGCATCGGGAACTTAAGACAAGTGATCACAGTTTTCACATGATTGAGTGATTCCCCGATTTCAGTGAAATTAATTTTACCACTAATACCCCAGCTTATTCAAAATCCGTTTTACTTGCTAAGTAAGTACTTAGTTTTACTAAGCAATGTAATGGATTTCTTTCTGTTTCTAAATCACTTTGATTACTTTGCTATCTACCTGGATTTCTACTGATTTAATTAGCTTTTCCTCTGAGTTAGAACTCTTCTAAGGGTCGAATAGGTGTTTCCTAGATCATAGCGGAAAAGGAAAAGCATCAAGGGTAGAGAGTGGAAAACACGCACTGTATTATCCCAGCAGCCCTCCTTGGATTTATTCATCTGACATGGCCTAGTGTTTATTTTTGTTGTCAGTCTCGTTTTCCAACCACAGAACCATTCATATTACAGAATCGAAAAAGCGAAGATGTACAATGTTGCTTCATTTCTCATGCTTGCGACTTACAGTTTCTGCTTTGGGTGTCCTTAGGCTGGAAGTACTGTGGGTCTTAGACTGTGGAAAACCCGGAGCCAGAATTCAGATCCTACTCCAAACATAAATCAGTGTGCCTGGACTGATTTCTTAACTCTCTGGCTTGGTATTTAATTTCTATTTTTCAACTGAAAACAAAAATCGATATGTAGATACTGTGTGTAACATGTGATTGATGTGTTCACCATCATTGTTGACTTTGTACGAAGACAATTCTGTTCTCGAAGTATGTAATGAGTATGTGAAATGGGTTATTGCTTATTCTTAGAGACTTAAAATCTGAGTCAGGGGGCGCCTGGGTGGCTCAGTTGGTTAAGCAACTGCCTTCGGCTCAGGTCATGGTCCCAGAGTCCTGGGATCAAGTCCCGCATTGGGCTCCCAGCTCCATGGGGAGTCTGCTTCTCCCTCTGACCTCCCCTTTCATGCTCTCTCTCTCTCTCAAAATAAATAAATAAAAATCTTAAAAAAAAAAAAAAAAATCTGAGTCAGGGTCTGCATAGGAATTCTGATCTGAATGTGTTTCAGTATCCTGGTTTCACAGAGTATTTCTTACTAATCAGGAGGGAATAACTGAACTCTTTAATGGGTGTAAATAAAATCACCTGAATTGGTAGGTAGGTGATTGTATAGAATTTGGCACATTTTTGCAAAATTGCTTATTTAATAAGCAGGAGGGCCTGGATTTTTATTTTGGTCAACTTTAAAGATTTTATTTATCTTTAAATAAAAAAATCTTTAAAGATTTTATTTATTTATTTATTTATTTGACAGAGATCAAAAGTAGGCAGAGAGGCAGGCAGAGAGAGAGGGGGAAGCAGGCTCCCTGCTAAGCGAGCCCTGCGTCAGGCTTGATCCCAGGACCCTGAGATCATGACCTGAGCCGAAGGCAGAGGCCTAACCCAGGTGCCCCTATTTTGGTTAACTTTGGGAACGAGTCCTTGACACATAAGGCTTGCTGTCTGCTTTACCAGTTTGGTTTTGACTTTTTCCCGCCAGGTGCCCGATGGCAAAGGGAGAGCAGACAGAGAGATGAGCTTGACGGAGGGCAGGGAATGCTAGTTTTCTTCAGTGACTCGGAGAAGTTGGATTTGTTAACTTGCTCTTGAGCACAAATGAAATTTCCAAGTTAGTGTCTGTAGTTATTTCAGAGAGAAATCCAAAACTCCCTCATTCCGATCTAGAGAGAGGCGTTAGCTCCTGGCCTCAGTGGTTTCGGTGTTCCTGGTCCAGTGGGGCGTTGACTGCCAGGGGAGGGTTACAGCCTTGGGCTGACCAAGTCATCACCTGCAGGACTGTCTCCCCACTTTCCAGATTTCTCCTCTGAAACCTAACTCTCTCTCCATGACTTGCCAGTGAAGAAACTCCGTAGTGTCTGGATAGAAAAGTCGGGGGTTGTCAGTGTGCTTCCGTCCCTCGGCGCTCTGTGCCCCCTCCAGGGGCTCTGTGTTCCTTGTTTTTACAGATGCTGTTTCTATCAGATGAGTACGAACCCATAAATATACTTTAGTTTTCCTCATTGTTGAGCTTTATGATGAATTATATGTGGACTTTTCTACAACTTGTTTTTCCACTCAGTATTTTTGTGAACTTTATGCGTGTGTGGCTGTGGTTCATTCGTCACTGCCGCTTCGTGTTCCTCGCGAGGACACAGCACGGTTCGTTGGCCCGTTCCCCGGTTAATGATCTGTGTCTCGGTGTGAAATTACCGGGTTGCCGGGTATGCAGAATTTCAGCCTTAAAAACATAATGCCAAATTATTTTTAATGTCGTTATACCAATTTGCATCCTTCTCGGAAATGTAGTTCAGGAGGGAGGAGGTGAGTAGAAAGCCTTACATTTAAGTAAGGGGCCGAACAGGAGTACTAGAGGTACTACAGGTACTACCACTTATAAGATTTATTTTATACTCTGGATTATTCTTGTCGTAAACAGTTCAGGGGTGACATGATTTCTGAGTTGAAATCACTTACGGGACTGAGTGTCTTATATATAAATGCATGGTTTACAGCTCAGGCCTTGGACTCCACAAATCCAAGTTTTCATCCTGTTGCTTAGTTTTATAATCTTAGGGGTCGGGGGAATCCCACTGATGCCCTTCTTTCTCAACACCTAATATTATCAGACTTCTTAATTTTTGCCAGTTTATTAGGTGGTAAGTAGTGTCTCACTGTGGTCTTAATTTGTGTGCCCGTGCTTATTAATGAGGTTGAACTTCAGGTAAAACCACTGATAGAACATTTAGGAAGTGGGGAGCATCTGTTTTGAAACAGGCCAGGCTCTGTAAATAAGTGTATTTTGGTATCTGGCCTCCCCATATATCAGACTGTCATTAAAATTTGATTCTCCTTCAAAATATTAATGCTCACAATTGTGTAAGTTATATTGAATTTTAAAATGTAAATGTTTCACTATGTTTTATCTATGACCTTGGTTAATTTTTCCCATCCAAGTCTATACTGTCTATATTAACAAGCTTCAAAGTAGTATATTCTCATTAAAAGAAATGCTCTTGTTACAAACAGAAGTCTTACGTTTGAAGAAGCAAGCCAGAGTACAGCTATCTCTAGTTTGAGTGAAAAAAGTAAAGAAGAAACTGGAATACGTTTACAGGTAAATATTATAGAGACCTTATTTGTGATACTATTTATTTTATATTTTGGATAATTATTTTGTTGCAGAGATTATAGAGATGTCATTTGATTTTCAAGCAGATGTTACTTTTTGGACTGAGTGTCATGTACATAAGTTCCTGGTCTGAAGGTTGGGCCTTGGAGTAGCAGAGAGACTTGAGTTCTAATTCCGACTCAGCCACTTTGTTGTAAAATCTGGCACAAAATTACTTACCTCTCCAACCTTGAGTTCCTTTCTCTGGAAGTTGGGATAGAAACCACCTGTCTCGCAGGGTGAATTTATACCATGTGTTTTCTGCCACAGTAGCCTGTTCATTTTCTTTGTATCATTTAACATTTATAATCGTATATTCATTTGTTTCCTTGTTTATCGTATGTCACACCTCAGGGCAGATGGCTTCTTCTATAAATCTCTTAATGTCCATCCTCCCTGAATCTCTTTGGTCCGCTCATTCCTTTGAAATGATAGTTTTGGTCTTTCGACTTTGCTTAAACCCCTGGTTGTCTCTCCTCCTCCTGCTTATAGCTTGCCTCCTGCTTCTGGAAGAAAACGTGACAGGGAGATGACGTCCCACCATCAGACATGGAAATCTCCCTGCGTCTGCTCCATCGTTAACGTTTCCTCTTGTTAGAGATACACCCTCCCCTTCTAGTCAAGACGGTCCTTCCTGTGCTTCGTTTTTTATGAACTCTTTCTCAGAGGATTTATTCTTTACTGTGCTGTGCTCCCTCTGAATGTGCCTAAACATCTTCACAGTCCCATTAACTATTAAAATCACTCCCCTTCAGGGGCGCCTGGCTGACTCAGTCACTAGAGCGGGAGCCTTTTGATCTCGGGTCATGGGTTTATGTCCCATGTTGGGTGTGGAGCCTGTTTAAGAAAAAATAAAATAATTTCCCTCTATTTCATCCTTTCTGGCCTCCCTTCCGTAACAGCCTGCTGGACTTTGTAGAGGACCTGTGTGTCGTTGCTGTCTCTCATTCTTCCCTTTCCAGGCTCCTGCCTGAAGCAGCACTTGCTAATCCCACCCCACCCAGAACCTCACGTGACTAGACGGGGGGCGGGGGGGGGGGTTGTTACCTGGCCCCTCCCCCCCCCATCCTCCCTAATGTTCTGGGAACACTTAGAACCCTCAGGCAGGCCTTGTGTGACGTGTGCGCTCTCTGCTGGCTGATCCCATTCTCCCTTCTCTTTTCCCTTTTTCCTTTTTTATAGTCTTAACCTCTTTTACTGAGTTTTTAAAGTATTTTCTATGTGTCAGGCCCTGTGCAGGGCTTGAGTACTGAATGAAGAACAGCAAGGGCTCAGTTTCGTGTTCATGAATATCAACAGTTTAATTAGAATTATAAGTGTAGAATTAGGCCAGTGTCAGTGAATTTGTATGTAGTAAATTATTTCCCAGAGCAAGCATGAGGCACTTGAAGTGCTTGACTGGTTTTCTGTGCAAAAGTTTCTGACTCTTTCATTTTTCCCCTGTTTTCTTTTTCTTAAGCAGGCTCCACGCCCAGCATGGAGCCCAGTGCAGGGCTCATGACACTGAGATCAAGACCTGAGCTGAGACCAAGAGTTGCATGCTTAACCCAGTGAGCCACCCAGGCACCCCAGTTTTTTGTTTTCTGTTTTCATTTTTATTTTATTGAGATGGTTTTAAACCGAATCAATTTTGTACAAACTTAACAACAGAGATTTGAGTCAGTAAGCCACTTCTTTATCCATACCACATTTTACCAATTTTAACATAATGCAACTTTGAGGTTTTTGTTTTTCAGAGAAAAATTCATGACCTTTATTTTTACTACATTCAAGTTTTCAAGAGTCAGACTTTGCAGACATCATTATCCCTTGCACAGTTTTAGCAGTTGATAGGATTATTTGGTTTTGTTTTCATTTTTTTTTTTTTTATGCAGGGTCTTTTTTCGATCCTTACAAATTTTAGGGTTGTTCTAGCTGTGTGAAAAATGCTGTAGTATTTTGACAAGTATTGCATATAACGGTTTTAAGATTTTATTTTTGAGTAATTTCTATACCCATTGTGGGGCTCAAACTCACTACCCTGAGATCAAGAGTCACATGCTCCTCTGACTAAATCAACCAGGCACCCCATTTGTTTTTGTTTTATGATTATTTTTGTATGCGTTAAAAACCTGGTATTGGGATTAATTTCTTTTTTAATTCATGAAATTGTGAGCAGTTTTCTTCAGGGAGTCAGTTATTCTGTTCTTTGGGATCAGTTTGTTGTGTTGCTGTTTCGAAACTTTATATTTCAGGGCACCTGGGTGGCTCAGTGGGTTAAAGACTCTGTCTTCGGCTCAGGTCATGATCCCAGGGTCCTGGGATCAAGCCCCGCATCGGGCTCTCTGCTCGGCAGGGAAACTGCTTCTCCCTCTCTCTCTGCCTGCCTCTCTGCCTCCTTGTGATCTCTGTCTGTCAAATAAATAAATACAATCTTAAAAAAATAACTTTATATTTCAGGGGCGCCTGGGTGACTCAGTTGGTTAAGCGACTGCCTTTGTTTCAGGTCATGATCCCGGAGTCCAGAATCGAGTCCTGTGTCGGGCTCCCAGCTCCATGGGGAGTCTGCTTCTCCCTCTGACCTTCTCCCCTCTCATGCTCTCTCTCACTCTCCCTCTTTCTCTCTCTCAAATTAATAAATAAAATCTTTAAAAAAAAAACTTTATATTTCAGTATCACTGCCTTTTACTTTTGTAACATAACATTTAGAGTTGGGAGATACACGTTGGTAATAGTAAAAGTTCCTCTTTGCTAAATTTATAAAGTGACATTTTTCCTTTTCCCATGTTGTTGCTGCCTTGTTTTTAGGATCTGCTCTTAGAAATCTACAGAAGTATAGGAGAGCCCGATAGCCTGTACGGCTGTGGCGGAGGGAAGGTCTTGCAGCCCCTCACTAGGTAACCGCATGCTTCTAGATGATGCTGTTGTCATTCCGTCTGTGAAGGACTTCAGTGCACATGGAACTCAAAGGGATTTTGCAAATCTCGTTGCAGACTACGCACATACGAGCATGAAGCAATGTGGGGGAAGGCCCTGGTGACCTATGACCTTGAGACGGCCATCTCCTCCTCAACCCGCCAGGCGGGGATAATTCAGGTGAGCTGCCTGCCCCGGAGCAGCACTGCCAGCCTCGAGCTGAGCTGCTTTCAGTCCGAGCAGACGCACGAGAGCCGAGAATGTCCCTGCTCAGCGGGCACTGGGCTGAAAACCCCCGCGGGACGCGTGGCTGAATCGGGCAGGTCACTGACCTCAGGGAGAGTGTGGATTTGGTGATGGTGGTCTTGCCAGCTGACAGCAAAAGACATTTCCTTGTGGGGTCCAGTGTGCCACACGGGGGCCGTGTCTCCCAGAAACCGTTCCTTGGGGTCTGGGTCACCTGCGCCACTGGCTGACGTCCCGTAGCCGTTCTTGCGTCACAGGGCCAAGGCTTGGGAGCGCCCTCTGCGCCTCGGGGGGAACTTACTAACCAGGATTGCGGGATTTTCACGAATGTGTTGTGAAAGCTGCTTTTTGTGTTTGCTATTTTTTATTTCTCTAGTTCTGTTATCTTTGAGTACTGAGCTTTTTTTTTTTTTTTTTTAATACTCTCCTGCTCAGGCCTTGCAGAATTTGGGACTCTGCCATATTCTTTCCGTCTATTTGAAAGGACTAGATCGTGAGAATAAGGAGTGGTGCGCGGAGCTCCAGGAACTCCACTACCAGGCAGCGTGGAGGAACATGCAGTGGGACCACGGCCTCGCCGTCAGGTGAGAGGAGCTCGGGTGCTGTGTGCTGCGCTTTCTTGAGCTCTGCACGGCAAGCCGTTGCTTGTGTCACTCAGTGTCACGGGGGTGTGTGCTTTACAGGCTGTGGACATGCCTGCATGGCTCCAGCAGGACAGAAGGAAGCAGAGACTGTGCGGGGAGTGGATTTCAGCCTCTTCCTAGGGCAGCTCCACTCCCCGCCAGAGACAGAGGCTTGGAAATAGAAATCTAAAACGTATTTCTCGTGAGAGTTTCTGTCTGTCCATCCAAAGAAAACTACTGTCCTTTCCCTTCCCACACCCTGGTGCACACTCTTGGGTTAGCCAGCACTTCTACGGGCTGGATGGTTCCCAGAAGACTGCTTACCTGTACTGATAAAATGTTTCCTTCTATAAAAACTGCTAACCCAGGAGCACGGGAAGATGCTTTTTATAACCTGCATCGTGATAGCACTGGTTTTTCCGACTGGAAAGCCAAACACCTAATTCAATAAAAGATTTCGCTTTTATCTAAAAAGTTTTATGGTGACATAAATGCCAAAAAAAATGAGATCATATGAATTATATGTTGACTTGCCTTCATTGAAAAAAAATTTCATTAACTAAGGTGTTTTTCCAATTTCAAACTATTAGATTGCTGTAATGTTAGAGAAACGCTTTCATATTTTTACAGCCTTTTACCGGCGGAGCGTAGTCTCGCTCCCCTCGGTAAACCACCACAGACTGTTCTTCCTGTGGCCGGTGCATTCTGGGCATGTCGGCTTTCTTCGGGTGCTTCCTGCTGGCCAAGCTGTTCCTGCTCGGGGCCTTATGTGCATCTTGTTTTCCCCCTGTCCCACGTGTATGGTGTCTTGTCATTCAGATTCTTGTTTAACAAGGCCACATCTCACACCTGTGCTGACCACCTGTCCAGAGTAGCCAGCCAGACGTCCCAGTACCCAGTTTTAATTCACCACATGTCCCTCGTCACTGTCCAATATTTTTTCATTTATTGTCCATCTTCTCCAGACCACAGCATAAACTCCATGAGAATGACGACCCTATGTGACTTGTCCACTCACGGATCCCTTGACTCTGAAACGTGGTGCCAAGCGCCTGGCACACAGTTGGTGTTCACGGAGTCAGTGCATGAGAATGTAGCATAGTTAGAACCGGCCAAAATAGCTGAGAAATTACTCTTTTCTGCTTGAATAATTTAAATGATCTACAAAATTCTTTGTATTTCTTGCCAAAATTCCTAGAAATGCATTTTTTTTAAGTGGAGAAGTCTTAATCTTAGTTGTCAGATTTTTTTTTTTTTTTAAGATTTTATTTTATTTATTTGAGAGAGAGACAGTGAGAGAGAGCATGAGCAAGGAGAAGGTCAGAGGGAGAAGCAGACTCCCCACGGAGCCGGGAGCCCGATGCGGAACTCGATCCCGGGACTCCGGGATCACGACCCGAGCCAAAGGCAGTCGTCCAACCAACTGAGCCACCCAGGCGTCCCTGGATTTTTTTTAAGTGAACTATTTATACATGTATGTTTTAGGATTCTTTGTTTATAATTACATTTTTTCCTTTTATGTTTTAATTATCTCACAGCAAAGGACTAGAAGGACCCAGTTACCACGAATCACTGTACAATGCTCTGCAGTCTCTGAGAGATAGAGAATTCTCCACATTTTATGAAAGTCTCAGATATGCCAGGTATTACAAAATGAGTTATTGTATTTTAATGTTTAATGTCATGGCTTCTTTTCTGAAAACTTGATGAATAATTTCAATGTGAGGATTTGCACTGGTGAAGGGATAAAGGACTTGGTGGGTTTGGTCTGATTGTTTCTTTGTCATTCTCATACCCCTCTTGGAAACCACATTCCCTGTGTAATAAATTGTGCCAGTCAGCACTGACCCTCGAGCAGTGCAGACAGGGGAGGCGAAATCCTGTGACTAATAACTTCTTAGCTCCTGTAAGTCTGAGAAATAAGCACTCAGATTTGTTCTCTCTTCTGCAGGAAGATTTTTGTAGGAACTCTGGCTGTGCCTATCCTAATAGTTGTCTTCCATATCTTACAAAGGGGTTCTCTGTGTTTCAAATGTTTTATATTAGAGATTTCTTTTATGCTTATTTGTCAAATAGATATATAGTACTAATAGACCTTTTTTTTTGTTTGTTTTAGATGTAGCAGCATGCTCATAGGTTAGGTACTTAAATCAGTTGTTACATTATTTTTTTATATATATATAAAATACCTTTTTATTTGTTCATATGGTTCAGATCTGTTCTTTCCTTTAAAAAATTAAAATTCCCTTTGAGACCAGGTCAGCTCTTTATGCAGACCCCTCAAGAACGTCTTGTGGATTCCCACCTCTCTGTCTGCTTCCTGGACCTCTGTATCCTGATAGTTTTAATCTTGTCTCCTCTAGTAGCTGTGTGGCATTTACCTCTTAGCATAGTGTTCTTGCTGTAAAGTAGTGACTTGTGGTCAGGACTTACCAATACTTGGGCTTGTTACGAGGCACAGATGAGATCATGCCCAAGAAGGTACTTAAGTATAACAGACTAAACACACGTAATACACTGTTTTTTATTTAACAGTAGTTACTGACCTATTAAATCCTGTATTTTACTACAGAAATATTTGCCACCATTTCAGTGCATATTATGTGCTAGCCAATTTGTTAGGCTCTTTCTGTACATGTTCTCTAAGCTTCAAAATAATTCTGAAAGTGGAAAAAACATAGGAACCCTGTAACGGGGCCTGGGTTAGCGGCCAGGAGTGGGAGATCCAGGGTGAACTCTTGGTCTGAGCGATGACTCTGTGCCCGCCACATTGTGCCAGTGGTACTTGTGAATGTCAGGAGCATCTGGTCACCAGCAAAGCCAGTGAGAACTCTTTACAAGCAGATATGAGCTTCCATCTTTCTGAAAATCTCTTAGTGTCCCATGTGTCTTGTGTTTTCTCCCTCCAGGGTGAAAGAAGTGGAAGAGCTGTGCAAGGGGGACCTTGAATCTGTGTACTCCCTCTACCCCACTCTCAGCAGGCTGCAGGCTATCGGCGAGCTCGAGAACATCGGGGAGCTGTTCTCCAGGTAATGTGGTTTGGATGACTTCAAAACAAACCCTCCAGTGCAGCTCTGCTGTTTTCTCTCTGCAGTGACTTACAAAACAAGAAAAGAGGCTGTCAGTAGGTTCGTTTCTTTTATCACGATATAAGTTGATGAGCCTCGTGAGCTGTGTTTTTTTTTTTTTTTTTTTTTTTTTCGGTGAGCTGTGTTCTTATTAAGTGTTTTGAAAAATATTTACTGTAAAAATACAAGTTTTTGAAATTTAGCATCATTGTGCTTTCTTCTTCACAGCTCTTGCCCTCTTGTACCCCACATAAAGTTGTTTTTTTCCTCATTTTTTTTTTTTTGCCAGAGAGCATGGTATGCCATTCTGTTGTAGCCCTATGTTGGATCAGTGTCGTTCTAGCTATCCTCTGCCATGCTGTCCTAGAAGCTTCTGAAAGCTGCTTTCATTTCCTAGTCCTTCCCTTGTCGTCTTCTTCCTGTCCCTGCTTCCTCTCGATTCCTGTCCTTGCAGGGGTCCTGAAGGATTGGACAGTACTGCTTCATGTGGACTTTTCATGTAAACTAGTCGTACAGTATGCATTTTCTCTTCTTTAATAAATAATGTTTGCCAGGTGCCAGCATTTCTCTCTCTGAATTGTGATCTCTTTAACAACTATAATCATGCATAGAGTCATCCCCTATGCATAGTTGGACACAGTAGAAATTTATGAGTTCACTTCGTTTCCTTGCTGACGTGTCTGCTTTTGCCACAGGGAGTGCTGAAGCAGGACTGGGGGTGTAGGCGTTCTGTGTGACAGGCCTGATGAATGTCTTCTCTTTTCAGAAGAATATATACTTAGAAGTGCTGCCTTTTCTGAGGTTGAAGAGTATTTTTAAGAAAATCATTAGAAATGTTCATCATCTGTAGCCCCCATGCTGACCATCAGAGAGCTGATGCTTTTGGAGCCTTCTAAACTTCAGTCCTTTTGAACCATTTTGAATTTCTAGTGTACTTAATAGTAGGGATTTTGTTTTCTTCCTTTCTCTTGCTTACATGAATTCTGTGACTGTGCTTGCAGCTCAGGCACGGATAGGCAACCTTCCGAAGTGTACACTAAGTGGCGGAAACACTCCCAGCTCCTCAAGGACAGTGACTTCAGTTTTCAGGAGCCCATCATGGCTCTCCGCACGGTCATTTTGGAGATCCTCATGGAAAAGGAAATGGAGAATTCCCAGAGAGACTGTTTCAGGGATATTCTCACCAAGCACCTTGTAGAATTCTCTGTACTAGCCCGAACTGTCAAGAACACACAGGTAATAGGATTTCAAAACTATGTCGTCTCACCCCATGACCTTTCCTTTTGAGTCAAAAAATAGAAAGCACAAGTAAAACGGAAATGTCATTGAGAAACAGATTGCTGTAAAAATACTGTTTAGCATAATTTCCCATTTTGGCATCAGACCTTCTCTGTGCCTGTTTCCTGGTTCTCAGATGGTAAGGTGTAGCTTACTATATCGGTAACAGTTCGCTGGTCGTACACAGTGTGCGCATACACACATATATGTACGTACATATGCATGTGTGCTTATATGTACTGAAGAGAAAAACAGGCCCATGTGGGGCTGGAGGAGGCAGGCGGAGATGTGCTTGAGCCGGTCCTGACAGATGGTCATCAGTGGTGGTTTACGGCTCTCCTGATTATTACTCGTGCTCGTAGTAGTAATAGTAAAAGTAGTAATTCTTATCTGTTCTTTTCATTTCAGCTCCCTGAAAGGGCAATATTTCAAATTAAACAATATAATCCAGCTCGTTGTGGAGTCTCTGAGTGGCAGCTGGAGGAAGCCCAAGTATTTTGGGCAAAGAAGGAGCAGAGTCTCGCCCTGAGTATTCTCAAGCAGATGATCAAGAAGCTGGATGCCAGCTGTGCAGAGGTTCACTTTTTTTTTTTTTATAAATTTTTTTTTTTTTAAATTTATTTATTTGACAGACAGAGATCACAAGCAGGCAGAGAGGCAGGCAGAGAGAGAGGAGGAAGCAGGCTCCCCGCCGAGCAGAGAGCCCGATGCGGGGCTCGATCCCAGGACCCTGAGATCACGACCCGAGCCGAAGGCAGCGGCTTAACCCACTGAACTACCCAGGCGCCCCAGAGGTTCACTTTTTTTTTATTGGCTGAATGAATTCCTGTTATAAAAGAGTGACTGTGCTTTAAAATATTTTTAAGAAATCCACTGTGAAGTTACTGGTCCATGAATAAGAAACTGTAAAAAGGAGCCTGGAAAATTAGTATTTGTAAAGGCAGTCTAGAAAATACTCGTTTTTTTTCTATTTGCAGGAATTCTGCCAGTCCATCTTGTGGTAGATTCATTTTATTTATCCCAATGTTAAACTGTTTTTATTTATCTATTTTTAACTTTATGTGGAACTGGAGAAGGGTGCATAGGAAACAAACATGAAAGAACTATAAGTTTGAAACGAATAGGACGTGAGAACAAAAGTTAAAAGAGGAGCAAGTTGGAATGATTGTCAGTCCGCCTGCTGGGGAAGTACAATGGCTGATAATTTCTGTAACTTGTCGGTCTACCTGCTTAGGAAATACAATGGCTGATAATTTCCCACTCCTGGCTGCTGAAAACTCGTTAGCTTCTGGAGCTCTCCCTCACCGGTGGTGTTGCACTCAGCAGATTAGGACAATAGCAGGACTCATTTCATAGGGTTCCTGAGCCTTGAATCTCTGGAAATGAAACAGCCTTTGTAAGAGTGCCTGGTGTATACAAGTGTTCGGTAATCGTGAGTTGCTTCAGTAGTAGCAATAATAATTAATAGTAGGAGAAGATTATTTCATAAAACTGATCTATTTGTCATTATTAAAATCATGTATTGTGATGAGGAAAGCAGATGAGGAAAAATACTTTCATCCTGCTTTTTCACCTACATAGAAGATATTTTCGTATATTTTGCTGGTGAATTGCATTTTAAGATTTTGCTTTCTGTATACAGAATGATCCCGACCTAAGACTTATATATGCAGAATGTCTGAGGGTGTGCGGCACCTGGTTAGCGGAAACTTGCCTGGAGAACCCTGCGGTCATCATGCAGACCTACCTAGAGAAGGTAAGCTTTCCTAGCAGCCCTGGAGAGCTGTTCAGTATGGATACACTTGGTCTGTTCATCAAGGCCTTCATTTTTTGGATATATAGCTGTTGTAGCTCTGTGTAATTTTTAAAGCAGAATGAAGTACAGCACTAAAAAAGAAGGACACTGTCTGTCTTCCCTCTGCCCCCACCTCCCGCTACTCACAGCCAGCTGTTTCTGATCATTTCTCATTTATCTACGAAAAGAGCTGATTAAGGAATACCCACAGCAGTCTGATTCCTTTGTAATATCAGCTGCCCTCCAAGTAGGACTTGCACTTCTGTAGGCCATCCCCTTTCTGCCTTCCTGAATTGCCCCTTAATTCCTTTCGTTTAATTAGTTTTGGAAATAGCTAGTGTAGCATGGAAATTATATGACTGTCTTTAAATTTTATGGAGCCCTGTGTTTTTGTGCAGTTCTTTAAAATATTAGCTGTTTGGGTTATTTCTGCACCATCAAGGCTATTTGAAAATGTAAAATAGTGTACTTCATATATTTTAGCTTATGTATATACACACACACACACACATATATATATATACACATACATATATATACATATATATATATATAAATTGAATTTAGTGCAGTATTTCTTTGATTTGAGTCTTTGGATGCATTTAGTATCTCTGTAATATAAATGGATTGTGTTTTCTTCAAGGCAGTGGAAGTTGCTGGAAATTACGAGGGAGAAAGCAGTGATGAGCTTAGAAATGGAAAGATGAAAGCATTTCTCTCATTGGCACGGTTCTCGGACACTCAGTACCAGAGAATTGAAAACTACATGAAATCATCAGAGTTTGAAAACAAGCAGGCTCTTCTGAAAAGGGCCAAAGAGGAAGTGGGCCTTCTTAGGGAACATAAAATCCAGACCAACAGGTAATGAGATGTCCACCAGTGAAAGTGATAAGATAGATGTACAGAACCAGAGCATGAATTCATGGTCTGTGATTCTAGACATTGTAGAGTATAGGGCTTTTTGTTTTGTTGGTATCATAGTTACAAAGAGATAGGTGTTCAATTTAAATACAGAAGAGTTGTCTCTTCCAATATAGTCAAACCCTTCTTCAGACCTGCCTTTGTCTGGTATACGATAGGGAAAGTAGAGAAGGGAGTTAAGTAGGCATCTCAGGTAGGGTCCATTTGTCCCCAGTTGCCTAGAATGGCTTTTGAATTGCACAGACTTACTTCCAGATAGTAAAAGTTTGTTCCCTTAGTAGTTTTAGAATTTTCATTTTTCTCCTGGGATGGATACCTGACTGTTCATTTGTGTTGCATTTCACGTATGACTTTGTAGTTCTGTACCATTTGATGGGTTTTGTGATTTCTTTTAATTATCCAATGCAAGATACACAGTAAAGGTCCAGCGGGAGCTGGAGCTGGATGAGTGCGCGCTCCGTGCCCTGAAAGAGGACCGTAAGCGCTTCTTATGTAAAGCAGTTGAAAATTACATCAGTTGCTTACTGAGTGGAGAAGGACATGATATGTGGATATTCCGTCTTTGTTCTCTCTGGCTTGAAAATTCCGGAGTTTCTGAAGTCAATGGCATGATGAAGGCAAGTCTTCTCTTTTAAACCCAGTATTCCAGCCTGTGTTTCACAAGCTTAGACATAAGCCCACCAGTGTCAGAGATCTCGTATATTCTTTGTATCCCTGGTATTAGGTTTGATGCTCTACTCATAGGTACTCGTTGAACTCCAGTGATGCAGGTTTCTGCAGAGATGAGAGCATCTAGTTCATTCTTTGCCTGTTCCTTCTCAGTTACTGCTGGGAAGTGCCAGGATGCCAGACTAGGAGATCTGGAAGGCAGTTAAAGATGATGTGACCACAGGCAGGTTTTTCCTCCTGCTTTATCATTTCTGAGATTTTTTAAGTGAATTACTTCTGTAAATGAAAAATAAAGCTTAAGGAAAACGTTAAGGCAGTAGTATTTCATAAGTTTTCATGTAAAAACTTTAGATTTTATTGAGGATACCTAATATTAAAGTTATGCTTACCAGATCTACATTGGCAACCAACTTGAAGCCTACAAGTAAAATGTTTCTCCTGGATGAAAAGAATTATAAGACTCTTAATAGATACAAGCGGTCTCTGCTGCTGGTGCTCATTAAATCCTGTTAGGGTTAGCGTACAGGGCACAAGTTCCTCCAGTGTATCACACACCGCCTTCTCTGTAGTCAAGATCACAATAGCCCTCAGATCCACATTTCTCTTCCTTAGATTCACTGGAATGAAATCACTGCAAGTGTTCTAGTTCTGAATACAGTTTAATTTAGGATCAAATGCTGTGTCTTAGCAGTGAATCAAACTAGAATACCCATCAGGAAGACTAAGATGAATGTCAAGGGAAAAACTGTAATTAGTGAAGTTTTATTAACAACAAGAAGATGATGGTGCTAGTAGCATTATTTTAGAAAAATTTACTTGCTTAGATGTGAGACTTTTTAAAATGCATGTTTCTTAAGGCTTTTTTTTTTTTAATGATAGACCGATGGAATGAAGATTCCATCATACAAATTTTTGCCTCTTATGTACCAGTTGGCTGCTAGAATGGGGACCAAAATGATGGGAGGCCTTGGATTTCACGAAGTCCTCAATAATGTAAGTAAACTTGAAAATCAAAACACAGCTGCTTTTCTTTCGTATTTTATGTATTACTGTTCTACTCTAGGATATGAAAATACAAAAAGATTCTAGTCATTCGTATTTATTTTGCTGTAAAAGGGCAGGAATAAAAATTCCCTTTTGTCTCACCTCACTCCACGTAAGATACTCTGTTTCTTTGTCATTTCTCCCCATTCCTCTGTCTCACACATAGACGCACTCTGCCCATGGTGGCATCTGGTGGAAAAGCACACATCTGTGATGCCAAACAAAAGGAAAAATGTTATGGATTTTCTGTTTTTGTTTGATTGGTTGGTTGCATAAATCTAACAGTCCTTTGTTCTTTGCCAGCTTATCTCTCGGATTTCAATGGATCACCCCCATCACACTTTGTTTATCATACTGGCCTTAGCAAATGCAAACAAGGATGAATTTTTGACCAAACCAGAGGCAGCAAGAAGGAACCGAATAATTAAAAATGCACCTAAACAAAGCTCTCCACTCGACGAGGTATTTGGGTTAAACATGGTACCTTTTTGAATTGCAGCTTGAGACCTCCCCACAGCTCTCCTTTCTTAAGGCTCAGGGACTCTCTGGCCGTATTCAGCTTGTTACTGTGTCACCTAACGCTGGCTCAGAATTCCTGAATATTCTCCGGCTGTAGTAGATACCAGTACTTTTTTTCCTCACAGCACTGAGCAAAGAAAATATAATTCCAAAATACACCCAAGTCCTTTACTGTTGATATTATTCCACCTTTGATGTATTTCATTCACAAGGTGACTCTTCTGTTTCTGAGCGACTGTAGTCTTTCCAGTGTTAAGTGCATGAATTCTGCTTCTCCTTTTGTTATAATGGAAAAATATAAGTGTTGGGTATTTCTTTCTGTAATGTTGTTTTGTTTTTTCTTTTCTGAATAGGATCGAACCGAGGCTGCAAACAGAATAATACACACTATCCGAAGTAGGAGACCTCACATGGTCAGAAGTGTTGAGGCGCTCTGTGATGCGTACATCATATTAGCAAACTTAGATGCCGCTCAGTGGAAGACTCAGAGAAGTAGGTGTTTGAAAGAATGACAGCTGATTTTATGCTCTGTTTTTCTCTGGATGGGTATACGAAGAACCGAGCCTAATATGTAATCTCTCTAATTTACCTACATAACGTTCATTACAGACATGAAGGTCCTTATGATTACGGTTCCCACATGGTCCAAAGCTGAATTTTTCTCCAGTAGTTTCAGCAACCCCTAGTCCCTTACCATTTAATATCTTCCGTTACCTGGTAATATGTGACTGTACTGAATTAATTATTTGATTTCTCCAGGTCATCTCCTGGTACAAATACTTGTACCAGATAATTAATTGCATAGAGGCAAAGCCATTAAAATAACTGAATAACTGACAGTTTTCAGGGTCAGAGGCTTCTTAAAATGTTGTTTCCCACAGTGCCCTAGGTCTTAAAAATGAGAAGCCTTTACCATTTCCTCTGTAAGCGTTAGAATGCCTTGCATGTAATCTGTCACTCTTCTTACTGTCTCTGTTCAAATAATTATAAACTGCTGTGATATTTGGTTATGTGTATACATTCAAGTTTCTCTCCCCATATTTTAACAATTGTATTCCCTTTTCTGTTCAGAATCAGGTCTTTGCATTTACGTTCTTCACACTTGAAAATAAGACTGAGAATTCTCATAGTATTCCTCTAAGCAAACAAAGCATATTAATCATCACATCCTTTGGTTACATTTAATAATAATATGGTGGGAGTACATTATCTGTGTGCTAGAAGGCTGTTGTGTAATTATCTTAAGGCACTCAGCCAGGACGGGGGAGCTGGGTTCTGGCCTAATTACTAATGCCAGATACCTGCAGAGTCACGTGTAAGCCATGTCAGCCGTTGTCCTGCTCTGGCCCTGCACTACATCATGTCCCAAGCCCTAGGTCTTCATTTCTGGATCAGGGCCAGAACCGCAGATTAGCCACAGGTTGGGGTCTGTGGCATCTACTGAATTCTTCTGCTTTACCTTCAGAGCGGTTCCTCAGTGCCTTTTGTCACCAGAACCTCTTTATTTTAAATACAGAAGGCATAAATATCCCAGCAGACCAGCCAATTACTAAACTGAAGAATTTAGAAGACGTTGTTGTTCCAACTATGGAAATTAAGGTAATTTACTATTAACTGTCTTGATTTTTTTATTGAACTAAATTCTTCTTCATTAGGTTAACTATTTGACATCAGATTGGTTGAGATTGGGACTTTCATGTTTCGTCCTATAGTTTCTTTACAGACTCCCTTTACCTAAGCCTGAAAATACTCAAAGGGTTCTCCTGCTTTCTTTTCTTTTGCCTTCAGTTTTACACCTTCCATCTTCCTTGTGAAGAAGGTTTGTAGACTGTTACCTTCAGTGGCCAAAAGAAGAAAATGTTCTATGTGCTTTCGCCAAGATTAATTTTTAACTGGGCAAGAAAGTCCCTAAATGCTTTATATTTTAAAAAGTCTCTGTGTTAGAATGTATTGACTATCATGTATTATGCTATTAAGTAATCCAGTACATGTTACAGTATTAAATTAACTGTAATATGCATGATACTTTAGCTACCTTGTGCTGATCTTTTATTGCTAGAAATACCAAGTTGGCAGTGATGTATGTAATAACAGAGATGATAGTTTAGTAACGGACTGTTAACTACAGAGAACGCACGGATGGTGACCAGAGGGGAGGTGGGTGGGGGATGGGGATGGAAGAGGGCACTTGTCTCATGAGCACCGGGTGACGTATGCAAGTGCTAAATCCGTATCTTGTGCACCTGAAACTAACAATAATAACTCTAATTAACTGGAATTAAAAACAAAAAATTTTTAAAAAGGATCATTTGACTACATTCTTAGTATATGTAGTTATTTGATTTGAAAGGTAGGTAAGCTGAGTATTTCCTGAAAATGCCACAGTTAGCAGCATTTCAACCTAGAATACCACTCTACACGCTTCCTTAAAAACTTACCTTACTATGTTATTGTGAGACATTTACTGTTTCTCAGAGGACTTAACCTTGACATAGTCCACCGTAAGACCTGAGAGCAGGTTGAATCTTCAGTAGCTTTTTGGCAACACTCTTGTAACACTGTGCGCCCCAGGGTTAGTGAGAGATGCCTAGAAAGGTGACTTGTGTGACTTCCCAGCCTTTCTGGTGTTGAATTCTGTTTCTTTCATTTGAACAGGAAGCAGATTACCACTTGAGCTCTTAACCCACATCATGTTGTCGTTCATTCCTCTGTTTCGTATTTAAATTGTCATTTATAATTCATTTTCCTTTAAAAGCACATAGTGTACCTGACCTGTTCTTTCATTTACACGCTTCATTAGGTGGACCCCACCGGAGAATACAGAAATCTGGTGACTATAGCGTCATTTAAAGCAGAATTTCGTTTAGCAGGAGGTTTAAATTTACCTAAAATAATAGACTGTCTGGGCTCCGATGGCAAGGAAAGGAGACAGCTCGTCAAGGTGAGACTCCCCTCCGGCCGTGTGGTCCATAGTGGCGTAGCGACAAAAGAACTGCAGTTGACATTTACTTCCTGCTTTGCGTCCTTATTTTTCTTCTCAAAAATTGCAAGTGAGTAAAACTTACACAATATAAATAAGCATTATTTTCTAGAAGCAGATTGCTTTTCCTAAATTTCGTGTGTCTCTGGAAGGCCAGCATTGTAACAGCTGACTGCAGCAAATGAACACTTCGGACGTGTACAGATACGATGAGGTCATCAGTCCGCTTGCTTGTTATGGGAAAACCATTTAGGTGACTTGCTTCTTCTCTTGAAGAGTTCAAGTTGAAGGGATCCTGAGTGTGGCGCTGTGCCAGCAGCTAGTAAATCTATCTGGAAGGGGCCAGCATTCCTCCCTCACTCTGCTCCCAAATTCTCCCGGCTATGCTGGGAGGTCGTGGAGGGGGACAGTGCCTCGTGCCCTCCAGTGGAGGAGTCCCAGGTAGCCTAATTCCAGAAGCAGCAAGGGGGAACGTTTTTTTAAACTGGTCTGCCTCCCTAGTGTTACAGCTTACTCTAAATGAAAGACCAGCATTAGGTCTTAGTCATTTAAGAGACTGTGAAGAGGGGGACGGGTACTCACGTATATTTCTGAGCGCCCTCTCGTTGTCCTCGGGTGGCTCTCTGTGTGATTTGATCATAAAATGGACTGTGCCCAGTTGTTCGTGCTCTGATTACTCTGAAGGGCCGTGACGACCTGAGACAGGATGCAGTCATGCAGCAGGTTTTCCAGATGTGTAACACGTTACTGCAGAGGAACACGGAGACCCGGAAGAGGAAACTGACCATCTGCACATACAAGGTGACCGCTTCACGCTGCTGCCCCTTCAGCAAGAGCCTAGAAACGATGCCATGACCCAGACAAGGGCTCAGCCAGTGTTTTCTGAGAGAGTAAACATTTTAGACTTTGTGGGCTACGCAAGGTCTCTGTGGCGTGGTCACTGGAAAAGTGCACATTGTGGTTGGTGGCTCGGGAGTCTTGGTCCTTTTGCCTTTTGCCCGTCTTCCGTGTGATAGTCATGAAACCCTGCTTTTCCCTTAAGTTAGTTGAAAAAGAAGTCTTTTGTCAGATCACATACAGCATTTGGAAGGGCTGGTTCCTGACAAGACGAGTGGGTTCTGTAGAGGTCTAAGAGCTGTCTCAGGCTCAGCAAGTTTAAAGTAGAACTTTCGGTGAATACCTGCGCCCCCAGAAGGACCGCTCTTCACAGACCAGCGAACGGCACGGCCCTCGCCCAGTTGCTCGGTCCAAAGTCAGGAGGCGGTCTGTCTTTTCCTTTTTATTACTATTGGAAATTTCAAACATACATAATATAAAAGTACATAGAATAATGTAATGAACTGCCTTGTACTGGTGCCCGGTTTCAGTTGTGATCAGCTCAGGATAATTTGTTTCATTCTACTTCCACCTACTTCCTTCCCTTCAATATTATGTTGAAACAAAATGTCCTGTCATCTCATCTGTAAACATTTATTTCAGTGTGTAGTTATAGAACATGTTTTCTAAAAAACAAAACAGAACCACAATACTGTCATCACTCCTAAAAGAGCAGTAATTCCTAAATATCATGTAGAATATCAGCATCATTTTAAACTCCCCTCTCCCTTTCTCTACTCTCTCCCTTTCTCTCCTTCTCTCTCCCCCCCTCCTCAGATCTCACACCTGTTCCACTAGCCAGTCCTTACCAGCCTGCTTTCCCTCGAGTCCCTGTTACTGCCTCTGCCGTTCCCGCCCTGCAGTCACGTCTCTTCTGTCGAGTCTCGCCATCCCCTTCTTCCCTGGCCCCGCCAAAGCTCCTTTACTCACAGCAGCTGGGATGGTCCATTTAAAAGAGTCTGAGACAGAATAAATCTGTCCATTTCCTATTCTGAATTCCAGATGAGTTCACTTACCCCTGAATGAAGTGCTTGGCCTTTGCTCGTCTCTTCGCAGCTTCATCTGCTGCTCCCCCCACCCTCCTCTCTGCCTGCGCCGGCTCCGTCTTCTCCCCTCGGCGCAGCTGCTCTGCCTGCTGTGGCTGAGATCTGCCGGTTTGGGGTCACATCAGGGCTTCCCTACTCCCCTCGGCCTGGAATGCTCGTCCCCCAGACCCTGTACGCCCTCCGGTACTGCATTCAGGTTTCTCTCCGTGTCACCTCCTCAGAGAGGCCTCTCTGACCCTGCCTCTCTTAGTCACTTTTTAAAATGCCTCTTTTCTTCTGTTAAACACATAACAGACTCTCCACAAACACAGTTAATAAATTAGTGAAAGGCGTTAAGACACCAGACAGGTCAGCATGTATGAGTACGTTAAAATAAAAAATTGATGGAATTAAAGATTCTATAAAGACAAGTGGCCAACTAAGAAAAATGACTTTAATAATAGTAACAAAGGATTGTTATAATATTAATGACAGTAAGGGATTAATAACAGTAAGGGATGTATAAATAGCTGTCACCAGCCAGTTGTAGAAAGGCTAACATGTCCATAGGAAAATGGGTGTAGAATACAGACAGCTGAGGAAGAAAATATTAAATTTGACTTTGCCTTACTGGGCATCTGAAAATAGAAATCAAAGCCACAGTGAGATACTGTTGCCTGCCTCTCAGATCAGCACAGTACTGGGTGTAGAGACAGGCACAACCACTTTGGGTAGTTCTTTGGCGATATCTGGTTAACGAAACAGGAGACGCACATCCCCTGTGACCCAGGGGTTCAGTTCCTGGTGTGCATCTGTGCGCACGTGGTGTTCTTACACAGTCTGTGGTTGCTGAAGCAAATGATCTAGGGTTACACGTACTGATGCAGCTGAGGGTAAAGTAGTGTTGGGTAAAAAACAAATTGCAGAAGCCTTCACGGAGTATAATACTCTTTTATTTAAAGCTTAGAACTATCTCTGTATATATTGCTTTGAAATCAAAATATATCAAAAAATACATGAACATGAATGATAAGCACGTTAGCAGTCCTCTTGCTGGTGGGGAAGGGCAGGAGGCCAGGGAGGGCATGCAAGGGAGCTTCATCTCCTTGCAGCAAATGTGAGAAAATCTTAGATTTCATAAAGCTGTTTAGTGGGTAAAAGGGTGTTTGTTTATATCATTTTCTGTACTTTGTGTATGTTTATATATGTCATAATTTTTTATATTTCCGGTAAATTGCTAATTTTATGTTCAGGAATATATTTCCTCTTCGTGTAGCTAATAAGACTCTAAAGCAAGAATACGTATACTTTTAATTATCAAAGTATATTAGTTTTTTTTTTTTAAAGATTTATTTATTTGACAGAGCACAAGTAGGCAGAGAGGCAGACAGAGAGAGAGAGAGGGAAGCAGGCTCCCCACTGAGCAGAGAGCCTGATGCAGGGCTTGATCCCAGGACCCTGAGAGCATGACCTGAGCCGAAGGCAGAGGCTTAACCTACTGAGCCACCCAGGCGCCCTCAAAGTATATTAGTATTAAAGTTATATTCAGTATTTTCCAAAGTGAAATCTTCAAATTGTTTGATTTTAAAAGTATGAGGGGCACCCAGGTGGCTCAGTCAGTTAAGCATCTGCCTTCAGATCAGGTGACGATCCCAGGGTCCTGGGATCGAGCCCCGCATTGGGCTCCCTGCTCAGTGGGGAGCCTGCTTCTCCCTCTGCCCCTCCCCTGGCTTGTGCTCAGTCTCTGACAAATAAATAAAGCAAAATCTTTAAAAAAAAAAAAAGGTATGAGGAAAGCAGGTAATTCCTATGCTAAATGGCGCGAACTGTGACTCAGTCACAGATGCTGCTGAAAGACCTAGTCAACAGGAGTCCCGGGGACTGAGAGCAGAGCAGGTCTTAGGAGTGTCAGCCGCAGGCTAGAACATCTGATTTCTGGAGCTTGAGTGTATTTTCCATTGCTTATCTCCAAGGAGTTCTGTCTCCTCTGGACACAGAATCAGGGATACACCCGAAAGAACTGATTTCCAGGGACTGGTAGTTGAGTGGCAGTCACCTGCTCTTCGGGACCCTTCCCGTACTCAGAAGGCATCTCCTCTGTGATGCAGGTGGTTCCGCTCTCCCAGCGAAGCGGTGTGCTCGAGTGGTGCACGGGGACCGTCCCCATCGGCGAGTTCCTTGTCAACAACGAGAACGGTGCTCATAAGCGATACAGGCCGAAGGACTTGAGCGCCATTCACTGCCAGAAGAAGATGATGGTGAGTGACCCTCGCGAGGAGAAACAAGCGCGAGGTCGTGGGCCGGCGCGCCGCAGCGGACCGCTCACACGTCAGAGCACACGGTGTCTCACTGGCGTCGGGCGGTGATCCCAAGGGAGAAGGCCGGGCGCCAGCACGAAGTGTGTGTGAGCGACACAGGGAGGTTTGTAAGCTCTGTAAAGTGCCAGCCCTTGTCTGATGAGAGACTGAGCATCCGGTGGAATGCTAGTTTGCCTCCAGTGTGGGGTGAGCGGATTCTTAACAAAACACTAACTGAAACCAAAAAACAGATAATAATTTTTATATAAAACTGATAGATCTTTTAAGGCATTGGCCACATCACACTAGCCTCGTGGTCTAACGTTCATCCGGCCTGTCACAGTATGGACAGGACGTGTCCTTTCTCCGGACACTGCGCACACTCATCATCACCGTACTTACCCCATTTTAAAATGAGAGGAAGTCCAGAAATTTGACTTGCCCAGGTCAAGGAGTTAATGGTGGAGCAAGGATTTGAATCTTGTCTGTCCAACCCTAAAATGCATTACTTTTCCTTTTCCTGTGCTTTGTGATATGTAATTTTTAAACTGGGTGGCAGAGTGCCATCACGTCGTAATGGAAGGCGGTCCCGCGTACCATGCAGGCCCAGGGGAGGAAGTGCTTCGTTCTGCTTGTGACGGGCAGGAGCGGAAAAGCTTCGTAGGGGAGTGGCCTTTGAGTTGAGATGACTGAGATGACTGAGTTGGTTTTCTAAGCAGAAGCCATGCGCAGGCAAAGGGAAAGAGGCCTGGACAGGCAGATAGCTGAGGCCTAGGTTTTGAGCAGGAGATCAGTGAGACTAAAGCAGTAGTTGTTAGTCAAAAAACAGAGGGTTGCTTCATGAAATGCTAAGAACTTGGTACTTTATCTTGAAAGCAGTAGAGAACCCTCCAGAAGGACAGCAATACCAGAGTTGCATTTTAGAGAAAGAACTCTGAGCCCTGTGGGCTACATTTTTGAGAAGCTGACTAGAGGCATGACACGGGGGCCGTGAATGCAGACGAACAGCAGTAGGAATGGGGAGTAGGGGTGCATACAGAAATAGTGGGGAGGCAGGACTGATGGGATTTGGTTACTGATTAGAAGTGGGGTTGGGGAAAAAGTAATCAGTGGTGCCCGGTGTTTGGGTGATGGGCTGGATGGAGGATGTCTACGGTGTAGAGAGAGAAGTGGCTGAGGTTCCCTGAGGAGGAGAAGGGGAAGAAGTCATTGGGGTTTGGCAGTGACCCAGGTGAAGATGCTGAGTGGGTGGTGGGAGAGGCAGGGCAGGCTGGAGCGTCATGAAGACAGCTTGGCCCGAGTGCAGCTGGGGGTGGCGGGTACAGGGTGGGAGCGCTGCCCCCTGAGGTGGCTCGGCAGGCTCTGCCACCGGAGGACAGATCTGAGGCACGTCACCCATTCTGGCTTCCCCGGGGCTCTGTGACCTCAGACCATCTGGAGGTCTGGAGCCGGTTCTCCCTGTTCTGTTTGCTTCCGCATAGATAACAGAATCCCTCCAGTGCGAACTGCATTAAAACAAACAACAGTCCCCGTTGGTGTGTCTCCTTCCAGGAAGATTCACACTTGAGCCCTGAAGGGCTTATACCTTGTCACTGTCTCTGACCACACTGCTCGCTGCTGGGTAGACCCCACCTTGTTCATCTCTTTGTTGCCTCCGCATCCATGGAACTGTTTTCAATCCAGAAACTCTCGTGGACGTTAAAGTAGTTAAACACAATATTGAGAAAATTTTGTATTTGATCTTTTTAAAGGATGTACAAAAGAAGTCTTTTGAAGAGAAATATAAAACATTCATGAATGTCTGCCAAAAATTTCAGCCTGTTTTCCGTTACTTCTGCATGGAAAAATTCCTCGACCCAGCAGTTTGGTTCGAGAAGCGACTGGCTTACACTCGCAGCGTGGCCACTTCCTCTATCGGTAAATGCTCCCATCCGCCGTGTCGCCGGCCACTTACTCATTCACCTGGTGATGTTACTCAGGGAGCTTGTCAGCCAGACTGCCCTCATCTTTCCACTGTCCTGCTTCTCCTTCATCCCGGTTCTCAGTTTGTAACTCACCCTTCCGAGCTTCTGCAGGAAAGAATTCTCCTACTCCAGGGAGAGAAAAGACTGGCTCTTCTTTGTTCAGTAGTGAATATGGCGTATTTTCAATCTTCCCTCAATAGATTATTTTCTGAGATCGCCTTTGGGAAATAATAAAACCCATGATAACTATATTTAACTTACCTCCTTTAACTGTTGTTCTTTTGCACAGAATTCTGTTATCACTAAGTGACTGAATCTATTTTTTTAAATTTTTATATTTTAATTACTTTTCGGTGTTCCAGAATTCATTGTTTATGCACCACACCCAGTGCTCCATGCAATCCGTGCCCTTGATAATACAGGCTCCCCCAACCTTCCAACCCCCTCCCCTCCAAAACCCTCAATTAGATCCTCAGAGTCCACAGTCTCTTATGCTTCGTCTCCCCTTCTAATGTCCCCCAATTCACTTTTCCTTTCCTTCTCCCAATGTCCTCCATGTTATTCCTTATGCTCCACAAATAAGCGAAACCATATTGAATCTATTTAATAGAATTTTATGTTTGGATTAGAAATCATGATATATATTCAAATACATAATGCACACTACATATTTTGGCCTTTTTTTAATCAGTAAGAGACTGGCATAGCTAGACAGGGCAGTTAGCAAAAGCCTAGAGTATGAGAACTAATGTTGAATACCAGCTATCTTCTAATCTATTAATTTTTAACTAATAACTAATAAAGACCATCCCTCTATCATCTAGGCAGGGCCCAGGAAGACAGGGCCATAGTTAGTGTGTGTACTGACCAAGTTCTAGGTCATTACAGAACCCTCTTCCGGTCCACAGTGAGAATCACTGATCGGATTCAGCCGATTCAGTTTGTAAACAAGAAGGGAGACCCAGTGCATGACAGCGCCAGTCAGGCGCACGGGCGTCCTCATGCTGTTTTTCATTAGGTCACAAGTGTTTGGGCACGCCATCATCTGTCTTCAGAACAGAAATGCAGTTTTTCCTGGACATAAGCCTGGTGAAATGAATTAACGATTAATTTGTGTTAAATTTAAAAGTATACTCAAAATATTTGAGGGGATATAATGCCTTGCTAAATAATAGGTCTCAACTTGAACCACGCTAATTGTCAAGGGATGACTATTGTTAAATGTATGCTTTTTTAGCACATCATCTAGAATTTGTAAAATGCAGTGTTACTGAAAACAGCCAACAAGATGTGACTTAACTCGAAGTGGCAGGTTATGTGCATGTTCTTTTTGAAGCAGGCCAGAAGCCGACAGTACTTAAAAGTCATGTTGTCAGTGGTATCCGTAGAAGCTACGGATGGACGCGTTCTAGAAACAGATGATCCCAGTGATTTCAGGTTGGTTTCTTTTTTTTTCCCCCAGTTGGTTACATACTCGGACTTGGTGATCGACACGTACAGAATATCTTGATCAATGAGCAATCTGCAGAACTTGTACATATAGATTTGGGTGAGTAACAGAAGATCAGAAATGTATCTTTATTCTGTTTATTAAATATTTAGTCATAGGAAATGATATTTGCCCTCAGGCTGCTACAAATGTGAGGGAGACAGACCAAAGTAATAAATGTTTAAAAAAAAAAACACATAAACACATGCTGGAGGGAGTAGCTAACTCTGTTGAGATAATGAGTGGAACTTATTATAACAGGCAATATTTAAGCCAGGTCTTCGAAGAAAGAAAAGATAATCCAGACAGGAGAGAGCAAATCCGAAATGGGGACTCGGGACGTAACCTGTAGGAGCGGTGAGGCATCAGAGATGGCCGGAGTTGAGTAGCTGGAGGGGTAGCTTGGTATTAGACTGTAAAAAACCAGGCTCAGGGTTTCAACTTTAACCTGTGAGACAAGGGGACGTAAAGGAAGATTTACTGAAGGAGGACATGATCCTGTTTAATTCCTAGAGAAATAATTTGGGGAGCAGTACTGGGAGCGCCAAGACATGTTTGGGGCTCGTATCCTAGTTAAGACAATAGAAGACTCAGACGAAAGCTGTGGAGGTCAGGAGCTGGGCTGGGGCGCGTTTTTGCTGTAGCCTGCAGCGGGGATGTTAGATGTCGGCAACGGTGGGAGAAGCGACGCCAGGATAACTGACATTTCTAGTGAAGGAACGCGGCAGGTTTTGTGAAGGAGGAGAAAGCAGTGAGTTCACTTTTGCATCTTGTTTTTAGGTTTTTTTTTTTACAGATTTTTTTTTAAGATTTTATTTATTTATTTGACAGAGATCACAAGTAGGCAGAAAGGCAGGCAGAGAGAAAGGAAGGGAAGCAGGTTCCCTGCTGAGCAGAGAGCCTGATGCGGGGCTCAATCCCAGGACACTGGGATCATGACCTGAGCCAAAGGCAGAGGCTTAACCCACTGAGGACCCAGGCGCCCCAGGTATTTTTTTTAAAATAACATTTAAATTTTTTAAGATTTTATTTATTTGACAGAGATCACAAGTAGGCAGAGAGGCAGGCAGAGAGAGAAGGGGGGAGAAGCAGGCTCCCCACTGAGCAGAGAGCCCAATGCGGGACTCGATCCCAGGACCCTGAGACCATGACCTGAGTCGAAGGCAGAGGCTTAACTCACTGAGCCACCCAGGCACTCTGTTTTTAGGTATTAATAGGACTTCCAGGTATAATGGGCATTTAATACTTAGAGAAAGCAAAGGGGTTGAGCTTAATGATAGAGCTGGGAACCTTCTGCTAGTAGATGTCATTTGAGGTCACTGGTCTGGAGGAGGTTCTGATCTTCTGTATCATCCTCGATAAAGAGGACTGAGGACAGAAACCTAAGGAATGGCAGCTTTGAAAAGCCTGAGTCAGGAAAAAAAATTGAGGAATAACCAACAAGTCATGGGAACGAGAAGGCAGGGGTATCTTGGAAGGCAGGAGGTGGGGGGGTAGAGTTTCCATGAAGGAAGAAGTGCTCAGACTACAGGTCAGATAAGGTGAGCACTGAAAACAGGCCTTTGAATTGAACAGTTAACCAGTGCTCGTGGCTTAGGAAGTAATTTGGATAGAATGGAAGAGTGAGGGGCGCCTGAGTGGCTCAGTGGGTTAAAGCCTCTGCCTTTGGCTCAGGTCATGGTCCCAGGGTCCTGGGATCGAGCCCTACATCAGGCTCTCTGCCCCGCGGGAAGCCTGCTTCCCCCTCTCTCTCTGCCTGCCTCTCTGCCTACTTGTGATCTCTGTCAAATAAATAAAAAAAATATTAAAAAAAAAATGGAAGAGTGAGATTGCAGAAAGGTAAGGACTGAACAAGAGTTAGGATGTGCAGCTGTCCACAGGAGGTTTAGAAGGACGGGAGAGGCATTCGCTGCAGAGATGAGAGAGACATGCTTCAGCCTTTTTTTTTTTTTTTTTAAGGTTTTGAGGGGTTTTTGTTGTTGTTGTTCATTTGTTTTTCTAAGGAGAGCGGAGTGAACATGTTCTATATTGATATGTTCTGTATTGATAAGCTAGAGGAGAGAGACGGAGATCCTGAAATAGTGAGAGAAGTCCTCCAGCATATGGGGTACAGTTGGCTTTACACGGGAGGCACATCAGCTTTTCTCCTGAGAGGAGGAAAGTCTTGAGCTAGAGGGGAGAGAATTGGAGGGAAATAACATTTACTCTTCTGTTTTAACTGAGAAAATGAAAGCATGCTTGCTGGCTGAGCGTCAGAGGGATGGTAATTGGCCTTGTAAGAACAGTACAGGGCAAACCGGGCTCTACGGAGGTGAGACCAGAGCTGAGCGGAGATGGGGAACAGACGACACGCTGGCAGTCCCCAGGGCGCTCGCCTACCGCGAGGAGCCTGCATTTGCTGCGGAGCGAGTAGTGTCTTCATGTGCGTTCTTCTGGCCTCCCTGGCAACTCCGTTGTAACTGGAGATGTGAGGCCGCAGTGAATGGACTAGGAAAAGAAGGAAGGCTGACAGACTAGAAATCTCACTGAGTTTAAAGACTCTTTTTAAGATTTTTTTTTTCTTATTTATTTGACAGAGACACAGTGAGAGAGGGAACACAAGCAGGGGGAGTGGGAGAGGGAGAAGCAGGCTTCCTGCAGAGCAGGGAGCCCAGTGCGGGGCTGGATCCCAGGACCCTGGGATCATGACCTGAGCCGAAGGCAGACACTTAACGACTGAACCACCCAGGCGCCCCGACAGACTCTTTAATAAGGGGGTAGAAGAGATTTCAGTTAGAATGTGGAATTTAAGATTTCAAAGAAGGTGTGGTATTAGGAAGTTATGAATTCTGTATTGTAACACATGGACGTCGCTGCTGAGAGTAAGATAGAGTTCCGTTAGAATAGAGGAGATGACATATATTACGTGGTTTTCCCTAGAATGAATTCAGTTATATGAAGTTACACGAGTAATGACCGCTGGAGGCACAGAGTTGGTGGGAGGGACGTGGGCGAGTGTGAGGGATCTTGGTGGTGATGGGAATATTCTGGACCTTGCCTGGATCAGTGTCCGTGTCCTGCCTGTGATACTGTACTGCATGGTTTTGCAAGATTGGGGAAACATGAATAAAAGGTATATGGGGAATTTTCTATTTTATTTATTTTCTATTTTATTTATTTATTTATTTTCTATTTTATTTTTTCTATAGTATCTTATGAATGCATATCAATCTATAGTTATCTCAGAATAAAAAGTTTCATTTAATAAAAATTTTTAATATATAATATGCGTGTATACTTAAATACATAGAAATTAAGATCATAGGCATATTTTGCATTTTAAATCCTCATCACATTTCATTTTAAGAAATTACCCTTTAATCTAGAACTTCCCTATGTCTAGAAGTAGTTACGCTTTTTAAATTTGAGGTGCCTAACAGTGGCCCAGCAGAAAGAGAAAAACCACCTGAGTTCTGGTCCTGTGCACAGTCTCAGGCAGATGATCTGGGGCCTCTGCGCAGCTCGCAGGCCCCAAGGGAGGGCAGTCAGTTTGCTCCGGAACCTGACCGCGCTCTACTGTTTACTTTAGGAGTTGCTTTTGAGCAGGGGAAGATCCTCCCGACTCCTGAAACGGTTCCTTTCAGACTCACCAGAGATATTGTGGACGGGATGGGCATTACTGGTGTTGAAGGAGTCTTTAGAAGGTAAGTGTCTAAAACAGATGGTATTTCATGTCAGCATTATTTGGATTATTGATTTCCATAGATTCTAGGGTTCGCTGCTAAGTCACCTTCCAGTGCTTGACTGGCAGTAAAGAAAACCCCAGGGAAAGATGGTGCTAGTTTGCCCTTCCTCAGGCCATCTGGGACCTCACCCTGCATCCCATACATAGCTGTCCTTCCTCGCCCGCTCTGGAAGCAGCTTGCCTCCACCGTTCGTGCCTCTGTCAGCTGCTCAGAGCTCCTCGGGCGCCCACTGCTGGGCAGATAAGCTCTGCTACAGGAGCGTATGATGGCTCAGTTCCTGCTGAAAGCACTGCGTAGGTCCCTGTCTTTTCTCAGGATTGGTCCATGTGCTCACCTTTTACTAGAGTAGTTTCTAGTCAGTGTGAACTAACAGTGGTCAGTGACCGAAAGCCATGTTTCATAGTAGTACTGTGTGTGGTTTTTTTTTTTTTTTTAATTTTATTTTTTATAAACATATTTTTTTATCCCCAGGGGTACAGGTCTGTGAATCGCCAGGTTTACACACTTCACAGCACTCACCATAGCACATACCCTCCCCAATGTCCT
>NW_019154118.1:24565633-24670001 GCF_002288905.1 Enhydra lutris kenyoni | reverse complement strand
CGATGTCCCTCAGCGGAACAGACTTTTAAAAGTCCCGATTTTGTGCTCCGTTGCTCCGCCGCTTGCCGGGAGCCGGCCCCTCCCCCCGCGGTCTATCTTCCCGTCGCTTTGGATTCACTTCTCCACCAGTCCTACCTTGCAGAAAGTGGTTGATTTTCTGTTTCTAGAGTCGCTGTTCTTCTTCTCTTCGATCTCCCGTTGGATCTGTAGGTGTTTGCAATCTTTAGATAAGCTATCGAGCTGATCTCCCGCTACCTAAAGTAGTCTCAGCTGCTACTTCTCCGCCATCTTGACTCCTCCCCTGTGTTCTTTTAAAGCTTAGCTTACACTCACATAGATAATTACATTCTTTTCAAAAACATTTACTGAAAACCCAGTCTGCCTAATGTCGTGCTGTTTGATATTAATTTGGGAGTCATTAACAAGAACCGTCTCGGCCCAGTATACACGAATAACAAGGATGAAGAGATGTTGGAAACGCTGGTGTGTAACAAAATCCATTTCTGTAATGTGTTTGTAGATGCTGCGAGAAAACCATGGAGGTCATGAGAAGCTCTCAGGAAACCCTGCTGACCATAGTGGAGGTAAAGTAAAAGGAAATCTTGAATATTTTAAATCTTTAAAAAATTTTTAACTTACTGGGGCACCTGGGTGGCTCAGTGGGTTGAGCCTCTGCCTTTGGCTCAGGTCATAGTCTCAGGGTCCTGGGATCGAGCCCCATGTCGGGCTCTCTGCTCAGCGGGGAGCCTGCTTCCCCCTCTCTGTCTACTTGTGATCTCTCTTTCCATCAAATAAAAAAATTTTTTTAAAGATTTTATTTATTTAACTTACTTATTTGAGAAAGAGAGAGCAAGCACAAGCAGGGAGGAGGGGCAGAGGGAGATGGAGAAACAGGTTCTCCACTGAGCAGGGAGCCCAATGCGGGGCTCCTTCCCAGGACCCCAGGATCACAGCCCGAGCTGAAGGGGGCTGCCTTACTGACTGAAATCCCAGCTCCCCTAAAATCTTTATTTCTCTGCTGTTAGACTGTATCTTGTTAGGATGTCACTGATTTGAGGATCGGTGCTTCCTGGTAATGTGGTGGGATGGTGCTAGGGAGCAGGAGGGAGTGAGGTGTGCACGTCAGGACACAGTGGTTCAGAAATGCCTCCAGTCCTTCCAGGTTTTGGGGCATGTTACAGCACCGTAACTCATCTCTAGTATTTAATTCATAAACCAGCACTTTGACATCTTCACTCTCTCCTGTGGCACAACTTGCTTTCAGAATGGTTTCTGTTGGGTTTTGGAGAGAAATCATTAAATTATATCGCCTTTACCCCAGCCCAGGTTCAGAATGTGTAATCACTGCCTCATGTTGATCAGGAAGAAAGAAAAGGAAATGATGCAGATTTCCAGTGCTTAATGGCATTAGCTCTACCCCAGAGAGAATTCTGTCCCTTAAAGCAATGACTCACCATGCTGGTGTGTGGGGCAAGAGATCAGGTGTTTCCTGCACAAGGAAACGTGGGCAGCGGAGCACGGGCCGGCCTCCCTCACTTACAGCCTCAGCGCTTATCCTCTAACCCCTGGTGCTCGGCGGGCCGTACTTGAGTATTACCTACACAGCTCTTAAAAAATACTCACGTTGACCGTATTCAAACCATACTTCCAGGGGTAGGGCAGGGACATTTGTGTTTTTTTAAAAGCTATTGATATCCACTGGTTGGAGGCCAGGGATGCTGCTAACCATCCTGTCACACACAGGACAGCCCCTGCAACAAAGAAGTAGTCAGCCAAAAATGTTAGTAGTGCCGGCACTAAGAAACCCTGCTCTAGCTTAATCCGTCTGTAGTCCTTTATTGTTTTCATTCAGCTTCTGTTTTGATAGTAAGACTCAAATCATTTTTTGAAGTACTCTGGTTCTTACTTGAATTCAAAATTCACAAATATGACTCCTAACAGAGCCCCTAGGGTTTGAAATAATTTGTGTTGTTTCTCTACTGAAACCCAAGACGGCCATATAGGCTCTTTGTAGTACTAGAAGCCTCCATTCCTTTTCACGATTTAATAAAATGTACCTCACTGTGGGTTCAAACCTAAGCCATCATCAACTTCACATAGACTGCTATAGGCAGAGGACATCACAAACCTAACGGTAACTACAAATCAAAAACCAGTAATAGACATGCAAAAAGTAAGAAAGGAATCCAAGCATATCATTAAACTAACAACCATGAAAGAGAGACAGAAAAGGATCAGAGAAAAACTACAAAAACCACCACAAAACAAGTAATGAAATGGCAATAAATATCTATTAGTAATTACTTTGAATGTGGATGGACTAAAAGCTCCAATCAAAAGTCATAGGATGACAGAATGGATAAAAAAAAAAAAACAAGACCCATCTATGTGCTGCCTACAAGAGACTAACCCCAGACCTAAAGACACCTGCAGACTCAAAGTGAGGGGATGGAGAACCATCTTCATGCTAATGAATGTCAAAAGAAAGGGGAAGTAGCAATATTTATATTGGACGAAATAGACTTTAAAACAATGACTGTAAAAACATACAAAGAATAACACGGTATAAAAATAAAGGGGACAGAGGACGCCTGGGTGGCTCAGTCAATTAAGCATCTGCCTTCAGCTCAGGTTATGATCTCAGGGTCCCGGAGTTGAGCCCCGTATCAGGCTCCCCGCTTAGTGGGGAGTCTGCTTCTCCCTCTCCCTCTGGTTCTCCTCCCCATTTGTGCTCTCTGTGTCTCAAATAAATAAAATCTTTAAAAAATAATAATAAAGGGGACAATCTAGCATGAAGGTATACAAAACTGTAAATATTTATGCACCCAATATGGGAGTAACCAAATACATAAGACAGTTAATAAGAAACATAAAGGAACTAATCAAGAGAAATACTAGAAATAATAGCAGGGGATTTTAACACCCCTCTTACATTTATGGACCAACCTTTGAAACAAGATCAACAAGGAAACAGTGGCTTTGAATGACCAGCTGGACCAGATGGACTTAACAGATATATTCAGAACATTCCACCCTAAAATAGCAGATCCACATTATTTTCAAGTCACATGGGACATTCTTCAGAACAGATCACATATTAGGCCATAAAACAAGTCTCAACAAATTAAAAAAGAATGAGGTTATACCATGCATTTTTTCTGACCACAATGCTAAGAAACTGTTACAAAGTCAACCACAAGAAAAAATCTGGAAAGGCCATAAATACATGGAGATTACATAACATGCTACTTAATGAATGGGTCAACCAAAAAAATCAAAGAAATCAAAAAGTACATGAAAACACAATGGTACAAAGTATTGTGATCAGCAAAAGCATTTCTCAGTGGAAGCGTATAGCAATACAGGCCAACCTCAAGAAGCAAGAAAAATCCCAAACAACCTAACCTTAACACCTACAAGAGTTAGAAAAAGTACAAACAAAACCCATACCAGTAGAAGGAAAGAAATAATAAGAAGTAGAGCAGAAATACATGAAATAGAAGCTTAAAAAAATAAAGTGAAACCAGGAGCCGGTTCCTGAAAAAAATCAACAAAATGGATAAACCTCTAGCAAGACTCATCAAAAGAAAAAGAGAGAGAAAGGACTCAAAATCACAAATAGGAGAAATAACAACCCAGAAACACAATTATAAGAATATTACGAAAAACTATGCCAACAAATTAGACAACTTGGAAGAAATGGGTAAATTCCTAGAAGCACCTACCAAAACTGAAGCAGGAAGAAGTAAAAAGTTTGGACAGACTGATTACCAGTAAGAAATTGTTGGGAGTTTTTGAGGACTGATTCAAATAAAACTCCAGAACCAGATGGCTTCTCAAGGGAATTCTCCCAAACATGTAAAAAAGAATACCTGTTCTCGAACTATTTCCAAAAAATGGGAAAGAAAGGAAAACTTTCCGAGTCATTGTATGAGGCCAATATCACCCTGATACCAAAACCTGATGAACACAACATAAAAAAAGAGAACTACAGGCCAATATCCCAGATGAACATAGAGGCAGAAACCTTCAACAGAATATTAGCAAACTGAATTCAGCATTTCATTAAAAAAATCATTCACCATGTGGCCAAGTGGGATTGATTCCTGGTATGCAAGAGTGGTTCAGTATTGCAAATCAATCAGTGATATATTGACAAGAGAAAGGATAAAAATCCTATTATAATTTCAGTAGACACAGAAAAAAGCATTTCACGGAGTACAACATCCATTCATGATGAAATCCCTCAGCAAAGTAGGTTTAGAGGGAACAGACCCAACATCATAAAGGCCTGATATGAAAAACCCACAGCAAACATCATCCTCAATAGGGAGAAACAGAGCTTTCCCTCTACGGTCGAACTAGACAAGGCTGCCCACTCTCACCCCTTGTATTCAACATAGTCCTGGAAGTCCTAGCCACAGCAGTCAGACAACAGAAAGAAAAGCATCCAGCTTTGTGAGGAAGAAGTAAACTTTCACTGTTTGCAGATGACAGGATACCAAAAGCAGAAAACCCAAAAGATTCTACCAAAAACTAGTAGAGCTGATAAATGAATTCAGTGAAGTCGCAGAACACAGAGTCAGTGTGCAGAAATCTGCAGGTGAGCAGACGTTCCACTTTGTGCTGCCGCCCTTTTTGTGTTTTTTCGGTACTTCCATAGGCTGGGACCATGTTTCATTCTAGGCCGTGTCCTGCATCAGCAGTACCAAAATCTGCCCGCTGTTTGATGCTGTTCCGGGCAACCGCCAGGGCCACGAAAAACTGTGGGGGCAGTGACTTAGAATATATATGCACTTTGTGCCTAAGTTCCAGGGTTACTGTGTGACATGCTTTAGAGTTGAGATCCAGACCAGGTTCACCCACAAAAGGGACCTTGGGTTGGGAGGAGCTTTCAGTAGAGTATACCCTTTGTTCTCGCCAGTGCAATTTAGAACTCATTGAGAGAAGAAGAAAAAGCCTTAAGAATAGAAATCCAAATGTTAGCTTTATTACTGGTAAAATGATGGGTGAAGATGGCCTAGGCCTAGGCTTGCTGGTGCTGTCCAGCTCCCACAGCTGATCTCTCAGTTGGCACAGCCTACCCTTGTGCAGGACCCTAGTGGTGAAAAGGAGGAGAGAAGGAAAGGACTAGTCCTTAGCTCTTTTTAATAGACTAGTCAGGAAACTGCGGTCAAGGGAGGTCACCACCTCCACTCAAGGAGGGGAATGGATTCGGAAAGGGAGAAGCATCCCAGAGCATTATGCTAGCCCAGTGTCCTCCACAAGGAAACAAAGTACCTCGTTGGGTCATCCCGATCCCCCCAGTCACCTACCATTCGACTAGCCCGTGCTTTTTTATCACACTGGTTCCTCTGTCTCTGTCATTGGAAAGCACACTGGTCTTCTGATACATTCTGTCCAGGTTCTCCTCTACGACCCCCTGTTTGACTGGACCATGAACCCGCTGAAGGCTCTGTATTTGCAGCAGAGGCCGGAGGACGACACTGAGCTGCAGTCCACTCCCGCCGGAGAGGACCAGGAATGCAAACGCAATCTCAGGTGAGCCGTCTGTTACCAACGAGGGCCTGCTGTCCTTCCTGTCCCCAAAGCCCTTGACCTGTCTCACCTCACCACAACCTGTGTGTTTGTCCTTAGTGACACTGACCAGAGTTTCAACAAAGTAGCGGAACGCGTCCTGATGAGACTGCAAGAGAAACTGAAAGGAGTGGAGGAAGGAACGGTGCTCAGTGTCGGGGGCCAAGTGAACCTGCTCATACAGCAAGCCATGGACCCCAAAAATCTCAGCCGGCTCTTCCCAGGATGGAAAGCTTGGGTGTGATCCAGCATATGAATTTTCTTTCCACTCAATCTTTCCAAATTATACTGTGGCTTTCTTTTTTAACCCAACCAACAGACTTTGAGTAGGTCTTAATATTTAACCAAGTGAACTATTTACTGTGTTTTTAAAAAAATGTTTAATACTTGACTCAGTCACATAAAGAGGACTTGAAAGTCTCAAGGAAAATCTCCTCTCTCAAATTTTAGAAATAAGTGGCATTCCTGCTCTACTTCTAGGCTAAGCATTTGTTTTTTCTTCTCAAGTACATGCTTGTATTATTCACAGTAAAATCCCTGACAGAGGCTTTAGCCAAAAACGGAAGCCACTGGAGGGCGGAGCATCACTGACAGTGTTTGCTTGAGTGTGAATTCGAATACAGAAACTGCTGGACTGAGATAGCTTTTAATTAACACTTGTTTTCCAGATATTGTATATGAATGATAAATTATTTGATATTAATTTATAAAAGGAAGAAAAATTTAAAATTGTAACCATCTATATTTCATGGTAAAGCCACATTAAAAATAGACAATGTTGAAAGCAAATTAGTAGTTAAGAAATATGTCTGGATTTTCACTTGGAAGATCACCCATTGTTACTGAATAATGCAGCTGTTACATTACGGAGAACACATTTCTAAGACGTGGTATGGTTTCTCTTCTTAAAAATGTATATTGGGTCTTCTCATTCTGTTCTTTTAAAGCCTTCTGTGCTTTCTCTCTGATGACTTTATATCTCTTCTAGTTTATGAATTCTCTTGTCAGCTGTGTATAATCTTTTTAGACTGTTCACATGTTTCTTTTTTCAAAAATGGATTTTTCATTTCAGGGCGCCTGCCTGCATGGCTCAGTCAGGTAAGCGTCTGTGGTCATGATCCTGGGGTCTTGGGATCGAGCCCCACATTGGGTTCCTCCCTCTCCCCCCGCTCATGGTTTCTCTCTTGAGAGAGAAATAAATTCTTCTTAAAAAATTGTTTTTCTCTCTAAGAGCCCTACATTAAATCAAATTCCTATTGTTTGTATCTGTCGAATCTTGTATTTGGTGGAATGTTTATCCATGTATTTTGTAATTTTGGAGGGTGAGCTTCAGCAAGACTTTCTCTGTGGAAATCTTGAGTGACCTGGGTTAAGAATTCATTCCAGAGAAGTTTTCTGGAGAACTCTTCCTAAAATTATTTTGCATTTCAAATTATAAACCTATCCTGGTGTATCTTTTTCTTGTACACTGCCTAAATGAAGATTTGGTATGTACAGGAAGTTTTATTACTATAGTAAATCAGGGGATTGTAGTAAACATAAATTCTTTAAGAAAGCCTTGAAATCTTTGTAGGTGGAATAAGAAATTACTAGTTAGATGACGATACAGGTATATGAATTTGTAGCTGATTCTTGTTAGTTGATGTATGCAATTCTGTAACATTAATCTTCTCATCAGCCTCGAGGTATGCCGTAAGTTTCCTGTCCTATTTCAAATATTCTTAATAGTAGTTCTGAAATGTTGGCCAAATTTGCAGATAACAAATCTAGGAGGAATAGCTAATCACAGGTGATAGAATTAAAGATTTTGACAGATGGATAGTTTTTTAAAGTATTAATTACACAATGTGTTGTATGCTGGGTGCCTCCCATACCTTCTCTGTAGCATATCGCGGCGCGTTAGTGAGGTTATTCTAGCTTGCAGCTGGAGGAAGTGAAGTTTAGAGAAATAAGTAACTTGTCCAAGACCAGAATATAGTACACTGAAGGTACACGGGTAATAAGGAAAAGAATCTAGGCTTCACCAGTCAGTTCAGTGCGAACCAAGTAAAGCAGCTACCGGATAAGCTAATACATCGTAGACCGAGAACAGTGTTGTCTGGATTAAGGGAGATCATCGCCCTGACACCTCTCTCTCTGCTGGTCATACCACCGCACGGTGTCTCCTTCCAGTACACATTTAGAAAATATAGGCACTTAGAAATGCTGACGATTTAAATATGGTATAAAGGAAGTCAAAGCAGAGAGGAAAAAAGTCTGGATTTCTTATTTGCAATAGGCAGTTCTTTTAAAAAGTAAGAAAGTATACGGACTTGAAATATAGAAAAACGTGCCATTTCAAATATATTGTTTGCACTTTAATGAAATTATATATTTTCTGTAGATTGATTTTAGTACCATTGAATATATTTCTTTACTACACTATTACCAGAATCTGGTTACACTATTCCCTGTTTTTGAATAAATAATTGTAAAAGAAAATATGTGCTAAGCCTCATTTATTTTATTCGGATGTTTGAGTGTTGTGTGTGCCCGGCCCAGGCTGGTTCCCAGGGAGGCAGCGGTGAGCAAGGCAGGAGCAGTCGACCCTTGAAGAGTTTGCAGTTTGGGGCAGACCCGCCACTTCCAGGCCCGTGTCGGCTGCGAAGCTGCTACCCACAACCAGCCTCGTGGGCTGCGTCTCAGCCTAACTCGCCTGCTGGTCTCTCTTACCTACCCCATCACAAAAAGGCAAATAAATGTTCCTTGTTTGGGCCCAGAGAGTGATCTAGTTGACATTTCTAAAGTCTGAAAGATACCTTCTGGGATATGACAGATACAAAGGTCCTGATACTCTGAATGTGAAGTAAACATTCCATAGTATTTATCATTTCTTAAATAAATTCAGTCCTTCAGAGTTTCAGGCTCTCATTTCTGTAAAAATGAATTTTGTATAAATACCATAGAGTCAGATTTTTACAAAATTTAGATTTAGAATTTGGTGAGGAGGGTGAAGATCTTATACACTGAAAAGTATTTCCTAAAAAATTCTGTAACTTGCCCATAAGATACAGCATGCATAAGATTTCTAATGCAGCAATATGTAAAAATGTGTACTTTGTGCACTTAGGCACAGTTTGTGATTCTAAAGCAGTGTTTCTTGGGGGTGATTTTGCTTCCTGACTCCGCACCCTCGCAGAAGACATTTCACAGTGTCTGAGGGATGTTTTGTTGTCACCGGCATGGTGAGAGCATGAAACACTGACACACAGTATTGAAAGTGAAGATCAGTGTTTCCAAACTGGGACAGAAACGTGTAGGAGACAAATGGTCATGATTTTCCTTGGCTCTTGCCATGTGGTGTGTGTTCACTGCTGGTCTACAAATAACGTGTGGCTATTTTTTAACTGTGGTAAAATACGCATAACTTGACCAGCCTTACTGTTTCTTAAGTGTGCAGCTCAGTAGTGCCAAGTGCATTCGGTGTCGTGCAGCTCGTCTCCCGTGCCCTTCCCCCCTGCACAACGGAAACTGTACGACCAGTCCACAACTTCCCAGTATATCTCCCCTCTGGGTGGCCGTTGGCAACCACCATTCTAATTTCTGTCCCTAGCTACCTCCTATGAGTAAAATCATACAATATTTGTGTTTTTCTGACTGGCTTATTTCATGAACATAATGACCTTAAGTTTCATTCATGTATGTCAGAATTTCCTTCCTTTTTCAAGACTGAATATTCCATTGTATGTATGTACCACCGTTTCTTCTACCCATTTATCCATCAATGGACATGTGGGCTGCTTTCCCCTTTTGGCTATGATGAATAATGCTATGAATATAGCTGTACAAACCTCTCTTAATATACCAAAAGTGGGACTTCTGGATCCTGTGGTAATTATATTTTTTATTTTTTGAGGAACTATCATACTACTTTCCATAGCAGCTACACCATTTTACGTGCTTACCACCAGTGCACAAGGGTTCCAATATCCACATCTTCATCAACGCCTCGTTTGTTTTTGTTTTTATAGTAGCCATCCTAATGGGTATGGCTGTGAGTCATTCTTACAAGTAACAGAAGTACTGTATACTTTATACAAATCCAATGAGTGCCAATGCAAGAACTAACAAGTTCTCTGCAGGAATACAGGCAGAAACCCTAACCCCCTACCGCTGGCCCCTAACCCTAACCCCAGCAGAAGTCAGGGGTTTTATTATATGCAGAGGACTCAACTACCAATTACCAGGCACATACCCTAACACCTAACTCTAACCCCTAAATTTAACTCTAACGCTAACCCTTACCCTCTGGAGAAGTCTGAACTGCAAAACACCAGGCACACACCCTGATTCTAACCCTAGACCTGAAGACAGTGGCTTCCTGAACACACAATAAGAAGAGCTGAGAAGCAGCCTAGTTATCCTGGAGAAGAGCCCAAACATTTAAGTATCGGTAGTATTTCTTAAAATGGTTCGGAAGGTAGAAGTCAAAAGGACCAACTGAATATGTATTTAAAGAGTAGTTAGAGCCCCAAATCCCTCCTTGCCTCAGCTCAGTGGATGGCTGCTACGTTTATTCTCGTGCCAGCAGAAGTCTGGGATTTTATTCTCTGGAGAGATCTCTGAAATGCAGGATACCAGGTACATAACCTAATCCCTCACCCTACTCTAACACTACCCATAACCCTAACCCTCAGGAGAGATCTCTAAACTGCAAAATACCAGGTACATACCCTAACTCTGACCCTAGAGCTGAGAAAAAAAGTTTTAGAAGCAAAATATATTTTCCAACTCAACAATTTTGAAACCAGATTCTGAGTACTGTTGTTAGCTTTGCTAGTAGATTTTAATGTTAGCTTACTTGAAAACTACCCCAAATGTTCCCTGGTGGTATATACAGTATTTGAATATGCACTGCAGACTTATAAATCTTTGTAAATAATGCTGAACTTAATATTTTTTTTAAGATTTTATTTATTTATTTGACAGAGATCACAAGTAGGCAGAGAGAGAGGAGGAGGCAGGCTCCCTGCAGAGCAGAAAGCCCGATGTGGGGCTTGATCCCAGGACCCTGGGATCATGACCCGAGCCGAAGGCAGAGGCTTTACCCCACAGAGCCACCCAAGCACCCCTGAACTTAATATTTTTAAAAAGACTTATTTTAGACAGAGTGGACAAACACGAGCGGGAGAGGGGCAGATGGAGAAGGGAGAGAGAGAATCAAGCAGACTCCATGCTGAGTGTGGATCCTGATATGTGGCTCGATCTCACAACCCCAGTATGACCTAAGCCAAAGTCAAGGGTCAGATAATTAACGAACTGAGCCACACTGCTGCTCCTAAACTTAATATTTTTAAAACAACTTTTTTTTAGGTGTGCATGGTTATAAGAGTTGTAAATATTTTAAGAGAAAAATGGGTAATCAGTCAACTGGTTACAAATTTGTTTAAGGTCCTTGTGGTGTAAACCCAACATGGAAAGTGGATTTCATATGACTCTCAAACATATTCATCACATGAAACACAATGAAAATAACCCTGATGAATCAATGCCTTCTACTTCTAAGGAAGAAGTAACACCAGTACTACTCAAATTACCCTTATATCAAAAATTACAAGAGTTAACAAGGAAACTGAAGACCAATATCATGAACACGAGGCACATATTAGTAAATCAATTCCATCAATATGGGGGAAAAAAAGACAGTACATCATGACCAAATCACATTATTCCAGAAATACCAGGGTGGCTTAGTATTTGAAAAATCAACGTTAATGAACTAACAAAGAAAAACCAGATGATCATGTCAATAGAGGCAGAAAAAACTGTGACAAAATTCAACATTTGTGATAATTCATCAAATTAGGAATAAAAGGAACATTTTCAACTTGATAAAGGCCATCTATGGAAACTCACAGCTCGTGTCATACTTAACGGTGAAAGACTAAATGTTTTCCCCCTAGGAGGAGGAACACGGTAAGGATGCCGCTCTTACTAGTTCTATTCAGTAATGTACTGGAGTTTGTACCCACGCAGTAGAGCAAAGAAAAAAGAAAGAAAGGACAGTTTGAAAGGAAGTATAATTATCTTCCATTTGCAGATGACATGATTATCTATGTAGAAAATCCTCAAGATTCTATATATTAAAAAGTCTTTTAATTTTTGTAAACTAGTGAGTTTAACAAGATCACATGATAAAGGTCAATATACAAAACATCAACAATATTTCTGTATACCAGTGTCAGTGTCCAGACTAGGCCCAAGATGGAGTCACTTATTCTACATCCCACATCAGCAAACCAAAACATCCCAGTTTCTATGCTCAGCTCTCCCAGAAAAGGAATGCCCAGACCAACCAACTAGCACTTGCTTCCTCAGCCTAAGTTACTTAACCAAGGTCCAAGTCTTCCCTTTTCTCCATATGAAAATTAATCCTATTTTAACCAATTAAGTGCCCAATGTAACTTCCTTGCTCATGTTCACCTTGGTCTATGAAATCTCTTGCTTTGTAAGAAGCTCCTTTCTATTTTCTAGACTGGATGCGTCCCGATTCATCAATTGCTAAGTGAAAGTCAATTATATCAGGAAATAAAATATCTGTAAAATTTTCCTTTATCACCAGTAATGAACAGTTTGAAAAAGAAATTAAAAAACAATAATTAAAATTTAAAAACCATTATCAAAAACATGAAATAGCTGGGCATAATTTTAATAAGATATGTGAAGTATCTGTATGCTGAAATTTATAAAACATTAATGAGAAAGCAAAGGCCTGAATATATACTGAGAAATGTACTGTGTTCATGGATTGGGAGACTCAGTATTGTTAAGATAGCAATTCTCCCTGAATTGATACATGCATGGGATCAATGCAATCCTATCAAAATGCAAGCAAGCTTTTTTCTTTTTCTCTTTTTTCTTTTGGAGCTTAAAATCTATGTAGAAATGCAAAGGAAATAAAAAGCAAAAACAATTTTAGAAAGGAAAACAACAACAAAAAACATGTTGAAAGACTTAAAATAAAGCCATAGTAACAAATACAGGGTGGCATTGTCGTAAAGATGAGACACACAGATTAATAGAGCAGGATAAAGAATCCGGGAACAGACCCTCATATATGACTAAGTGATTTTCAGCAAAGTCTTCAAGGTAATTTAACTGGGAAAGGATAGTATTTACAAAACAAAAAACAACAAAACAAAACAAACAACAAAAACAAAACAACCCCCCAAACCAAAAAACATATCCATATGCATCCCTCTCCCCTCCCAAATTTCAAATCTTCTCTCCCACTATATACAAAAGATTTCATAGAGGATTCACTAAAGCACTGGCCATAAAAGAAAAACAATGGTAATCTGGACTTTATTAAAATGAAAACCTTTTTCTTCTTAAAAGACATTAGGAGAATGAAAACACCATCCTTGCCTGCCAAGCCAGTATCAGATAAAGGATTTGCTTTTAGAACATATCTTTTGAAACCTTTTAACCCAATAAGGAAATAAACAATCTAATTTGAAATTGGCAAAAGACTTTAAAAGCTACCTTACCAAGAAAAACATCCGATTGGGAAATAAGCACATTAAAGACCCTCACATCTTAAGTCATTCATGAAATACAAAAACTAAAATCACAATGAGATGCCATTCAGTATACATGCACTAGAATACTTAAATTAAAACATCTGACAACACAAAGCAACAAAATATGAGTGGAACAACCCAAACTTGTTCATTGCTGATAGAAATACAGAATGGTACAGGCACTTTAAAAAACAGATTTTTGAGTTTGACAGGAGGGAGGATGGCCAAGTAGGAGGATCTAGACTCAACTCATCCCATAGACACGCCAAGGTAACAGCTACATGTATTGCAACTAACTCTGAGAATGGCCCAAGGACTGGCAGAACAGGTTTATTAAAGCTACTCTTGGACAGAAGGCCACACAGAAAAAGGAAGGAGTGATGGAGAAAAGGGTGGGAACTACTCCCCACCCCACACCCCCACCCCAAGCAATTAATTAAAAACAGGAGGGACATCACAAGCAAGGAGAAGTGGGAGAATCAGCCCCCACACTGGGCATCCCTGGCAATGGGAACCTGCGATGAGGAAGATTAGTTCCCATGATAGCTGGCTTGAAAACCAGTGGAACTTAACTCTGGTAAGTTTAAAAATCAGTGGATCTCAACTTCAGAAGTTTTAAATACCAGCAGGCTTCGCGGTGGGAGAGTGTGAGGGCAACAAGAAACAGTCCTTACCCTTAAAGAGCCAACATCTAAATAACTCTGCCCAAGACACAGCACAGCAGCAGCAGTTTGAAAAGTGCCTAAGACATACATGAGGGAGAACATGTGCCAAAGGGGCAGGGATCTGTAGACTTCTCCAGGAACAAAAATGCTTATGGGTGTCATTTTTCTCTCCTTCCCCAGCCTAGGTAGCCACAAGCTTATAGGAGCCAACACTAACACTCTCTACCTACCTGGCTTACAAAGTATGCCCTGCTTTTGTGCCTCCCCCTGCGGACCTACCCCACCCTGTCTACCCAGAGCAGCTTTGGCTCCACCACACCCTGCAGGCAGCCCTGGCCGGGACAAGCATCACTCCAAAGTGACCCCTGCCCTGGACAGTAAAGCAGATAACCACACAGACCAGTGTGCCCCCGTTACAGCAGCCTGGCTCCTTGGCCGGGTGTGAAGGGAGCAAGCCCTGACCTCCAGTGCACTTGCAGCTGTGACAGAGGCTAACTGCAGACAGCTGGCTGACTGCTGGCTCCACACAGCAGTGAACCTCTGGTGATCACAGCTGGGCCTCCCAGCAACACTAGAAGCAAATGCTGCCCAGTGTACCCACAGCAGGCAAAGTGGGTCATTGCAGCAGGCTGGGCTAGAGGCAACTGTGCTTCAGCCATAATGGGAAGGTGCATGCAGCCCACACAGGGGACACCCCTGAAGCACCTAATCCTGGTGACTCTAGGAGATTGTACTTTAACGCACCACAAGACCTCTTCTACATAAGGTCACCCCCTCCAAGATCAGAGGACACACCTGACGTAGAAACAAATACAGAGTCAGACAAAATGAGGAGACAGAGAAATAGGTCCCAAATGAAAAAACAAGTCAGAATGTCAGTAAAGCAGCTCAATGAAATAGAGAGAAGCAATATCTCTGATAAAGAATTCAAAGTACTGGTCACACAGATATTTGTTGGACTTGAGAAAAGAGTAAATGAACTCAGTGAGAACTTCAACCAGGAAACAGTAAATATAAAAAAGAACCAGTCAGAGCTGAAGACTTTTTAACAGAAATGAAAGATACACTAGAGGGAATTAATAGTAGATTAGAGGATGCAGAAGAATAGATCAGCAATCTGGAAGACAAGATAAAGGAAAGAAAACCAGCTGAGCAGCAAAAGAAAAAGGAATAATAAAAAAAGAGAATAGGTTAGGGGAATTCTGGATATCATCAGGCATAATAACATTCACATTATAGGGATCCCAGAAGGAGAAATGAGAGAAGGGGACAAAAAGTAATTTGAAGAGATAATAGCTGAAAACTTTCCTAATAATTAGCGGAAGGATACAGACATGAAGGTCCAGGAGGCACAGAGAGCCCCTAAAACAACCCAAGGAGGTCCACACCAGGACACATAATAATTAAAATGGAAAATAAAAATAATGATAAAGAGAGACTCTTGAAAGCAGCAAGAGAAAAAGAGAACAATTATCTACAAGAGAAATCCCAAAAGGCTTGCTGCTGATCCTTCAGCAGACACTCCGCAGGCCAGAAGCGAGTGGCATGATATATTTGAAGTGCTGAAAGGAAAAGAACCTACAACTATGAATACCCTACCCGGTAAGGTTATCATTCAGAACCAAAGGAGAAATAATGATTTTCCCCCAAAAAACAAAGTAAAAATAAGTTCATCACATTAAACTACCCTTATAAGAAATGTTAATAAGAATTCTCTATGTGAAAAGCAAAGGCTGTAACTAGAAGAAAATTATGAAAGGAAAAATGTTACAGGTAAAAACCAAATGATAGATTGATCACTCATATAGCCAGTATGGAGGCTGAAACACAAAAATAGTAAAATCAATTCTGTCTACAAAAATTAATCAAGGGATATAGAAAATAAAAACATGTAAACTATGGCTTCATAGACATAAAACATGGAGGAAGGAATAAAAATTGAGTGCTTTAACAGTGTGTTCGAACTTAAGTGACCATCAACTTAATATAGACTGCTATGTACATAGGATGTTATATACAAAACTAATGGTAACCACAAATCAAAAAACTATAATAGATACACAAAACATACACTAGAGAAGCATCAAACCGCATGGGAAGCAAGCAAAAGAACAAGAAACAGAGAACTACAAAAATAACCGTAAAACAATCAACAAAATGCACTAAGTGTGTATCTATCAATAACTACTTTAAATGTAGGGGCACTGGGTGGCTCAGTCAGCTAAGCATCTACCTTTGGCTCAGGTCATGATTCCAAGGGCCTGGGACTGAGCCTCACATTGGCCTCCCTGCTCAGCGGAGAGTCTGCCTCTCCCTCTGACTCTCCCCCTGCTTATATTCCCTCTCTCTCTCTGTCAAATAAATAAATAAAGTCTTGGGGGGAAAAATTACTTTAAATGTAAATGGGCTAAATGCTCTAATCAAAAGACACAGGACAGCAGAATGGATAAAAACAAGGCACCCCCCCCACCCCAAAATAAGACCTGTCTACATACTGCCTATAAGACATCACTTCAAACCTCAAGATACATACAGACTGAAAGGAAAGGCATGGGGAAAAAAAAAGTTATTCTATGCAAATAGAAGTGGAACAAAAACTGGGTTAACAATACTTACACTAGAGAATATAAATTTTAAAACAAAGACTTTAACAAGAGATAAAGAAGGGCATTGCATAATGATAAAGGGATCAATCCAATGAGATTATGTAACAACTACAAATATCTATGTACCCAACACAGAAGCACCTGAATACATAAAGCGAATAATAGACAAAAAGAAGCAGTAATATTAGAGTACTTAAACACCCCACTAAGTCAAGAAATAGGTCATTCAGCAGAAAAATCAACAAAGAAACCATGGCTTTAAGTAACACATTAGACTGAATGGATCTAACAGACGTGTACAGAACATTCCATCCAAACACAGCACGATAAACATTCTTTTCAAGTGTATATGAAACATTCTCTAAGATAGATCATATATTAGGCCACAAAACAAGTCTCAATAAATATAAGAATATGAAGTCATATCAAGCATCTTTTCTGACCACAGTGGAATGAAACTAGAAATCAATTACAAGAAAAAAATTGGAAAAAATTAGACATGGAGGCTAAACAACATGCTACTAAACAACCAATGGGTCAACAAAGAAATCAAGAGGAAATAAAAAAATACATGGACACAAATGAAAATGAAACCACAATGGTCCAAAACCTTTGAGACAGAGCAAAAACAGTTCTAAGTGGGAAGTTTATAATGATACAGGCATAACCCAAGAAACAAGAAAAATTATCAAACAACTTAACCTTACACCTAAAGGAACTAAAAAAAAAAAGAGGAATAAACCAAGCCCGAAGCCAGTAGAAGGAAAACAAAGAGATCAGAGTGAAAATAAATAAATCTCAGTGAGAACTCTAAAATGAAAAATGAAGGAGGAAAAATAATAACTGACACCACATCAAGAGAACATCATGGAAAATTATACACCAACAAACTGGACAACCTAGAAGAAATGATTAAATTCTTAGAAACATACAACTTTCTGATCTAAATCAGAAAGAAACAGAAAATCTGATCAAATCATTACCAGTAATTAAACTGAATCAGTAATCAAAAAATTCCCAACAAACAAAAGTCTTGGATTAGATGACTTCATAGGTGAATTCTACAAAACATTAAAGAAGAGTTAATACTTATTCTTCTCAAACTACTCCAAAAAAAGACAGAGAAAGGAAAACTCCCAAATTCATTTTAGGAGGCCAGCATTACCTTGATCCCAAAACCAGACAAAGACACTACAAAAAAAGAAAACTATAGGCCAGTATTTCTGATGAATGTGTGAGCAGAAATCCTCACCAGAACATCAGCAAACTGAATCCAACAAAACATTAAAAGATTCATTCACCACAATCAAATAGGATTTGTTCCAGGGATACAAAGGTAGTTCAATATTCACAAAGCAATCAATGTGATACATTAACAAGAGGAAGGACAAAACCACATTATCCCCTCAAAAGATACAGGTAAAGCATTTGGCAAAATACAACCTCTTTCATGATAAAACTCTCAATGACACAGGTATAGTGGGAACATACCTTAAAAAGTTCTTATGATGAAAACCCCACAGCTAACATCATATTTGATGGTGAAAACGGAACTTTTCTTCCAGGCTCAGGAAAAAGACAAGAATGTCCACTCTCACCACTTGCATTCGACATAGTACTGGGAAGTCCTAGCTGTAGCAACCAGACAGGAAAAAGAAATAAAACGCATCAAAACTGTGAGGAAGAAGTAAAACTATCACTATATGTAGATGACATGATACTACATATAGAAAACCTGAAAGACTCCACCAAAAAAGTATTAGAACTCATAAGTGAAATCAGTAAACTTAGAGGATACAAAATTAACATACAGAAGAAATGTGTTGTGTTTCTATGCACTAATAACAAAGAACCAGAAAGAGAAATGAAGAAGTCAACCGAATTCATAATTACACTAAATATAATAAAATACCTAGGAACAAACTCAACCTATATTCTGAAAACTGTACGGTACTGAGGAAAGAAACTGAGAACACTACAAACAAACAGAAAGATACACCATGCTCACAGATTATAAGAATTAACATTGTTAAAATGTCCATACTACCCAGAGCAATCTACAGATTTAATGCAACCCCTATCAACATACCAACAGCATTTTTCCACAAAACTAGAACATATAATCCTAAAATTTGTATGGAACTCGAAAGACCCTGAATAGCCAAAGTAATCCTGAAAAAGAACTAAGCTGGACGTATCACAATCCCAGACTCCAGAGGTGCAGAAACGAGAACAGTACGGTAATGGCACAAAAACGAACTCATAGATCAATGGAACAGGACACACAGCCCAGAAATAAACCCATGGTTATATGGACAATTAATTTATGGCAAAGGAACTAAGAATATATAACAGGGAAAAGACAGTTTCTTCAATAAATGGTGCTGGAGAAACTACATGCTGGACAACTACATGCGAAAGAGTGAAATGACTGTGTTTCTACACCATACACAAAAATAAGCTCAAATGGATTATAGACCTTTATGTGAGACCTGAAACTATAATATTCTTAGAAGAAAACATAGGTAGTAATCTCTTAGACATCAGCGTTAGCAGTGTATTTACGGATAGGTCTTCTCAGGCAAAGGAAACAAAAGCAAGAATTAACTACTGGGATTACAGCAAAATAAAAAGCACAGCAATGGACACTATCAACAAAACAAAAAGGCAAACCTACTGGATGGAAGAATATATTTGCAAATGATATGATAAAGGATTAATACCCAAAATATATGAAGAATTTATACAACCTGACACCAAAAACCCCAAATAATCTGATTTTAAAATGGACACAAGACCTGAAAGGCATTTTCCCAAAGGCATACAGATGGCTAACAAACATATAAAAAGATGTTCAATGGGGCGCCTGGGTGGCTCAGTGGGTTAAGCCGCTGCCTTCGGCTCAGGTCATGATCTCAGGGTCCTGGGATCGAGTCCCATATTGGGCTCTCTGCTCAGCAGGGGGCCTGCTTCTCTCTCTCTCTCTCTCTCTCTCTCTCTCTCTGTCTGTCTGCCTCTCTGTCTACTTGTGATCTCTCTCTGTCAAATAAATAAAGAAAATCTTTAAAAAAAAAAAGATGTTCAACATTACTAATCATCAGGGAAATGTAAATCAAAACCACGAGATACCACCTTACACCCATCAGAATGGCTAGGATCAAAAAGGTAAGAAATAATGTATTGACAAGGATGTGGAGAAAAGGGAACTCTCGTGCATTCTTAGTGGGAGTTTCAACTGGTACAGACACTGTAGGAAACAGTATGAAAGTTTCTCGAAAAATTAAAAATAGAATTATCATATGATCCAGTAATTTCACTACTATTCACTCAAAACAAAAACATTAATTTGAAAAGATATATGCACCTCTATTTTTAAAAAGATTTTATTTATTTATTTGAGGGAGAGCACATGCAAATGCGAGAGCACAAGCAGGGAGAGCAACAGAGGCAGCGGGAGAAGCAGACCCCCCACTGAGCAGGGAGCCTGATGTGGGGCTTGACCTCAGGACCCTGAGATAATGACCTGAGCTGAAGGCAGCCACTTAACTGACTGAGCCACCCAGGTGCCTAAACCCCAATGTTTACTGTAGCATTATCTATAATAACAAAATGTGATAAACAGATACATACTAATATTACTTGGGCATAAAAAAGACTGGCTTTTGTGACAACATAGAAGGATGTTGAGAGTATTATGCTAAGTGAAATAAATCAAAGACAAACACTATATGATTTAATTTATATGAGGTATCCAAAAACTGTAAAACAAACAAAAAAATAAAAGTTTAAATACAGAGAACAAACGGGTGGTTGCCAGAGGACACGTGAATGGGGGTTTGGTTAAAATACATGAAGGGGGGTGTGCCTGGGTGGCTCAGTGGGTTAAAGTCTCTGCCTTTGGCTCAGGTCATGATCCCAGGGTCCTGTGATCAAGCCCCATGTCGGGCTCTCTGCTCCTCGGGGAGCCTGCTTCCTCCTCTCTCTCTGCCTAACTCTCTGCCTACTTGTGATCTCTCTGTCAAATAAATAAATAAAATCTTTTAAACAAACAAACAAACAAAAGATACATGAAGGGGATTAAGGGGCACAGACTTCCAGTTATTAAATAACTCAAGGAGATGGAAAGTACAGCATAGGAAATATAGTTAATGATCTCATAAAATAATGTTGTGTGGTGACTATAGTTATCATAGTGAGCAATGGTCATAGAGTTGTCAAATGAGTATCTTGTGTTCCTGAAACCAATATAACGCTGTATGTCAATTATATGTCAGTAATACATTTCTAATTTTAAAATACATTTATATTTTACATTTTATTTTATATAAATATGAAAAAAGAGAAAAAACAGTTTCTTATAAATTATAGTTTGCCTTAGCTATTACCCTCCCAGGTATTTCCCAAGAGAAATGAAACCATATGTACCCACAAAGACTCACACAAGAATGTCCAAAGCAGCTTCATTCATAATGACCCCAAACCGGAAACAACCAAATGTCCATCAATTGGTGAATCCCAAATTGTGGGATAGCCGTACAACGGAACATTAGTCACTAAAAAAGGAATGAACTATGGATATGTGTCAAGAAGGATGAATCTCAAAAGCATTATGCTAAATGAAAGAAGCGAACCAAAAAAAGACTACTGATGGAATCATTCCGTTTATGTGACGTTCTAGCAAAGGAAGAACTGTAGTGATTCAAAGGAGATCAGTGGTTTCCAGCGGCTTAGGGTGAGGTGAGTGGACCGACTGCAAGGATGCACAATTTGGGGGTGATGGAAATGCTTTATGTCTTGAATGTTATATTTACATGAATGTATACATTTGTCTAAACTCCAATGGAACACTCAATATGGGAAACTCTATCTCAAAAAATTATATCACAATAAATCTGATTTTTTTTCTTAAATATAGAGTAGATCCTCTGAATGCTGGTTTTTGTTTTTGTTTTTGTTTTTGTTTCAGTACTCAAGGACACAAGCCTCTAGTCAGTTGGATTATAGACAGATTTGTAAAGATACAGTGTGGAAAGTGGGATGATGAGTAGTAGGAAAGGTTGCTTCTGAGAACACAGAGTAATTCAGACTTGGAGGATGTGGGAGACCCAGCAGGTACCTCCACTCCTTTACTCCTCTCCTGTGGAAGCTGAAAGACAGATTTTGCTTTCTAGCTTCTTTAGCTAAGGGTGCCCCTGTGGCCCAGTTTCATTTCAAGGATGCCTTAGGTGTCAAGGGCTGGGGTTTCTGGTAGGGCTTTGGTTTTCCTGACAATAGGAGAACTTATCACATTGTCCCATTTCCTTTTTTTAAGTGGAAAAAGAGCTCTGCCTGACATGAATGCACAAATAAAGAATGCTTGAGGTAAAGAAGAAAATCAATCTGAAGATTTTTTTGCACCTAAATGTATTTATTTAAGTGGGATTGTTAGAATACAAGGAGTAATTTCTACATTTTCATGACCATTGGATTCAGTCTGATGTCCTATTTCTCTTTAGGCTTCCTTACTTAATTGAGCTACACAGATTCTGTGCCCAAAAAAATGCAAGTCATCCCGGACAGAATAAACTCTCTCTTGACTATAACCAATAGAATCCGGGCTTGAAGGGCTATAGCTCAGAAAAGCAGAGTACTTCATTTTTATATTCCATAAGTAGAATCAGGTGTTAGTCTAGTAGAATTTGACTTTTTATAAATATTTCCATCTAAATTATCTTCTGGTGTTCCCATTTTCTCCTCTGATATATCTGCATAGTCATATCTTTTTTTCCATGGTTGCTCAAGTGTGTAACCTAAAGAGAAATGACAAACGTTTAGAAGGATGTCAGATATGACAAGGTGTAGACTCATTCAATATGTCTCTATCCACCAGACCAGGTCTCTTTCACAGTCTTTCTCACCACTCTTAGAGCAGATACCTCTGTATCTTACTAAGCCAGAAATGTCTCAAATTTCCCAGTTCATCTACTTCCGACACCATCGTTGTCCATCTCTACTACAGGCTCTGCAGGATCTGGGTGTGAGGTTTGATCTACTACTAAGTAGCGGTATAATTTGGGGCAGGTTACTTAACCTCATCTGTAAAATGGGAAGAGCAATGGCACATACGTAGCTCAAAATTTCTACGAGAATTAAGTGTGAGGGCGCATGTAAAGAACATAATAGTTAGTTGGGCATTCGGCTGATGCTCCATAATTAACTATTAGCCAATAAATGAAGAGAAGCCTTTTCTCTCCCTAGAGCTAGAAGTTTCTTATCTTCTCTGGATTTGATTTCCTTGTGCTTCTTGGAGAAAGGGCACACAGTGTCTCCTCTTCTTCCACGCCAACAGCTTCAGTGTGTCACCTTCCACTGACTGCACTGACAGGGCAAGTCCCCCTACTTAATTTTCACTTGATTTTATGCTCCTTCCAATTGCCATGTTATAACTTTCCTTCTTTTCACAGTAAACTCTTTTAACTCAGTATTTATATTCTCTGCTTCAACTTCTTATTTGTCATTCCTCGATATTCTTTTATCTACCACTGAGAACCTACCAGGTGCTACAGGTTGGGGATTCATATCAAACAGACAAATCCCTGCTGTCAAGTGAAGGTCGTTACCAAAAACTGCTCTCTAGCAGGCCATGGACTGATTAAACCTCTCAAGTGGAAACCACAGAGCATTTCTGAGGACCAGGCAAGAGGCTGGTGATGCAGGGTGTGGGGGAGGGGCAGAGCAGGACATGAGAAGGGTGGAAGGCAAGTCAGGGCCAGAAGGCCATGACAAAGTTACGACTGTATTCCAAGCACAGTGGGAAAGTATGAAACAGCAGAGGTGCTCATCGTTAGGAGTGTGGTTTCTAAAGCCAGCCTGCCTCCGTTCAAATCCTCGCCCTCACAGGAACTGACTGTGTGACTTGAGCAAGTAACTTCGTATCTTGCTTATCTGTAAAATGAACCTTGTCTCGTTGAGCTGTTCTGAAAATTAAATGAGTTAATTTTATAAAGCACTTTAAGACAGCACTTCCACATAGTCACTGCTAAAGAAGAGTTTGTTAAATAAATGTTTTAACTGTACTGACTTAAATCTGTAAAAGATCACTATAGTGTGGGCAGTGCCCCGGGGGGTTGTCAGTTCGGAGGCCGTTGGTTGGTGGCCGTGAGTTGGGAATAGGTAGGTTAAGATGAACAGCGGCTAACATTTACAGAGCACGTACGTGTGCCAGGCACTATTCTAACTCTTCACAGGTGTTATCTCTCATTACCTCACAACAACCGATGAGCTAGGTACTGCTGTTCTTCTCATTTTACAGATGAGGAAACTGAGTCAGTAACTTCCCCAGTACCACACAGACATCAAACGGCAGAACCAAGAATCAGAACCAGGCAGTCTGAATCAACGTTCCACAACTGTAACCTACTGCCTCTCGCTGATGATCGCAGGACAGAATCCATACATTCAGATTATACAATACCCACAATTAGGCTTGAGCTATGTTAGAATTCCTGATATTTCTAGGACATGAGAATATGCTTCCTCATAGGCTATCACTTTCAGCTTCTCAGCACTGTGGACCACTGGCAGGACAAGTGGCATAGAACCTAAAAAATATTTCTAACGTTAAAAAAAAATTTTTTTAAGTAGGCTCCATGCCCAACGTGGGGCTTGAACTCGTGACCTCGAGATCAAGAGGCACACGCTCTAACAACTGAGCCAGGCAGGCACCCCTATTTCTAACATTTTGAGGCATTTGTTTTGCCAAGTGAAGTCTGCTCGTTAAAAGTAATTACCATGAGAGAAGCAACTTTTCAAAAGGAGGATTCATTTTTTTAAACCATTTTATCCAACCTAAATAAGATGAAAATTTTCTTCTATTCCCAAATAATAAGCTTACATGTAAAGGTAAAAAGGACTTAGCAAATTCATCTCTGTCTATATACTGTGCAAGGTGCTGAGATGTAGGTGCTTAGAAATGTGTGTGTGTGTGTGGAATGTGTCATTCTGTTCACAAGAATTCCCCATAAAAGTATTGCTAAAAATCACCTACTTTTGAAGTTATCTGAAGAGTTGCTTGTAGCAATTTCCTTCCAGTTGGCAATATACCTAAGCACATTATATGGGCATTCATTAAATTAAATCGATGTATTAGTAATAAATTGATCTATTAGTACCTGTTAGATTACTTCTAAAATTTCACTTTCTCTATGAAATATTGGATTGATGGTGACAAATGCACAGGTTCAAATGTTTAATTCTCATGACTGTTCCATCTCTAGCTACCTCCCCGTATGTAAGACAACCCCTAAAACAAGGTGTTGGAGGAGGAATAAAAATGGTGCATCTACCCTCTACCATAGTCATGCCCTCTGATCTGCCTCCAGCACAACTTTTCTCATTCTATCCCGTTCCACTCCTGCAACGTCATGTCCTCAGTTAACTTCTAAAAGTACCGAAAGAAAATTCTTTGGGAGGAAAAAAGGGGGAAAAGAACAACAACAAAAAACTTTCTCCTTGGTTCTGGACTGTCAGACTTACGGTCTCTGTCATGTCAGCGGAAATCTAAAGTGTGTGCTTTATGATCTTATTAGATAGAGTAAGGGTGCTATCTTTGCATGTCTGGTGAACATAAGAAATTACGTTAAAGTCAAGCACAATTTTTGGGCTGCCACCTCTCTTCCCTAAACAGAGAGACTGAATTAGGGAGACAAAGGCAGCCCAAGAAGACATGGATAGGGAAGGATAAGGCACAATGAGCTACAGAGATGAGGCAGAGCTTTAAAGAGGCAGGTTTCCTGTGACTTATCCTATTTCATCCCTTTTCCCAAGCCTCTGAAATCAGGTAAGCAGTTGGTTGCACCCAAAAAATCAAGTACGGAGGAGGTCCCAACAGTTGCTGACAAGGGACCTGGCAGAGAAAAAAATGAGAATTCTGAATTATGTAATTCAGAAAAACGCTGTGATTTTTTCAAGTATTTATTTGTTCCTTTTGAATTGTTTTTATACTTTTGTTGACTATGTGTTTGTCCGTTTTGTTATAGGAAAGTATATACTATCCAACAGTAGTTAATTATAACAAAGCATTGTTTCTAAGTTGGCTCCTCCTTGTCACTACTACCTATTGCTGCTCCAAGAACTTTGTTCCATGATCTTCACCAGGATGCTGCTGAGTCACTGCCACATGAAAAAGATTCAGGAAAACAGCAGGCAGTGTAACCCCCTCCAGGATCTTTTAGTAGACAATTCAATCTGGCTTCATTTTAAATTTAGGCAAATACTGTCTTCAGTGGTCACCCTCCTCAGAGGAGCACTATGAAATGTTGGATGTCCATTATCCTGCTTCCTTGGATTTATATACCAAAGGGTTTTCATTCTACTTTCAAGAAACCAAGATAACCTCCAATCAATTGTTTGCTACGACCTGACAGTCTGGGGCACGAACATATACCGTATTTAAGGCTGATCACTAACCCTGCTCTACCTGAGATTAGGACATGAATTTATTTAGTTGCATAAATTTTTTTTCTCATAATGTACATAACAGCTGTAACCAAGAAAAAATTTAAGTTTTACAAACAGAAGCAACAATGTAATGAGAGTATTACCATGCTGATCTGTCTTTCTCACTAAGATACTTTTGGAAATTTTTACAGAATAAAGTGTATGTGGAATCTATAGTGAACCCCTCAAAAGTATAAATTTAACACCTTAATGGCCCAGGAAAACTCCCTGACCAGAGAAGCCAAAAACCATGTCTTAGATATCAAAGGAGCAGCTTCAGATATAGAAACTACCCATAACACACAAAGGCAAAGAGCTTTCACCAACAGGATGCCCAGAATATCAGAAGACTAAGATAACCCAGCAGCTGACCACTGAACAAGTTACGTCAAAATTCACTTGCGGTCTGAAAAATATGAAGACTCTGGAAGAGGAACAACCATCTTGATAGAGAATATGACCCTGAAACCCACCAGGATAAATGCCAGCAGCAGGCACAGTAGCCATCATGTGGGTGATTTAATCATGACAATACAAGGACTGTTTTACATTCTAAGTGCCTATAGCGACGTATCTCTGGATACTGCAGAAGGGCAACAGCACTCCTCAGTAACCTTGAGTCCTACAGTTAAGTTGACTCTATCTATTCTTCAACGCAGTAACAATATTATTCTCAGATGATACTGCTGCAACCAGAAGATGTCCATGATGGTTTCCAGGGGAGTGTCCATCTGTCACACAAGGGGCTAGCACACAACATTTCTGGGAAGAAATTGGTTTGTATCACTGAACATCAACATTCAACACATTTATGTCATTCTAATGGTCTATTGAAAGGTGTCCACAGATTTCCACTATCAATTTTATTGAAGGGAAAAATGTCAGACGCTGAACTTCTTAACAAACAAGGTGTTATCAAGACAACTACAAATATCTAGATGACTATGAAGGTCTAACAGAGAGTACACTGTGGAGACCATAAATACATTGCGAAAATGGTGCTTATACCTAACTCCTGCCATTAGTAGGGAAAGGTGTTTGCAAGTTTGGTCTTCCCTGAGATAATCAGTAGCCTGAGTTCAGTCATGTTACTGAAATATTCCAAATAATCATGCTGGATTCCTTTGAAAATTTGTTGTCCAGGATTCCACAGAAAAAGTTAGAACAGATGAATACCACTAAAGAAAACAAACCACAAAGGGAGAAAGCAAGAGAACAAGAACAGAAAAGAACTACAAAAACAACCAGGAAAAAATTAGCAAAATGGCAATAAATGCACACCTATCAATAATTACTTTAAATGCAAATCAGCTAAATACTCCAATCAAAAGATAGAGGGTGACAGAATGGATAAAAAAACAAGAACCATCTATATTCTGTTTAAAAGAGATCACTTCAAAATAAAGACACATACAGACTGCTGGTGAAGGCATGGAGTAATGCAAATGGAAGCCGAAAAAAAGCCAGAGTAGCAATATTTATATCAGACAAAACAGACTTTAAAACAAAGACAGTAGCCAGAGACAAAGAATGGCATTACATAATGATGAAGGGATCAATCCTACAGGAGGATATAACAATTGAAAATATCTCTGCACACAACAAAGAAGCATCTGGCAAATGTTAACAGATATTAAGGGAGAAACCGACACTTATATAATTATACTAGGGGATTTTAACATTGCATCTGTGTCAATGGACAGATTACCCAGATAGAAAATCAATAAGAAAACAGTGGCTTTGAGCAACATATTAGATCAGATGAATCTAACAGATTTATATAGAAAATTCCATCCAAACACAGCAGAACACATATTCGAGTGTAGATGGAATATTCTCTAAGACAGATCACGTTAGGCCAAAAAACCAGGCCAGAAAATAAATCTCAATAAATTTAAGACTGAAATCATATCAAGCATCTTTTCTGACCACATCAGTATGCAACTAGAAATCAATTACCAAAAACCCCCACCAAAACAACAACAAAAAATTCACAAACGCATGGAGGCTAAACAATATGCTACTTAATAACCAATGGGTCAACAAAGAAATCAAAGAAGAAATAAAAAATATGGAGATGGGTTGCCTGAGTGGTTCAGCCAATAAGCATTTGCCGTTGGCTCAGGTCCTGATCCCAGGGTCCTGGGATCGAGCCCACATCAGCCTCCCTGCTCAGTAGGAGGCCTGTTTCTCCTTCTCACACTCCCCCTGCTTGTGTTCCCTCTCTCACTATCTCTCTATCAAATAAATAAATAAAATCTTCAAAAAAAATACATGGAGATAAATGAAAATGATTCCACAACAGTCCAGAATCGATGCGATGCAAAAGCAGTTCTAAGAGGGAAAGTTTGTAATGATACACACCAAACTCAAGAAACAAGAAAAAATCTCACATAACCCAAACTTACACCTAAGGAACTAAAAAAAGAAAAAAATTAGTCCGAAGCTAGTAGAAGGAAAAAAATAAGGATAAGAGAGGAAATAAATTACATAGAAATTAAAAGAACAATAGAAAGGATCCATAAAACCAAGAGGTGGCTCTTTGAAAAGAATCAATAAAATTGATAAACCTTTAGCCAGTCTCATCAAGAAAAAAAGAATAAAATTAGAAACAAAATTGGAGAAATTACAACTGACACCAAAGAAATACAAAAGATTATATACCAACAAATTGGACACCTGAGAAGAAATGAATAAATTCCTAGAAACACATGAGCTTCTAAAACTAAATGACGAAGAAATACAAAAAATTGAACAGGTCAATCACTCTTAATGAAACTGAATCAGTATTCAAAAAAACCCCAACAAAAATCCAGGATCGGGGCACCTGGGTGGCTCAGTGGGTTAAAGCCTCTGCCTTTGGCTTGGGGACCGGCCCATGTCAGGCTCTCTGCTCAGCAGGGAGCCTGCTTCCCCTCCTCTCTCTCTGCCTGCCTCTCTGCCTACTTGTGATCTCTGTCAAATAAATAAATAAATAAAATCTTTTAAAAAAAAAATCCACGATCAGATGGCTTTACAAATGAATTCTACCAAACATTTAAACTACAAGATACCTAGAAATAAATGTAACCAAAGAAGTAAAGGATCTGTACTCTGAAAACTATAGAACACCTGTGAGAGAAATTGAGGAAGACACAAAGAAATGGAAAAACATTCCATGCTCATGTACTGGAAGAACAAATATTGCTAAAATGTCTACGTTACCCAAAGCAATCAACACGTTCAATGCAATTCCTATTAAAATACCATTAACATTTTTCATAGAGCTGGACAAACAATTCTAAAATTTGTATGGAACCAGAGAAGACCCTGAATAGCCAAAGGAATGTTGAAAAAGAAAACCAAAACTGGTGGCATCCCAATTCCAGATGTCAAGCTGTATTACAAAGCTCTCATCATCATGATAATATAGTGAGGCAACAAAAACAGACAAGTAGATCACTGAAACAGAACAGAGAACCCAGAAATTGACCCTCAACTCTATGGTCAACTAATCTTCAACAAGGCAGGAAAGAACATCCAGTGAAGAAAAGACATTCTCTTTAACAAATGGTATTGGGAAAATTGGACAGCCACATGCAGAAGAATGAAACTGGACCACTTTCTTACACCATACCAAAAATAGCTCAAAATGGATGAAACACCTAAATGTGAGACAGAAATCCATTAAAAGTGTAGAGGAGAACACAGGCAGCAACCTCTTTGACCTCGGTCACAGCAAATTCTTGCTAGACATGTCTCCAAAGATAAGAGAAACAAAAGCAAAAATACCTATTGGAACTTCAAGATAAAAAGCTTTGCACAGCAAAGGTTAACAGTCAACAAAACTAAAAGGCAACCTATGGAAGATATTTGCAAATGGCGGAACAGATAAAGGGCTAGTATCCAAGATCTATAAAGAGCTTATCAAACTCCACACCCAAAAAAAACCAAAAAAAATCCAGTCAAGAAATGGGCAGATGACATGAACAGACATTTCTCCAAAGAAGACATCCAAATGGCCAAGAGACACATGAAGAAATGCTCCACATCACTCCTCCTCAAGGAACTAGAAATAAAAACTACAATGAGATACCATCGCACACCAGTCAAAATGGCTAACAACTCAGGAAACGACAGATGTTGCCAAGGATGCGGAGAAAGAGGAAGGAACCCTCTTATACTCTTGGTGATAAACTGGTATAGTCACTCTGGAAAACAGCATGGAGGTTTCTCAAAAAGTTACAAATAGAGCTACCCTACGACCTAGCAATAGCACTATTGCACTACTAGGTATTTATCCAAAGGATACAACCATAGTGATTTGAAGGGGCACATGAACCCCAATGTTTATAGCAGCAAAGTCCACAGTAGCCAAAATACAGAAAGAGCCCAGATGTCCATTGACATATGAATGTTTAACAAAAATATAGTGTGTGTGTACACACACACACACACACACACGCGCGCGCACAAGAATACTACTCAGCCATGAAAAAGAATGAAATATTGCCATTTGCAATGACATGGATGGAACTAGAAGGTATTATTCTAAGCAAAGTCAGTCAAAGAAAGACAAATACCATATGATTTCACTCATATGTGGAATTTAAGAAAACAGATGAACACAGGGGAAGGGAAGGGAAGGAAAAATAAAATAAGATGAAAACAGAGAGGGAGACAAACCATAAGAGACTCTTAACACATGGAACAAACTGAGGGTTGCTGGAGGGGAGGAAGGTGGGGGGATGGGGTAACTGGGTGATGGGCATTAAGGAGGTCACTTGAAGTAATGAGCACTGGGTGTTATATGCAACTGATGAATCACTAAACTGTACCTCTGAAACTAACAATGCAGTGTATGTTAATTAAATTGAATTTAAATTAAAACATTTAAAAAGTAAAGAAAGAAGATTTAATACTGATTCTTATCAAACTGTTCCAAAAAACAGAAAAGAAAGCTTCCAAATTCATTCCATTAGGTCAGCATTACACTGATGCCAAAACCAGTCAGACACCACAGAAAAACAAAACAAAACAAAACTATGGGCCAATTTATCTGATGACACAGGTGCAAAAATCCTCAACAATATATTAACACACTGAAGGCAATAATATTAAGAGGATCATCCACCACAATCGAGTGGGATTTAGTTCAGGGATGCAAGGGTGGCTCAATATTTGCAAAACAATCAATGTGATACATCACATTAACACTAAGAAGGAAGAAAACCATATGATCCTCTCAATAGATGGTAAAAATGCATTTGACAAAATACAATATTGTTCATGATAAAAACTCTAAACAAAGTAGGTTTAGAGGGAACATACCTCAATATAAAAAAGCGTATATATGAAAAACACATAGCTAACAATGGTGAAAACTGAGCTTTTCTGATAAAATCAGGAACAAAGTAATAATGTTCACTCTCACCACTTTTATTCAACATAGTACTGGAAGTCCTAGCCACAGCAATCAAACAAGAAATAAAAAGCATCTAAATTGGTAAGGAAAAAGTAAAACTGTCATTATTTGCAGTTGACATGATACTACATATAGAAAACCTGAAAGACTCCACCAAAAAGCTATCAGAACTCATAAGTGAGGTCCCTGGGTGGCTTAGTCGGTTAGGCATCTGACTCTTTTTTTTTTTTAAAGATTTATCTATTTGAGAGCAAGCGAGCACAAACAGGAGCATAAGCACAAGCACGAGTGCAGGGAAAGGGGCAGAGGGAGAAGCAGGCTCCCTCCCTGCAGGGAGCCAAACACAGGGCTCAATCTCAGGACCCCAGGATCATGACCTGAAATGAAGGCAAACGTTTAACCAACTGGGCCACCCGGGGGCCCCTCAGCAACTGACTCATGATCTCAGGGGTCATGAGCTTGAGCTTCATGTTGGGCTCCATACTCAGGAGCCTAGAAAAAAGGGATAAAAAGAATCTGTACTTGAGGAACTACAGAACACTCATGAATGAAATTGAAGAAGACACAAAAAGATGGAATACCATTCCATGCTCTTCCAATGCTCGGTAGAATAAACATTGTTAAGATGTCTATACTGCCTAGAGCAATCTATACTTTTAATGCCATTCCGATCAAAATTCCACCAGTATTTTTCAAAGAGCTGGCGCAAATAATCCTAAAATTTGTATGGAATCAGAAGAGACCCCGAATTGCTTAGGAGACGTTGAAAAAAGAAAAACAAAACTGATGGCACCACATTACCTGATTTCAAGCTTTACTACAAAAGCTGTGATCACCAAGACAGAATGGTATTGGCATAAAAAAAGACACATAGACCAGTGGAACAGAGTAGAGAGCCCAGATATGGACCCTCAACTCTATGGTCAAATAATCTTCGACAAAGCAGGAAAAAATATACAGTGGAAAAAAGACAGTCTCTTCAATAAATGGTGCTGGGAAAATTGGACAGCTATATGTAGAAGAATGAAACTCGACCATTCTCTTACACCATACACAAAAATAAACCCGAAATGGATAAAAGACCTCAACGTGAGACAGGAATCCATCAGAATCCTAGAGGAGAACATAGGTAGTAACCTCTTCGATATTAGCCACAGCAACTTCTTTCAAGATATGTCTCCAAAGGCAAAGGAAACAAAAGCAAAAATGAACTTTTGGAACTTCATCAAGATCAAAAGCTTCTGCACAGCAAAGGAAACAGTCAAGAAAACAAAGAGGCAACCCATGGAATGGGAGAAGATATTTGCAAATGACAGTACAGACAAAAGGCTGATATCCAGGATCTATAAAGAACTTCTCAAACTCAACACACACAAAACAGATAATCATGTCAAAAAATGAGCAGAAGACATGAACAGACACTTCTCCAATGAAGACACACAAATGGCTAACAGACACATGAAAAAATGTTCATCATCACTAGCCATCAGGGAGATTCAAATTAAAACTACATGGAGATACCACCTTACACCACTTAGAATGGCCAAAATTAGCAAGACAGGAAACAACATGTGTTGGAGAGGATGTGGAGAAAAAAAAGATGTGGTAGATACACACACACACACACACACACACACACACACACACACACACACACACACGGTGGAATATTACTTGGCCATAAAAAATGAACTCTTGACATTAGTGAAAATATGGATAGAGATAGAGGGTATAATGCTAGGTGAAATAAGTCAGACAGAGAAAGACAAATACCAAAGAATTTCACTTTGTGTGGAATCTAAGAACTAGATTTTGTTTCTAAAAAGCAAATGAACAAAAAAACCACCAGACTCTAAATATAGAGCACAGATGTTTGTCAAAGGGAGGTGGGTGGCAGAATAGGTAAAACAGATAAAGGGGATTAAAAGATACAAGTCACAGAGATGAGAAGTACAGCACTGGGAATACAGTTGGTAATACACATAGTAAAGTTGTGTGGTGACAGATGGTGATTGTATTTATCATGGTGAACACTGAGCTATACACAGAATTGTTGAATCACTATTTATAGACCTACAACTCATATAACATTGTATGTTAATTATACTTCAATTTAAAAAAAAGAATACCTAAGTCTAATTTTTTTCTACTTTTATATCATCTTTTTATATTCTTCCCTCATCTCTTCTTTTTTCCTAGACAAACAATACTCTTTCTTTTTTTCTTTTTTTTTAAGACTATGTTTGTGGGCCCAAGATTCGAAGCAGAGGTGGGAACATCAGAAACACACATGGGGCCTGCCCTTGCTCCCCAGGAAAAGCAGAAAGCATTTACTCATCGAAGTTCAGGGCATTTGTCCAGTTCAGCACTTCATCCACTTCCCATTCCATCACTGAATCTAGTCCACCGCTTTCGACAGCTCTCATGAGCCCCTTGGTTGCTGTGTGAATTAAATCTAGAGTTTTACGATTTGTTGACTTAGCCTCTAGGTTTCCTGCATAGTACCTAAACGGAGAAAGGAAGGGAGACATCGATCTTGTGAACCCGGTCATTACTAGTAGATGCAGTTAATAGATATATTGTTGCTGTGAAGCCATTTACATATTAAACCACATTTTCACCCGATTTACTTAAATACATCCAAACCAATTCAATGTGATGGGATGTTTTGGGGGTAAAAAAGAATCAAAAGAAAGAGAAAGTAAGCAACTGAATCAACCACATTACCCGGTAAAGCCTCATTTCAAAACCACCCCTCAGCACACTGCATTGCTATGATACAATGAAAAACCAATTAAATCACTGAATCACAAAATTGGAGTCAAAGGATCTTGGAGATCAGATGAGTAACCTTCTCGTCTTTCAGGAGAGAGATTAAGTCCTAGAAGACAAGGTCATGTGGCTAAAGGCTGGTAAGGGCTGGGAAAGTGGAGGGGAACAGGAGAGAGAGGGAGAGGCAAAGGGAAGAGAGATGGTAACACCCTCTTTTGTGTCAGGTACTTTTCATACATTATCTTGTTTAATTCTAAAAAGACACAGCCATTTGTGACAGCTGTTTTTACTCCCATTTTATGGGTGAGCAAATGGGGAGGTGGAGAAGTTAAGAAATTGCTCAAGATCATGTAAGCAGTAAACAGATGTCAGAGCCCGTATTCGAATGTGACTCCAAGCTAAGACTTCTTCGATGGCACTGTTCTGTCTCATGTCCTGTCTCATGCATCAGTGAGTACATCTAACACACGTGAGCTGAGTGAGTAGAGACAAGTCAGCAGTCTTTACCAAGAATATTAGAAAATAGCATTTATTCTTTTGTTTTTCATTTTAGGATCTATATTGGCATTCCATTTTAAAGTTAACCTATGCTGAAACTGTTTTCATTTATTAAATCAACACAGAGCAGGAAGCGGCACGGTGGTCATGTAGGGCTAGGTGGCTCTGATATCCAGCCATTTGGCCTTGAGTCTTGCTTCTGTGATTTATTTACTAGCTCTCTGACCTTTCCAAATAACCTAGTCTTCTTGGGCTTCAGATTACCTTAAAATGGTAATCATCATATCCTCTTCTCAGCATTCCAGAAGCGTTTAGAAGTGTGAATCTTTATGAGGCATTCAAAACTATGACTGGCACATAGGAAATATTCAATAAAAGAAGGCTTACAAGTTCCTGGATGGTAAGGGGTCTGACAGTAACAAGGTATGTCTCTGCCTTCATGAAGTTTCTAACTTTTTCAAATAGTTAACAATCCATGAGAGCTACTTTCATAGAAGGAGAAACATGCCTCTTGATTTATATTAGTTAGCAAGAGCACAAATTTTAAGAAAGTATATTTCACAATTTTTCTATAGTTCTTCATTCACTTACTCATGTAATAAATATTTATCGACTGTCTACCATTTGCAAAGCATTGTGTACAGAGGTGGGATTCCTCCGTGGAACTTGCAATCTTCTACTCTATATTTCCTGAACATAATAGGCACTCAAAAAAATATATACTAAATGAATGAATGATGGTACCCAATGGCCCAGGTTTATTAACAAATGCTGATGCCACAACAAAAATGTATTTAGAAATCAGAAACTTCTGGAAGGCTAGAGGTGAGCACATTTTTTATGAGTTCTTTCATGTTTTATATTCCCAAATATACACTTGTGATTAGATTCAGACACCTGGATGATATTTCTTTTTTCTTTGGCAACAGTGATTTAAAAGTTCAGGTATCAATTTTTGTTCTCATCAAGGATATACAGGAAAAGGATGAATTTTAAAGAGAATTATAATACTTATTCCAAGAATTTAATTCTGTTTTAAACATTAGTCACTATTTATAGTTAAGGGGGCTAGAACAGTAATCAAACAACGATAGGCTAGCAAGTAGAACAGAACTTCAAATATAATAGTAACCAGAAATACAGATCACTTTATAACCTTAACTTGTTTTATAAAAAATGGTATTTAAAACAAAAACAATATAAAATTTGGCTGTAAAGGTAATGTTGCAATATATCCATTTTAAAATGATCTCTTATTCTAAGATAGAAATTTTAAAGAGAAAAAAATTATAAAAATGTCTTTCTGAATATACCAACAGGGAGAGAAGTTAAAATGCAAAAGACCTACTAAGAATCAAAGTTTAAACTGGAAAAGAAGTCAAGAAGAGCTAAGATCTGTAGGACACAGGAAAGGAATATAAAAAACACACTTTTTTTTTTACTTAAGAGAGAGATTAAAAAATACGAAGATTTTGTTTATTTTGTTCACTGCGGATTCTCAGCAAAGGTCGGTAGAGGATGCCATCAGTGAACAAAGCACACCAAGTAACGTTTCTCCTTCACCCCCTGCAACCTTACATAAAGGAAACATTACAACCACATCCAGCCATAAGGACTGAATGCCTGACTCGGTCGCTCGCTCACTCAATTCATTCAACAAAAAACACGTATTCGTTAAGCATCTACTATGTCTACAGCCCTGTGCTGACAAATAGATCAGAGTCCCTGTTCTTCAGGAGCTCAAAGTGTGGAAACGGCAGACCAATATGAGGAGATTTGCAAAAGTGTGACAACTGAGTATTTATATATCTGTGAAGGCACCTCCAAAAAAAGTGCCAGTGCCTAGCTAAGTCAGGGCAGGCTTCAGAAGGAGATGTTTGAGCCACATATCAAAAGGTGAAAGCTGGAGCGCCTGGGTGGCTCAGTGGGTTAAAGCCTCTGCCTTCGGCTCAGGTCATGATCTCAGGGTCCTGGAATCGAGCCCCGCATGGAGCCCCGCATCGGCCTCTCTGCTCAGCAGGGAGCCTGCTTCCCTTCCTCTCTCTCTCTGCCTGCCTCTCTGCCTACTTGTGATCTCTGTCAAATAAATCAAATCTTAAAAAAAAAAAAAAAAAAAAGGTGAAAGCCTTGTTGCCATGGAATCGAGCCAGAAAAGAGCAACCTGGGGAGAGGGACTATCATGTGGGATGTAGGGACAGTGAGCCCCTAATATGTTTCAGGTAAGGAAGGGATTTAATCTGTTTTTGAGACATGGCATTAATGTTTACACAGAGATGGCAAAAGACTAGAGACAAAGAGAGCAAGCAGAAGGACTCTGCCTGTGAAGTAGAGACGAGAGCACTGAGAGCTCCAGTCGGGGAGGGACAGGCATGCCAGACTTGGGAGAGTGTTTAGAAGTAGAACTGATAAGACTTTATGACAGATGACACATGGGAGCTTTTGAAAGGTAAGAAGTCAAGGCAAACCCCTACATTTCTGGCTTGGATGACTGGGTAAATGATGGTATCATAACCTGAGGCCAAGAGGAATATGTAATAGAAACAATTTTTATGATGAGAAATATAAGAAATTCAGTGTTAGACCAGCTGAGTTTGAGATAGAAATGTCTGTGTAATTAGAAATACAGAGCTCAGTTATGGATGAGGATTGTTTTGAGAGTAAACAGAGGAAAGGAAAAAAAAAGAAAGATTATTGTTCATGTGCATTGGCTTATTACCAGGTGTCCTCCCCACCCCACCCCACCACCCCCCACCCCACCCCATGCTATGCCTGGGCTTCAGCAAATCATACAAATGTTCCGTCAATGCCAGCTGCTTCCAGTGATGGTACACACGGTGCATGTATTTTGTTGTTCTGAGTCTAGTACTACACTTCCTGTACTGTACATGGGCCCCTGGTTAGAGGCAATGTTGAATGGAACAAAATGATGATGGATAAGGCTTCTGTGATAAATGGTACTGCTGACCGAAGTAACGCAAGCAGAGAAATCAAACACACATCCAGAATGCTTGTCTATCACTGCGAACACGAAGAGATGCCACCTGACGGTGAAGGGACTAGTCAGCCTGCCACCAGGCAGCCAGCACGCTGTCGGAGGCAGAGCAATGGCTTTTGCTGTCCAGTCAGCTGAGACTATGTAGTGGTAACAACCTCAGTGAGGAAAAGACCAAGTTTAGGAGTCTGTATGCAGCCTCCATCCCTGCACCCACGGCCGCCTTGTGCACGGCTCCACTGGGCAGCCACTGAGGTGGTCAGTGAGAAACGGACATCCACAGGCTGGGTCACCTTGTCCATCTGAATACTTAGCGCTTTCTGCCTCTTGGGCCCTTGGGAGGGCACTCACAAGGACACAAACATACGCTATGCCCATTATGAGTATACCTGCCCCAGATCTAATTCCAATTTCCCCATTTAATCCCACCTAAGTGCCTAATCAGCGGAGAAGCTCTCAGTTACTGCCCACAGACAATAAGGTTCCTGTCTCAAGCTGTTTCTCCTTTATATATGAAGTAGAAAACCGGTTGTGCTCACTGGGAGGACAACCTTTGACCATTCTCTGAGCCTACTGGGGGGCTGTAATCTAGTGACTGTCCATATTGGATGTTGCCAGAATCCTGTGCTGATCCCTGGTGAATTAGACCTAATATATTCTCCTCTGTTAGCTGGCCGCAGGGGACTCCCCATGAAGCCGAAGGCACGCAGAAAAGCAGCACCCATACGGCTTAAGTGGGTGTGGAAGGACTCCGGGCCGCCTGCTCATACAGCTTACCACAGCCCTCCGGACCTTCTCAGACCCATTCTCTTTTGCACTTCATCTACTTTGTACTGAGATGATGCTGTATACTCTCAGCTTTATGGTTCACTGGATTAGATAAAACCCAGGTCAGCTCATAATCACAGAGCACTTAGAGTCCTACTGCCAAGCATCCAGTCTCTCCCACAGCCCAGTAGCAGAACTGGAACTGATTTTCAAATTTAAAATAGAGGTTGGCAGAAGAGGGCATTATGTTACTCCTAAACCCTCTGTGCTGAGATCCTCTTATTACAAAAAGCCCCATATAGTATTTCACTGTATGTCCAATACTGTTGGGACTGCTTGGCCCTAAAGGCCAAGTGGGAGGACCGTGACCACGCTGTGGACCTGCTACCATGTTCGTTCTTACACCTTGTCCCACTGGAGCCCAGCAGCCTCATTAGGTTACCACGAAAACAGGCTGGAGCAGCACACCCCAATGCGGCACGTTTAGCTTCCTAAATCCAGAGACGCCCTGTAAGTGCTGTGTGCCTTCAAGACAGACATGCCAACGTACTGAAACTTGTCTCTCACTTTAGAAAGGATATCCCAAAATGTCCATAAGCTTTAGTCATGTGGCAAACCCTTAGCATTTTGCAAAATTCTCTCTCTCCCTCTGGTGTGCATTTGTCCTATGAAGTCATCCGGGGAGTTATTTCTGCTCACTGCATCTGATTAGTGTAAGGTCACCAGTGCAAGGACAGGCATGATGGTCTGTGGGAATGGAGATGTATGAGCCCCTAGGGAAAACAGCAGGAGAGCAGACACAGCTCTGAGAATAAGAAGGAAAGGCACATCCTCTTCTTTCCATGTAAATGCAAACTGCCTCTCTTTCTGCTTGCTGGCTGGGATGGGAAAGAACATGCGTCAGGCCAATAGCAGCATCCCAGGGGCCAGGGGCTGTCCTGACTTGCTGCATTAGAGGAAACGCTTCTGGAAGCTTAGCTGCGACCCCTACCACTTCAGAGTTCCATTATTCCCAGCAAACTAAAGGTACCAATTCCACTACAGCTCTCCCCACTGTCATTTTTATAGACCGCTCTCCCCACCGGTCTATAAAAACAGCTACCATGGAGTTCATCTAGAACTCTGCAGCTCCTCTCATGTATTAGTGACTTGATGAGAACTGTCTTCTAGGGCCTGGGGTTATAGCTAGTGGGTAGCTGAGTAGACTGCACATGAGAGGAACAAAGACATGCATTCCTGAGACCAGAAATCCTTTTCTCTACAGTACACCAGAGGAGGGCAGGCATTTGCAATGGTAGAGCTTCGGCTGAGTTCAGGCTTTGATTAATCAACCAGACAATTTAACATCATTTCTGCATCTCAAGCCAACACATTGAATTCATAATCCTAAATGAATGTGATCATTATCAGTAAATTTAACCCAATCATCTTCTGATCTCACAACCTGAAAATCCACTCTCACATGTTTCCAAGGCTCCTATGAAAGGTTGGTAAATTCTTGTAAGCCTTTTGATTAATAAGCAATCTGCTCCTGGACTAGACCTTGACCTCTGTGTCTGGGCTGTTCTGAGACAGAACTCTCCCCGTGGGCTGGAGGCAACGTGCAATGTTCGTGGGAGAATGCTGAGGAGAAGCAGCATGAGCACATGCAGCAACTATGCCAGGTGCAGGGGCTGGAACGCTTTTATGCAGAGAAGGCCTGGGTCCCACAGAACAGGCAGGAAGAATTTCCACCACCAACAGGGGAGTTTTAAGTTCAAAGTTCTCAGCCTTGTCCATGCCTGCCCATATGCCCCCATCCCAGGTCTCTGGGTTCCACTTCCTCACCACTCATGCCCTTACCTTAGTGCCCAGGACCTGAGAGCATTAAGTACTTGCTTGCATTGTAAGCACTGTAACCCTACGACCCTTACAACTGGGCTGCCCCCAACTCACCCTGCAGGAACGAGAGATGAAGAACTACTTTATCAAGGTTTTCTGAATGTCTGCACATGTTCTTATAAAAATCAATGGATGAACGGATAAAGAAAATGTGATACACACACAAGAATATTATCCAGCCATAAAAAAATGAAATCTGGCCATTTGCAGTAACACAAATGGAGCTTGAGAGCATTATCTAAGTGAAGCAAGTCAGACAGAGAAAGATAAAATGCCCTACGGTCTCACTTACATATGGAATCTAAAAATACACAAGCTCACAGATAAATAGAATAGAATAAATAATAAATAAATAGAATAGATTGGTGACTGTCAAAGGTTGGGGGGGTGGACAAAATGGGTGGGGGGGTCACAAAAGTTTTTACAACTTTACTGAGGTATAGCTGATGTACAGTAACATATCTTTAAACAGAACATGAAGAGTTTTGACATAAGTATACACCTGTGACTCCATCACTATAGTAAAAAATGAACATTTCCATCACCCCCCCAAGTTCCTTGTGTCCCTTTCTCATCCTTTCCTCCCTTCATTCCCCTAAACCCCTATCTCCAGACAACTACTGACAACTATTCACATATATATACATGAGTAGTTTTATATATATATATATATATATATATATATATATATATATATAAGTATATATACATACATATATATGTATGTATATATATCTCGCTAATGGTTTCTTCCTGTCTATGGCTTGTCTTTTTTTTCCTCAAGATTTTATTCAAATTCCAGTTAGCTAATATACATGTAGCTTGTCTTTTTATTTTTTTAAGTGTCTTTCAGAGAGCAAAAGCTTTTAACTTTGATGAAGTGTAATTTGACAACTTTTTTATATGTCATGCCTTCTGTGTCCTACATAAGAAATTTTTGCCAGAACTAAGGTTACTAAGATTTTCTCCTTTGCCTACTTGTAGGTATTTTATGACCTTAGCTTTTATATTAAGATCTGTGATCTCTTTTGAGATATAAAACTTTACATATATGGTGTGAGAGATAAGGGTCAACGTTCATTTTTCTGTATTTAAATATCCAATCCATTGAAAAGAATATCATTTTCCAATTATATTGCCTTAGCACCTGTGTTAAAACTCATCAGTGTACATGTGTATCCATTTTTCTCAACTCTTGATTCTGTACTATTAACCTATGTCTATATTTATGCTGATAATATAATCTCTTGAGTATAGTAGCTTTGGAGTAAGTCTTGGAATCAAGTAGTATAAATTCTCCAAATTTATGTTTCCAAAATTGTTTTTGGCTAAACTAGTTCCTATGCATTTCCATAAAAATTTTCAAATCAACTTGCCAATTTTCCCCCAAATCTTGCTGTAACATTTTTATTGTGACTGAACTAAATGTACAAATCAATCCGGAGACAATGGACATGTTAACAATATGGAGTCTTCTGACCCATGACCACCTTGTATCTCGTGAATATCTTGTGAATTTTACATAATTTGGGATCCTGGAGTTTTTGTATTACTTTAAATATCTGGGGGATTTGTTCTGTGTATGGAGTGAAGTAAACTTGTAAACAATTTGATGTTTTCGCTTGCTATTAACATTTGTTAGACATGTACAGAATGACTTTTAGTGTAATCCATACAGGTCAGGGTCTTAGGGCAAAAAGAAGGGTTAAGAAGGGTACAGAGTGGATCTGGAGGGCCAAATAAAAGTTATTTGGTATATAAGAGTAAATGCTTATTTTCGTATCTGATATTCCAATAGGCTGTAATTTCCTTGAGGTCAAAGACAACATGTCTTTCCCCATTTATATCCTAGAGATTAACAGTATCTCACACATAGCACACATTTGTTAAATGTTTGCTTTCTATGCATTTTTAAAAACAGAACTGTAATCTTACATTTTCTTTGAAAAATAGCATGTAGTCATTTTAATAGTGATAGCATTTTTTAAAAGAACTTAAAATAGGATATATTTAGTAAGTCTAACTATTTCATCAACTTTTCAACTTACATTTTCCTCATCCATTCTATCTTTCTAATTTTTCTTTTCTTTTCCATATCTTGCCTTCTCTTCAGTTTAGAGAAATGGAATTCGATTTCTTTTTCTTCTCCTACCTCTGCATTTTCAGTAGACATCCAAAACTATTGAGGAAATGAAAAATGAGTACACAAAGTGCTGAGATACTGATTGTGAGGTTATCTGGTTACAGAGAAGAATTTCTGTGAGTTCAGTAGGAATATGTCAAGGTAGAAACAGAGGAGTGAATACACCCCTTTTAAGGTACTTCTTATGATACCATGGGTGAGTTGCACATTGCACTTTCAAAGGCACATGTTACAGAAAGACTAACAAAGCACTCGTAACTTGAGGTACATAAGAACTACTGGTTGAACAGATAAATGCATAGACATACTCCAGTACTCTTTTTGTTTTTCATAACAGACCTTACCTACTATTTGTGCTGTTGACTTCTGAAGACTCTAATTCTCAAGGAGTACAGGCACCCTTCAAGAACAGTCTCATCATTACGCTCCAAAACTTTGTGGTTTCCCTGTGTGACCTGCTATCCTAACCAGTTGTCTGTTTTCTTACTTTGAAGTCATTTCCTCTTCTTTACCACATACACATTAAAGAAAAAGGAGGAGAGTTTGCTATCCCCTGTAACACTGTGTATCTGTCCCTCTTAAAGCACAGACTTACAGCACTGTACTGAAATATTCTTTTTACTTGACTCTCTCCTAAATTAAAAAGGAAAAACACTTGAGGGGAGAGACTATTTTATCTACCATTGTATCCCTAGCATCTAGTACAATGCCTGACATACAGTTGGTATGCAATAAGGTTTGTTGAATGAATGTATGAACTCACACCTTGATCATTTTCACTTTTTAGTATACTTAATATATCAATTCTATAATCTGCATACCAGAGACTAAGGACCTGAATGAAGATATGAGCCCAAAGAGACATCTAGAGCTGTAGAACCTGATTATATTAACCTGCAAAATGTAAGCTTACAAACATCCTTAGAATCTCCACAGAAATGACATTAAACCTGGGTGCCTATGGAAAAGTCCCTAAATCAGAACCATGTACAGTTAAAATCATTCCATTCAGTTAATGAGGACATATTAAAGTTCCAAACACCATGACGACCCAAATTACTTCCCACTAGTCCCTGCTGTTACAAGCTCTATAAGAGAAAACATTATATTTTTCTCAAGAATTCCCAGCTCTAGTCCAAGGATTAATTAATATAGATTCAACAACATTTTCAAATTTGCTTTGTTATCTGGGTCTAAAGATGACCCAGATCAAAGCTGATTACTAAAAGCAGAGGTACAGAAAAAAAAGATATACTGCTGATCTTGAAGTATTATTAGTAATCTGGTAGTTAATGTCATCACTTTTTATCAAATTATCAAAATTTATTGTTTTAAAATTAATTTTCAAGAAGACAAATGAGTTTCTAAATATATAAGAGTCAAAATTATTAATATTTCTCTTTTCTTACTGTATCGGTGACAGGCCTCCAGCCATTGTTTTCTACACGACGATACCAGCCACTATGATTCTCTTCCTGAAGATCATCACTTTTAATATGAGATGTATATTTTGATGGAAGTTTTGTATAATTTCTAGGGCTATTAGCACACAGATCTTCAATATGTCTATGAGTGAAAATTTTATAGTATATATCAGGTGGAAATTTAACCTGTATATGAAGAAGTTCAAAGGACCATTGTAATCTAATTACCAAAAAAATGGTTTACATTTTTAAAATTACATCTTTTAAATTTCACATAAATATGCTTTAAAACTATCAAATAAGAATTCATCCATACTTACACCACCTAATCTGAATCGTACATGAACGCCAGCAGCAGCATCTAGAAGCTCTGCCTATAAAAAAATGTATTACTCTTCAACACTGTATATATTAGTTCACTACTTCTGACTCTATCATGTTAAAATAGTTGCTGAACATATATTATTTATGAAATAGATCAAATAAACCTCAAATAATTATTTTTAAATTAAAAAATATTTTAAGATTTAATTTCTTACAGCATCCAATAAATAAAACATCTTCCATGAAAACTGGAAAAATGATACCAAATTGTGTTTATTTTCTGTGCAACATTTAAGTATAAAAACCAACTGATATGTTATTCACAAGACAGAAATTTTACATAAGTCCTCAAATACATGATTTACATATTAAATATTACTTTATTGGTAAATTCAGGGAAAAAATTATGGTTGGCTAATTTAACACCAAATGACCTTTCCCAACTAGCTTTTGTTAGGTCAAAAATACATGTTTAAATTTTATAAGAATTGTATATTACTGGTCTTCTAAATTTTAGTGCCCTGTACCAAATGCAAAGTAGAGAAAACAATTTTGGGTCCTCAATCAGAAGACAATTTGATCTTACCTCCTGATAATATTAAATTAGATGAGAAAATACATGTTATCCTAAATCATTCATGTAAAGCCTGAAAGACCACACGAAGTTTTGCACAATTTTCTCCTGACTAAAGAATGTATATACACATGTATACATATATAGGATCACAATTCAAACATGAAAAATACATTTTATAACAGGATCTAAAACTTTTATTTATAAAATTCATAAAATTTATGCAGGTGATGCTTGAACAACATGGGTTTGAAGTATGCAGGTCAATTTATATGAAGATGTTCTATAGTACAGTACTGTAAAAGTAATTTCTCCTCCTTAAGATTTTCTTAACATGTTACTTTAGCTTACTTGAATGTAAGAATAAAGTATGTAATACATATAACTCATAAAATATGTGTTAATTGACTACTTATGTTATTAGTAAGGCTTCTGGTCAACACTATGTTATTTGTAGTTGACTTTTTGGAGAGTCACAAGTTACATACGGACTTTCCACTGCATGGCAGGGGTGGGGGGGTCACTGTCCCATCCCAAAATTGTTCAAGGGTCCACTGTATATAATTTTTAAACAAAATTCACTATATATATACTTTTATCTCCACTAAAGTAGGCAAATCCTAAGTGTACAGCTTCATGGATTTTTTTCTTTCCTCTTTTAGTCAGTTAGGGTGAGAGGATTATCATGTCAATCCAATCAGAAATTGAAGTGGGTCAAGCATGGATTATTGCTTTAGTAATTCATATCTGGTCTGTCCATTTCTAGTTTTTCCCTACTTCTCAGAGGTGGTCCTGGCAAGTCTCTATCCACTCAACTACTAAAGCCTATGGGAAATCCAGGTGTACTTTTGGGAAGATTTGAGTTTACTTCTTTATCCTTTGACCATTTACAAACTCAGATGGGGATGAGAGCTGGCTGGGTATTTGAGGCACTTCCCTTCTTTTTAGCATGACTTTGTCTCCTAACCCCATTGGAAATTTTATTTAGTGGAATAGCATTATTTAAAGTGGACTTATACTAGTTGTAAATACTCACAGCAAACTCTAGGGAAACCAAAAATTAGTAAAAAAGAGGTATAATTGATATACTGAAAGAAAATATAATCATATAAAATGCTCAATTAAAGCCAGAGAAGGCAGAAAAAGAATATGAAAAAAGAAACAAAGAACAAGGGCAAGAAATTTATTGCTTTCCATTGCTGAAAACATTAACAAATATGTTAGATATCAATCACTATATTAAATATCAATGGTCTAAATATACAAGGTGAAAGGCAGAGACTATAAACATAGATTAAAAAAATAAGATCTAACTGTATGTTGTCTATAAAAAATATTTTAAATATAAAGACACAGACAGGTTAAAAGCAAAGTTATGGAGAAACATAACATATTCACTAACACCAACTAAATGAAAACTGAAGAGCTATATTAATTTCAGAAAAAGCTGAATTCAGAGCAAGGAAAATTCTTAGTGATAAAGAGGAGGATTACATGATGATAAAGTGGCCAATTCTCTTTGAAGATATAACAATTCCTAAAGTATTTATGCCTGACAAGAGAATATCCAAATATGCAAGGCACTATAAGAACTGGAGAAATCCACTATTATAGTTGGAGAATTTCAACACCTCTCTATCAGTAACTGACATATTCAGTAGACAGAAAAATCATTAAATCCATTATGAAACTGAACAACACTTGTTGTAACCACCTAGACCTGACATTTCTAAAACACATTATCCAACAATAGCAAATACACATTCTTCTCAAGCTCATATGGAACATTTACTGAGATAGAACATGTTATGGACCATAAAACACACCTTAACAACTGTAAAATAATAGAAATTATACAAAGTATGATCTCAGTTGCCAATGGAATTAAATTAGAAATCAGGAACAGAAGGATAGCTGAAAAGGCCAGAACTTGGAAATTCAACAATACACTCTTAGTAACAAATAGATCAAATAAGAAGTCTCAAGAGAAATTTCCAAATATTTTGACTTAAGGGAAAATGAAAATACAGCTTATCAAAATTCATGACATGCAGAGGCAATGGTGCTTAGAGGAAAATTTATAACACTGAATAAATATATTTGAAAACAAGAAAGACCTGAAATCAATATTCAAGACTTCCATCTTAAGACTCTAGGAAAAGAAAATTAAATCAAAAGTAAGCAAAAGAAAAGAAATAATAAAAGCTAAAGCAGAAATCAGTGAAATCAAAATAGGAAACCAATACGAAAAATAAAAGAAATTAAAAGCTAGTTCTTTGAAAAGATCAATAAAATCAGTAAGCTTCTGACCAGGAAAACGAAGAAGAAAAAAGAGAGAGAGGGAAGACACAAATGACTAAAATCAGAAAAGAGGGGCTATCACTACTGATTCCAGGGATGCTAAAAGGATAATTAACAAATATTAAGAAAAACTCTATGCCTACAAATTTGATAGCCTATATGAAATGGTTCAAATCCCTGAAAGACACAACCTGACAAAACTCACACAAGCAGATACAGAAAATCTGAATAGACCTATTAAAGAAACTGAATCAATAATAAACCTTTCAAAAAAGAAAGCACCAAGCTTCAATAGGTTCAGTCATGAACACTACCATTTAAGGAAAGAATTGTACCAATTCTCTGAAATCTATTCCAGAAAACAGGAGCAAAGGGAATACTCCCTAACACATTCTATGAGGCCAGCATTATCCTAATACCCAAACCAGAGGGAGACACAAGAAAGGAAAATTACAGACCATTATCTCTCAGGAACATAGATGCAAAAATCCTCAAGAAAATATTAGCAAGTCAAATTCAACAAAGGAATTATATGAGCAAGTGGGATTCATTCCAGGTACGCAAGGTCATTATCAAATTACAAAAGGCTAAAGAAGAAAAATTGTATGATCATATCAACAATGCAGAAGAAGTATTTGATAAAATTCAATACCAATTCATGATAAAAATTTTGACAAACTAGGAATAGAGACAAGCTTCCTCAACTTGACAAAGGGTATCTACAATAAACACACCTATCATATTTTAAACTGCATGCTTTCCTGCTAAGAGCAGGAACAAGGCAAAGATATCCCTTCACCCCTTCTATTCAACGTCATATTGGAAGTCATAGCTAATTCAATAAGAAATAAAAGGTATACAAATTGAAATGGAAAAAAAAAATCTGTCTTTGTTCACAGATAACATAACTGTCTATATTAAAAATTCCAATGAATCAATGAAGAAATTCCTGGCACAAAAAAGCAACTACAATAATGTTGGGGGATACTACATTAACATGCAAAAGCCAATTGCTCTCTTATATACCAGCAACAAACAATCAACTTGTATACAGTCAACTTGTCTTTGACGAAAGACCAAAGCCAATTCAACAGGGAAAGGATAGTTTTAAACAGTGCTGGAAAAACTGGACATCCACAAGCAAAAGTTTAATTCCAATTCCAGTTAGTTAACATACAGTGTAATATTAGATTCAGTTGTAAAATTTAGTGATTCAACATTTTTTTAATTTTTTTTAATTTATCTTCAGCATAACAGTATTCATTGTTTTTGTGCCACACCCAGTGCTCCATGCAATCCGTGCCCTCTCTAATACCCACCACCTGGTTCCCCCAACCTTCTTTAATTTCCTGTTTGACCCATTCATGACTTAGTAGTGTGTTGTTTAAATTCCATGTATTTGTGGTTGTTTCATTTTTCCTGTGGCTGACTTCTAGTTTCATAGCATTGTGATCAGAAAAGGTGTGTGGCATGACTTCAATCTTTCTGTATTTGTTGATGCCTGTTTTGTGACCTAAAATGTGATCCACTCTGGAGAATATTCCACGTGCACTTGAGAAAAATGTATATTCTGCTATTTTAGGATGGAATGTTCTGAATATATCTGTTAAGTTCATCTGGTCCAGTTGGTCATTCAAAGCTATTGTTTCCCTGTTTATTTTCTTTTTAGATGATTTGTCCATTGATGTACATGGGGTGTTAATGTTCTCTACTATTATCCACTACATTAACAATGAGTTCCTTTATGTTTGTTACTGTTTCATATATTAGGTGCTCCCATGTTGGGGGCATAAATATTTACAATTGTTTTTCTTGCTGGATTATCCCCTTTATTAGAATATAGTGTCCTTCTTTTACCTCTGGTTACAGTCTTTGTTTTAAAGTCTATTTGTCTAATATAAATATTGCTCCTCCCTCTTTCTTTTGACACCCATTTGCACAATAGATGTTTCTCCATCCTCTCACTTTCAATCTGCAGACATCATTAGGTTTGAAATGAATCTCTTGTATACAGCAATAAGATGGGTCTTATTTTAACCATTCTGACACACACACACACAGCCATTTTATTATTTGTTTTGTGGTTGTTTTTGGAAATTTTCTCTGATCCTTTTTATCTTCCTCTCTTTCATGTTTTGCTGATTTTCTTCAGTAAGATATTTGGATTTCTTTCTCTATCTTTATATTCGTTGGGTGTTTATTAGTGGTTTTCAATACATGGTTACAATTAGATTTGTATATAACTTCTTCAGACAGCAACCTATATTAAGTTGGTGGCCACTTAAATTGGAACCCATTCATTTCCCCTCTCCTTCCCACATTTTAGGTATATGTTATTATATTTTATATCCTTTTTATGTGAGTTCTTTGATTTTTTTAGAGAAATATTAATTTTTACTGCTTTTGTGTTTCCTGCCTTTATACCATCACTTTTGGTCTCCACTTTCCACTCAAAGAATTGCTTTAATATTTCTTGCAGTGGTAATGAACTCCACTGGTTTTTGTTTGTCTGAAAAACTCTTCATCTCTCCTTCTATTCTGAATGACAGCCTTGCTGCATCGAGTATTCTTGGCTGTAGATTCTTCCCATTCAGCACTTTGAATACATCATGCCATTCTCTTCTCGCTTGCCGAGCTTCTGTTGAAAAATCTCCCGCTATCCTTATGGGTTTTCCTTTATTTCCTTTATAGGAAGTTAAGGACTTCTTTTGTCTTGCTGTTTTTTAAGCTTTTTTTTTTCCTTATCATTATATTTTGCAAATTAATTATAATATGTCTTGGTGTTGGCCTGCTTTTGTTGATTTTGATGGGAGTTCTCTGTGCCTCCTATATCTGGATGTCAGTTTCCTTCTCCATATTAGGGAAGTTTTCAGCTATTATTTTTCCAAATAAATTTTCTGCCCCCTTTCTCTCTCTTCTTCCTTTTGTATTCCAATAATACAAATGTTATTATGTTTATTGGAGTCATTCAGTTCCCTGAGTCTATTCTCATGTTGCATAATTGTCCTCTCTTGTTCAACTTTATTGCTCTCCATTACTTTGTCTTCTAGGTCATTAATTCATTCTTCTGCTTCTTCCAGCTTACTGTTCATGGCATCAAGTGTGTTTCTAATCTTGTGTATTGCACTCTTCATCTTCGATTCTTTTTTAACTCTTTTCTCTGTGGTAAGGGTCTCACTGAGGTCTTAAATTATTTTTTTCAAGCCTAGGGGGTATCCTTATGATCATTACTTTTAAATTCTCCATCAAGCATGTTACTTATATCTGTTTTAGTTAGATCTCTGGCAGTGGCCTTACCTTGTTCCTTCATTTGGGATAAGTTCCTCTGTCTTCACATTTTGTCTAAGTCTCTGCCTTATTTGCTGTGTTAGAAAAGCCAGTTATGTCTCCTGCTCCTAAAAGTAATGGCCTTATGAAGAAGAGGCTCTATAGTATCCAGGGTCTGGTACTTCAGGGAATATCTCCAGTGTGTGTTTTATGCATTCTGCTGTCATGTTCTCTGCTCTGTCCTTTAGGCAAGAGGCTCTCCTTGCTTGCTATGGGAAGGGTTTGGTCCCTGGCCTGAATGTGGAGAGTTTTAACTAGGTGTGCTCTAGGTCTGCTTCTGAAATGAAACCCATTATCACCTCCACCACAACTGAAGCCCTGCAAAACTCTGGTAGGAAGACATTGTATGAGCAGGAGTTTGTGCTGGTCTTTTTGGGGAGAGGTCCACCACACTGGGACTGAGACAAGTGTGACTGAGAAGGACAGCTCCACCAGGGCCAGGGGGTGAGGAGTGGTGTAGGACTTGGTGTATGCAAGTTAGGCAGCCAGTATCAGTGCTGCACTACTTCCCAAAGGTGGCTCTGTGTTTATGCTGAGGGGCAGGGTTGGGAAATGGTGTTGGCCAGCTCCTTTGTTCCCAGAGAGGTATCTCTGTGAATGCTGCCTCTGAGGGACACACTCTGAGAAGACCAAATAATCAGCCCTTGAGTGCCCTAGGTATTCTTAAGATTGCTGTTTCCAAGTTGTCTGCTCCTGGGTTGTCTGCCTGCCTTTTCTCCAGGAGTAGCAGTGCCTTCCAGGCTCTACCCCAGCCAAGCCTGCTGACCTTTAAAAGTCGACTTTAAGCCCTGGTGGTTACAGGAACACACAAAATTCAGTCCCTCTCATTTTCCAAGCCAATAGCTTTGGGGAAACATTTCCTTGTGTGTTCCCCTGTATGCTCTTGCCCTTCTCCATGACCACGGCTCACTTCACAGCACCTGTGAACTATTTTTCCTCTAAACCATGTCTCTGCACTTCCTACCTTCTTCAATGTGGCTTCTTCTCTTCCTTTAATTGTGGAATTTGTTATGTTGCTCTTCAGGTCGATTTCTAGGGCATTGAGGATGTTTTGATAGTCATCTACTTGTATTGGTGGTATGAGACCAGCCTAGGGTCCTTCTACTCCATTGCCATCTTCCTGCTCTCTCAAGACTCTTAAATACAGAGAACCAACTGGTAGTTTCCAGAGGGGAGATGTATGAAGGGATGAGTGAAATAGATGAAGGGAATTAAGAGGTACAACTTCTAGTTTTAAAATAAATAAGTCATGGAGATGAAAACTACAGCATAGGGAACATAGTAACACTGTAATGACATAGTATGGTGACTACACTACACTTATCTTGATGAGCACTGACTAATATATAAAATTGTGGAATCAGTATGTTGTAAATTTGAAAGTAATGTAACAGTGTATGTTAATTATACTTCAATAAATACAGTTAAGAGGGAAGAAAGAAAGAAAGTGAATAGGCAGAAAATAAGGAGAAACTATAATAGACCATTAAAGAATCATTATAAAGATCATTCAAGAATATTATAAATAATCCTAGTAAATAAACTTGAAAATTTAAGTGAAATGGGCAACTTCCAGAAAAGTACAACTTATCAAATCTAGCACAAAAATAAATATAAGATAGGAATAGATCTATAACTATAAACTGATTCTGTAATTTAGAATCTTTCCACCAAGTAAACTTCTGGCTTCCCTGGTAAATCCTTCCATTTACAGAAGAAAGAACACACAATACGAGAAGGAACATTTCTCAGCTTGTGCTACTATGCCAACTAAATGTGATACCAAAATCTGACAGAAACAATATAAGAAAGTAAATTACATGGTCTGCCTGAATGTAGGTACAAAAATTTAAGCAAAGTACTAGCAAACTAAGTTCAGTGATATTTGAAAAGGATAAGACATTTTGACCAAAATGTATATATTCCAGAAATGCTAAGTAGTTTAACATTGAAGTAAAATAATAATATCTCAATAAGAGCAGAGAAATGTCATAAAATTTAACATCCATTTTTTGGATTGGGGGAAAAACTTGTTTTTGCTCAAAGAGAGAAGGGAACTTTCTAAGATAAGTTTTCTACACAAAAACCTATAGCATACCATATACTTGATGGATTGTTGAGCCTTCTCCTTTTGAAATCATGAATGGCAGTGGTTACCACTTGTATTCACCAATTTACTGAAGGCTCTAGTTAATGCGCAAGTATAAGAAAAGTAAATAAATTGTATATTTGGAAAGGGAAAAACTAAACTCATTATTTGAATTTGGCATGCTTGTTCATGTAGAAAATCCAAAAGAATCTATGTACCAATTATTGGAATTAATAAATGAGGGAGCAAACTTGCTGAAACAAAGCTAAGAAACAAAAATTACTTGTCTCCCTATGTATTTGCAACAAAAATCAGTAAAAAAAATTTTTGTTTTAAAGATTTACTTATTTTAGTGAGAGAATGTTCATGAGTGGGAGGAGGGGCAGAGACAAAGAATCTTCAAGGAGACTCTCCACAGAGCATGGAGCCCAGCGATGAAGTGGAGCTCAACCCCATTAACCATTAGATCATGACGTGAGCCAAAACTAAGAGTGGGATGCTCAAGCAACTGAGCCACTCAGGTGCCCCAAAGTTAGTAAAAATTTTCTAATTACTATTTAAAAAGAGTTTGAAAAAGCAAGGTCTAAATCTAAGAAAGAATGTGCAAATTCTCTACACAGAAAACTATAAAGCATTGTTGAAAGAAATTATAGAACAACTAAATAATGTTATGGATTGGGATTTCCAGAAGAAGATACTGAAACGACATTTGGGTGCCCCATGTTAATAAGGGATCAACACCTAGAAAAGAAGAGGAAGGATGAGTTTGTGTTACTATGCAGAGCAATCCAAGCCCGGGGCTTCTAGAGTGAATATTGCCAAACTGGACTACCTCAGGTCAGACTTTATGCCCCCTTCCCTACTCTACCCTACACTGCTTGGTTACTGGATATGAACTGCCCTGGAAATACCTGACTGACCTTGAGGCAGTTCTCCCCAGATAAGGTAGAAACAAGATGCTCAGAGCTGGAGGCTCTCTGCTCATCACAGCCCCTGGGATTGAACTGCGTACTAACTCTCCTTGTGAAGAGGAATCTGGGCAGTACATCACCATGTTTCCTACAAATGTTCATGGACCGGAGCTCTCAAAAGAGTTGAGAAGTCCATTTTCCTCAAACTGATATAAATATTCAATAAAATCCCAATTAAAATTCTAAAATATTTTTTAAAACATTTTTAAAAATTTTGTTAGGGGCACCTGGGTGGCTCAGTCAGTTAGGCATCTGACTCTCAGTTTTGGCTCTGGTCATGATCTCAAGGTTGTGAGATTGCACCCCACATCAGGCTCCACAATGGGCATGAAGTCTGCTTAAGATTTTCTCTCTCTCCCTCTGCCCCTCTCCTGCCACTCTTTCTCTCTAAAAAATAAAATAAAATAAAATTGTGTCAAATACACACAACACAAATTTACCATTAGTGCATCTGATACATTCACAACATTGTTTAGCCACTGTCTATTTCCAGAATATTTTTTTTACTCCAAAGGAAACCCCATACCCACATACCCATTAAGCAGTCACTCCCCATTTCCCCATACTCTCCCTCCCCAGCCAGCACCTGACAATCACTAACTTATTTTTTAATATACTCTCTATTTATTCAGACACCCTGTATGTTCATCCTCAGTCTTGTCCTTCCCAGGCTCTGGGTCTGCCTGTTCTTGACCTGTCTGGCACCTCCTGTATCTTGTCTGTGGGCAGGGAGCTGGCCCAGCCCTGGGGGTGCCTGGCGGTGAGCAGAAACAAAGGCAAGCCTCTGTGCAGGTCCCTAAAGCAACTGCCAGAGAGGTCAAAGTCCACAACAACAATTTTTGAGAATAAGATCTCTAGTTGACCCCTTGGCCCTAGAAAGCCACACCAAGAATGTAAATGTTTGTCTCCGTAGCTACCAACAAGCTGAGGCAGGAGGCATGCTGGGTGGGTGAACATAAACACGACAAAGCTTCCTCATGAATTTAGCAGCCTTTTTCTTCATGAAGCACTCTCCTAGTGGCCCTATGTTTCCTTTATTGGATTCCAGAATTCCAATAAAGGTGATTCTAACAGTTACTTGAAGAGCTCCCTAGTCCACTATTTTCCCGATGGTGGAGGATTTTATGTGTATAAACTGACAACTTAATTCTAAAATTTACATGGAAATACAAAGCACCTAACAATAGCTTGGAAGTGTCTTTTTGAAGAATTACAAAATGGGAGTACTCTTCTACCATAAAAAACACTTGTTTTAAACCTATACTAATACAAACCTATAATAATTATGACAAGGGTAGAAAATAGACAATGGAAGAGAATAGAAAATGCATCAACAGACCCATACAAAAATGGTTACTTGATTTATGATAAAAGTGGCATGGAGAGCAGTAGAGAAAGGACTATGTTTTTAAAAAATAGTGTTTCTGGGGCGCCTGGGTGGCTCAGTGGGTTAAGCCTCTGCCTTAGGCTCAGGTCATGGACTCAGGGTCCTGGGATGGAGCCCCGCATCAGGCTCTCTGCTCAGCAGGGTGCCTGCTTCCCCTCTCTCTCTGTGCTTCCCTACTTGTGATCTCTGTCTGTCAAATAAATAAATAAAATCTCTAAAAAAAATAGTGTTTCATCATTTGGATATATATAGGGAAGAATATGAAAGTGACTTCTACTTTATACCGTATACAAAATAATCAACCCCACATGTACTGCTGATCTAAATATGAAAAGGCAAATTGGTAAAGTTTATATATAATATAGGAAAATACTTTTATGACTTCAGGATTAGTGCAGTTTATAAAAAGCACCAACCATATACAAAAAGGTTGATAATTTAAACTACTTTAAAATTAAGAACTCTGTTCACCAAAACACTGTTCACCACAATAATGAAGTCTCGTTTCAAAATATTAACCTAGGTGGGGAAAGAGGGAGGAAATGGAGATGAGGCAGGACTGGCTATAAATTACTAATTGCTGAAGTTAGGGGATGGGTACATGTGGTTTATTACTTTACTCTTTCTACTTCTGTATATGTTTGATAATTTTCACGATTAAAAAAAAAAAAAGGTGGGAAGACCATAAAAGTGACAAGTCAAATCACAGAATGAAAAATATCATGTGCAGCACAGAAAACCAACAAAGGGTTTGTATGAAGAACACATAAAGAACTGCTTAAAGCCCGGAAGAGTAAGAGACAATATACACATAAAAGACATGAAAAAAAAAAAAATGTCAGGAGCTCAGCTGACCTGGGAGAACAGTTGTTGAGGTGTCGGGTGTCAGAAGAGCCAATGAAGGAAACAAGCCGAAAGGGAAAGAAAGCTTTTAATTACTTACTGTAGTGGTAATACGTAAGAGTTGGAGCCCTGAACAGTGGAGGAGGCAACGATTCCCCCTGGTCCATCCCCCACCCTCTGCCCTGCAGTGTTGAGAATGAGGCCGAGCAGCACAGATATGGGAGTCCTCTCACTGCTGAGTAATGCCACTGACTTACAAACCCAATCTACTATTCGTGTTAGCATAATATTTAGGCAGACTACTCCAAACAATTCTATCTCAGAAAACTACTGCCTGACTTTCAACAGGCTCCAGCAGTTGTATGGACCCCAAGGTGTGAAGGGGTGGGGAGGGCAGTAGGAAGGAGAGTGTGAGTGGACTCACTCAGAGTGGGACTGCACAGGGGCCTGAAGACCTCAGCCCAAAGCCTCAGATAGAGAACTAAGAAGGCAGGCGCTGGGACCAAAACTTTAAGTATGTCTAAAGGGAGGACTGTTCTTAAAAAGCTTATAATATTAAGCATTGGTAAGGATGCAGAGCACCAAGAATTCCAAAAGACTGATGATGGTTAATACAAATTGTACAGTCACTTTGGAAAAGAATTTGAAATTCCATTTCTGGGTGGAGCAGAAATCCGTGCACACGTGCACAGGACAGATGAGTAAGAATATTTTCCCAAAAGCAGTCTTTGTAGCAGACTCAAACTGGAAAAACAACACAAATGTCAATCAACCGTAGAATGAATACACAGTAGTATATTCATAAAATTAAATAACCATCATTATTTTTTAGAAAATGAATAGAATTCAGCGACATGAACACAAGGTTGAATAAGACAGCGAAGCGCACCAGAGGATTCTATTTACACGTGGTTCAAGAATAGAGAAGACTGAAAAAAAACAACAAAAAAACTTCAATTCAACCTAGTGGTTGCCTTTTGGGAGCAGGGAGTTGGCTGTGACATGCAGAGGTGTGCAGAGTGCCACAAGCCAGGGGTCTGACATCTGAGACTCTGATCTGGGTGATCACTGCACGGGGGGCTTGTGATGACCCACCGAGCTGCACATTTGTGTTTTAAGAACTTTTCCATGTGTGGGTCACACTTCAAGAAAAAGTTTTTAAAAAGAAACACAAACACATTTATAGAGCACTCACACATTTTGCAGGGAAAAAACAGTTGCCGCATGAATAAATACCATGCTCACCTCTTTAGGATCAATATATTTCACTATCTGACGTGGCTCCCCTTGTCTTCTGATATCAATCAGTCCTTTATAGTGTTGGAATACAGCGACATTCTAAAGGTTCAAGCACATAAGATTCTATTGTCAAAACTGGATTTTCTACCTCTAATTAAAGCTTTGTGCCTAACTAGGGCAAAATAAGTAAAAACCGTAAAAATAGCCTTTATGTATATAAACTAGATTTTAGAAATCTTATCCACTCAGGGTTTGCTCTGGCAAGCTAGGCAATACTGGTTTTATTCTCACAAAGAGTTTTACCCTTAATTGTGGAACTACATTAGCAACTATAAATCAAATACCCAGAATGCTGGTGGAGTCACTTCTATGCTGCCAGAGTAAACCGGGAGAAAGACAAAACAGCCTGCTGGTTAAGAACGTGGAGTTTGGCACAGTATTATCTGGGTTCCCATTAACCATGTGACCGTGGACAAGCTAAGCAGCTGAACGACCAGAATGATAGTGGGTATCTCATACAGCTATGGTGAAGAATTGATGAGTTAATATTTGTAAAGCTCCTAGAATAATTTCTGGCACAAAAAACCACTAAATAATTATTATCTTACTATCATTACAGAACCTCGTTCCTATAGTAATGCCACTGACTTACAAACCCAATCTACTATTCGTGTTAGCATAATATTTAGGCAGACTACTCCAAACAATTCTATCTCAGAAAACTATTTCTTTGGTAACACTCTCCTTATGCCCTATGCACCCCCAAACCCTCAGTAACTCCCGGTAAAAGTCCGCCCTGCCTCACTATGCTTACATCAACTCAGATCAATTCTAACAGAAGTAACCCACAACACCAGTATGACAATGTGAAGCCCCAAGGCAACTGCCTGTGGCAATGGTGCAGCTCACATCAAAACATAACTACCCACAAGGAAGACACCTGCCGTTCCCATCTGCCTATCTGGCTGTCAGGGAAGGAAAAGAACCTGTACGCTGGTGAACAAAGAAGCTGAGTAGGGCAACAGTGAAAGCTGGTCCAACGTGTCCTAGAAGCTGTGAAGTGCCTTTTTTTTTTTTTGTTCAAATGATTTTAATTATTGGAATGCACAATTTTTAAATATGCAAATAAAAGTTTTAAAACCTGGGGGGAAAACCCCCAGTAGATAGATCAATGAAATCAGGAGCTGGTTCCTTGAAAAGAGCAATAAAATTGATAAACCTTTAGCCAGACTCATAAAAAAGAAAGAAAAAGAGAGAAAGAAAGAAAAAGGGAAAGAAAGAAAGAAGGGAAGGAAGGAAGGAAGGAATAAATAAAGAGAGGGAGAGAGAGAAGACTCAAAATCAGAAATGAAAGAGGAGAAATAACAGCTTACACCACAGAAATACAAAGGATTAGAAGAGAATATTGTGAAAAACTATATGCCAACAAATTGGACAACCTAGAAGAAATAGAGAAATTCTTAGAAACATATATGCTCCCAAAACTGAAACAAGAAGAAACAAAAAATGTGAACAGACTGATAACCAGCAAAGAAACTGAATCAGTAATCAAAAACTCCCAAAAAACAGAAGTCCGGGGCCAGACGGCTTCACAGGCAAATTCTACCAAATATTTAAAGAAGAGTTAATACCTATTTTTCTTAAACTATTCCAAAAAGAAGAGGAAAGAAATCTTCCAAATTCATTCTATGAGGCCAGCATTACCTTAATATCAAGACCAAACAGATATTGCTAAAAAAGAGAACTATAGGATAATATCTCTGATGAACACAGATGCAAATCCCCTCAACAAAATATTAGCAAACTAAGTCCAAGTATAAATTAAAAAAATAATTCACAACAATTAAGTGGGACTTATTCCTGGGTTGCAAAGGTGATTCAACATTCAAAAATCAATGTGAAACATCACATCAACAAGAGAGAGGATAAAAACCATATGATCGTTTCAGTGGCCCCTCAGTGGCTCAGTTGGTTAAGCATCCCTTGATTTCAGCTCAGGTCATGATCTCAGGGTTGTGAGATCAAGCCCTATGTTGGGCTCCATGCTGAGCATGGAGCCTCCTTAAGATTCTCTCTTTCCCTCTCCCTTTAGCCCTCCCTTTTCTCTTAAAGAAAAAAAAAAAAAAAAAAAGGCCTCAGAGAGATCCCTGACCCCTCCCATTACATGAGGACGTGGCAAGAAGACAACTGTTCACCTATGAACTAGAAAGCGGATCCTTACCAGACACCAAATCTGCTGGTGCCATGATTTTAGACTTTCCAGAATCCAGAACTGTAAGGAATAGATTTCTGTTATTTATAATCTACCCAGTCTATTGTACTTTGTGATAATAGCCCAAATGGATTAACACAGCTACCAAAGATGTGAATAAAATGATTAACTAATTTGACCTAAATATGTCAGTATACACTTTTTTTCTCACGTTCACATGGAACATTTCCAAAAATAGACTTTTTCTAGGCCAGGCAAGTTTCAAAAAATTTCAAGTTATTGAAATCATATAAATAACTGACTTCAGTGGAATTAAATCTGAAAACCAATAACAGAAAGGTAATTAGAAAACTCCTAAATATTTGGTAATTAAGCAACATACTTTTCCAAAAAATCATTTATTTATCTGAGAGATAAAGCACAAGCAAGGGGAAGGGGAGAGAGAGAAGCAGACTCCCCACCCAGTGAGGAGCCCAATGTGGGGCTCTATCCCAGGACCCTGAGATCATGACTTGAGCCAAAGGCAGTGACTTAACCCACTGAGCCACCCAGGAACCCATAAACAACACACTTTTAAATAACTCACAGGTCAGGACGCCTGGCTGGCTCATTTGGTAGAACATGCACTCTTGATCTTGGGGTTGTGAGTTTGAGCCCCATGTTGGGTGGAAGGATTACTTAAATATAAAATCCTTAAAATCAATCAATCAATCATGGATCAAAAAAAATCACAATGGAAATTATAAAATATTTTAAACTGAAATGTAATAAATATATGACGTATCAAAACCTGTGGGATATACCTAAGGGAATGCTCAGGGAGAACTTGATAGCTTTAAATACATATATTATTAAAAAAGAATAAATGGGGGCGCCTGGGTGGCTCAGTGGGTTAAGCCTCTTCCTTCAGCTCAGGTCATGATCTCAGGGTCCTGGAATTGAGCCCCGCATCGGGCTCTCTGATCAGCAGGGAGTCTGCTTCCCTCTCTCTCTGCCTGCCTCTCTGCCTACTTGAGATCTCTGTCAAATAAATAATCTTTTAAAAAAAAGAATAAATGTGTAAATCTAAGATCTAATGTTCCCTCTCAAGAAGTGTGAAACAGAACAGCAAATCAAACTCCCTCAAAAAATGAAGGAAAACACAATAAAGATAATCAGTTAATGAAATGTAGAGTTAAAACAGAAAGCCAACAAAGCCAAAACCAGGTTTTTTTCTTTTATTAAAGATTAAGACAGATATAGAAAAATAAGGAGAAAACACATATGAGCAATATCACCCCAGATCTTATAGACATTAAAAGTATAGTGAGAGGAGACTATAAACAATTTTGGGCAAATAAATTTGACAATTTTAAGAAAATGGACAGATTCCTTGAAAAGAAACATCAAAATGGGCATAAGAAGAAATACAGTTTTGAATAGTCCTGTATTATTAAAGAAATAGAATCCCTAATTAGAAATTTTTCATAAAGAAAACTCCTACACACAATATTTTGCCAACGTATTCTCCTCTTTATAGGAGAAATAGCATTAATCACACAAATTCTTTCAGATAATATAACAGAAGTATTTCCCAACTCTCTTTATTAGGCCAGCATAATCTTGATATCAACAGCTGAGAAGGATATGACAAAAAAGAAAAATTACATTCATGAGCAAATATGCAAAAATCCTAAATGAAAGTTGATAAAAGAAATTTTCTATTTTTAATGCCTATGGGTCCTGTTCCTGGACTCCGGGGAGGCTACACCTTAACATTTACCAAGGTGAAAGTAACTAGGCAAAACTTCAAAGCATGGATTCTATTTCTTCCCTGAGTACACACTGTATATCTGCTTTGTTAAAGAAAATAACCAGAAAGGAACATTCTGAACATGAAAGAGAAAGAAGGAACTTCCCTGATTCCTCTAAAACTGAAGTCTAAGCCCTGCATATACAGGAAACTTAAGGTCTGCAACTTCCTAAAATGTTCTTTGTCTAATAATTTGTAACTCTTTATGTATAAAATGAATATAGCCTTACACCAAATGTTCTCCCTTATCAAAGCACTCTCTTCTTTGTGAAGATTGTATCCAGGACAGCTGTTCTAACTTGGGTTTGAATGAAACTCTTTTTTTCCTAGAAATTCTAACAGGTTTGTTCATTTGTGTCAATAACATTTATCAGATCAAATCCAGGATATATCAAAAGGGTAATAAAACATCAGTGAAGTAGAATTTTTTCCAGGAATGCAAGGCTGGTTTAACATTTGAATATCAATCAATGAAATTCACCACATAAAAAGAATGAAGAAAACAGACAAAATGATCATACAGTAAACACAGCAAAAGCATTTGATAAAATTCAACACTCAGAGTTTTCATAACAACAAGAATAAAAAGTAAACTAGGAATAAAGTTAAATTCCCCAAACTGATGGTAAGTTTTTACAAAAAAACTACAAGTAACATCTTAACTAATGGTGGAATATTACATGCTTTCTGCATTCAACAAAAGGGCAAGAATGTCCATAATTACTGCTTCTATTCCATCTTGCACTGGAGGGTCTAATCAGTGCAATAAAGAAACAAAAGGTATAAAGTTTGCAAAGAAAAAAGTAAAAGTTATCATCCAAGGATGACATACTTAAGTGGAAAATCCAAAGGAATCTATAAAAAAGCAATTAGAAATAAGTGCATATTAGGTCAGCAGGTAAAAATAAACTACATTTCTATAAACTAGAAATGAACAATCAGAAAATAGAATTTAAAAATAATACCACTTACAGTGGTGTCAAGAAATGTCAAATACCCAGAAGTAAAATGAAAGATGTTTAAGATTTCTACACTGCGAACTACAAAACATCCTGGAGGAAAAAAAAAATTTTTTTTGAAGATTTTTATTTATTTGTCAGAGAGAGAGAGAAAGAGAAAGAGCAGCAGGCAGAGGGAGAAGCAGATTTCCCACTGAGCAGGGAGCCCAATGCAGGACTTGATCCCACGACTCCAGGATCATGACCTGAGCGGAAAGCAGACACTTAACCAATTAAGCCACCCAGGCATCCCTGGGAGAAAAAATTTTAAAGATCTAATAAATAAAGATATGTACCATGTTCATGAAAACTCAGTGTAGAAAAATTCAGTTTTGTCCCAAACTGATCTACTGATTCAATTTAATTCTAATTATATAATCTCCATAATAATTCTTTTTAATTAATGAATTGATTCTACAATTTACATGGAAATGCAAAAGCTCTAGAATAACTATGACAATCATGAAGAACATCAAAGTTGGAGGACTGTACTGCCATATACCCATACTTCTGATAAAGCTACAGTTACTAAGACAGTGTGGTATTGACTCAAATAAAGACAAATAGACCAACACAACTAAACAGAGACTATAGAAACACTTCACACATATGATTACATGATTTAAACAAAGGCACCACTGTGATTTACTATGGAAAGGATGGCATTTTCAGTAAAGGTGAACCTATAATAATCAAATGATTATTTGGTTATCCATAAAGACAAAAATGAACTTTGTGGGGCTCCTGGGTGGCTCAGTGGGTTAAAGCCTCTGCCTTCAGCTCAGGTCATGATCCCAGGGTTCTGGGATCGAGCCCTATATCGGGCTCTCTGCTCAGTGGGGAGCCTGCTTCCCTCTCTCTCTCTGCCTGCCTCTCTGCCTGCTTGTGATCTCTGTCAAATAAATAAATAAAATCTTTCAAAAAAAAAAGGAACTTTGTCCATACCTCCTATCATACACAAACATTAATTTGAGATGGATACTGGATCTCAATCTACAACTAAAGCAACTAAGCCTCTAGGAAAACATAAACAAAAACAAAAACAAAAAAACAGAAGGATATCTTCTGGCTTCAGGTTACATAAACACTCCCCTCAGATTTATTTCAAATATTTGACATGTAATATTGTGCTGGGTGAGTCAGGTGTCCACCTTGGGATCTCATTCCCCACTGGGGAAAGGAAAGGCCCAGTGGGCTCCTTAGGGCTGCCTTGTGCCAAGTGATGTGATCAAAGTGAAAACCCTCCTCTTATCCTTCTAATGTGGTCCTTGTCTCTCTGGTCCTTGGTTCTGGGATTTTCATAAGAATGCTTTCTATGGATAGTGGCTAGTTGGTCTTCTTATGAGGCAATGTCACATCTTTAGGCAAACATTTCTTTTTTTTTTTTTTTAAGTTTTATTTACTTATTTTAGAGAGAGAAGGACAGCACGAAGAGGGGAGGGCAGAGGGAGAGAGCGCATCTCAAGCAGTCTCCACTTTGAGTGTGGAGCCCGACATGAGGCTTGATTTCACTACACGGAAATCACGACCTAAGCCGAAATCAAGAGTTGGACACTTAACTGACAGCCACCCAGGTCCCCCTAGGCAAATATTGCTTAAACAGGGCTCAGAAAACACTAACCATAAAGAACAAGTGATAAATTGGATTTAATGAAAACTCAAGACTTCTCATTATCAAAAAACACCTTTAAGAATGAAATGAGGCGAGATGCCTGGGTGGCTCAGTTGGTTGAGCGGCTGCCTTCAGCTCAGGTCATGATCCCAGCATCCTGGGATTGAGTCCCACATCGGGCTCCTTGCTTGGCAGGGAGCCTGCTTCTCCCTCTGCCTCTGCCTGCCACTCTGTCTGCCTGTGCTCACTCTCTCTGACAAATAAATAAATAAAATCTTTAAAAAAAAAAAAAGAATGAAATGAGGCCAGTCTGAAGAAAATATCTGCAACACACATATTCAATAAAGGACTTCTGTTCAGGATATCTGAGAGACTCCTCCAAGTGAATATCGGCAGTGTAATAGTAGATGTGATGGGATTTGTGGATTTGAAGATTGGGAGCATAGGTTAAAAAGAGTGGGGTAGGGATATTTATATCCTCATCATATATAATTAGAAGTCACATAATGTTATGTTAGCATGATGGAACAAGAAACAAAGGCTTAAATATCCTTTAAAGAAAGAAGGTAACAACAACAAAAATAAGAAAGAAAGAAGGTAACAAATAGAGGAACTAAAAAAATAATCCCACATGGTACTGTGTAAGGGATAAGCGAGATAAGCTCTCAATTTTCTTTGCAGAAGGTCAACAGGTCACTTCTAAAGTTGGTAAATAAAAGATAATTATCCAAGCATATTATGCAGAAACACAGAAATTACTACTAAAGATCTAAAACAAAAAATGGTTAAAAGTGGTTGCCTTAAGGATATGAGGGTAGAGAAGACTAGGAGGGGCTAAAAGAAGTGCTTTTATTTGTAAGTTCTTCTACACTATTTTACTTAAAAATACATTATTTTGATGTAGAATATTCAAATGTTGGGGTGCCTGGGTGGATCAGTGGGTTAAAATATTCAAATGTAAGAAAATACCTTCATTTACATTAGTTTGACTCTGCAGTTTATTCATTTATAGGGCCATGTAATATGTTAAAATGACGCTTCCTTATTTAGAAGTCATCCTCTAAACCACCTGAAACAGAATGTTTCTAGACTTAAGATCTAGACTTATGTGTTCTCTTTGAATCTCAGAACTATTTTAATTATCCTTATATTTGAACCATGGCTTCCATGGTTAGCTTCTTTTCAGTTTCTAACCACTTTTCAAATGTAACTGTGCAGTCATACCTTCTGTTGCAGGAGGTACCATTTTATCTCCAAATACACCCTCTTAGAGCCATTCAACATACTGATCTTATCTAAATTGATCACCATTTTTATTTCCTTCATTTTTTCCTTTCTCATTTGCTCTCTTTTTTTTTTAAACATCATTTATTTCTCTTAAATATCAGTTGATCCCTGCTTGTGCATTAATACTTAAGAATGAAGGTCTGCGGGCATCTGGGTGGCTCAGTGGGTTAAAGCCTCTGCTTTCAGCTCAGGTCATGATCCCAGGGTCCTGGGATCCAGCCCCGCATTGCATCGGGCTCTCTGCTCAGCGGGAGTCGCTTCCTCCTCTCTCTCTGCCTGCCTCTGCCTGCTTGTGATTTCTGTCTGTCAAATAAATAAATAAAATCTTTAAAAAAAAAAAAAAGAATGAAGGTCTGTGTCAATTCTTCAGGGGAACTAGTTGGGAGTATCCTGGGCTTTTTAAAAGTCTCTTATTTCGCCATTGTTCTCACACATGAATGGGAAGATGGTCTGGAGCTTTGTAATGTGTGTGGAATTAGATAATCAACAGACTTTTGGCGGGGGTATGGTTAGGTAGCCAGCAATCAAGCAGGGTGTCTTTCAAATACTAAAATTAAGAGACTTTTACTGTGGAGCGCCAAATCTGCAAAAGAATTAGCTTTTCCAAATAGTTCATTTAATTTTTTAAAAAAGAGATAAGTCATCAGGGTTTTTCCCCCTTAGAGTACATATCCATCTATGAGCAAATTTTTTGACCTATGGTAAATATCCATCTACCTGCTGCTTTGGGGATTGAAGTGACAGGGCAGACAACTGTCACAGCTGTCCTACATACACTTAACCCCCTTGCCTACGGTCATTCTCCTTCCAGTTCTTTCAAATTGCTAACTCCGAATGGATAGGCTTTCTAGGGTCCCAGTGACAAACCAGCTCTCTCACTGGAGCGAGGCAAGTCTTCTACACAGTTCTGTCCAAATGGATGTAACTATCTATTTTTGGTTTTCCAAAAATGAGATAAAATTAATCTGCTCATGAAGTCCCTTCTCTCTGGTGTGGGTTAACTTTTTGTGTATTGTCATTTTAATAGGGTTCTGCACGGACAAAAAGTAAAGATGTGTGCTCAGTCCACCATCTTGTTAAGATACATATATACACATGCTTGTCTGTTTATATACATGGCTTCTCTACTAAAACTCCTTAAGGGCAAGGAGGTATTGTAAAGTTCTTCGCTAGGAATATAAAAAGTATACAAGGTAATGTTGGTTGGATTTGGATGTGGGATAAAGGAAGTTACAAATAACAGAAAAGCTTAAGCCGAGCTAACAAGTAGAAACCATCAAAGGGATAGATTTTGAAAGCAAATTGTTTTTATATTAGAAATCAATACTTATGGATTTTATGGCTTTGAAAGAGGCAAAAGAAACAACTAATGGAAGCTATTTTGCAAGATTTGATGAGCCAATACAAAGAATACAAAGGTATTCTTGTGTGCCAGAAACAGAGTCATACCACTTCACACAAAATTATCAAACACAGACAATGTTGCTGCTGTCACAGAGGAAAGAGCAGAGTCATTTCAGCTGTTGGCTCTCACCCAACCAGGTAAATCAACTTGGAATAATCCTTACACCAATGTGACCAGCTATGCCCATACTAAAGCATGATGAATAAATGTATTAATTCAGACACAGTTCATTATTTAAACATTGTCTTCAAAAGTAGGTACTCAGTAAATATTTAATGAGTGAATGTATCCCTAACACCTGCTCAAAAACCTGATTCCTGAGTCAAGAAATAAAGTTTTAAAGGTGAAAGCCAAATAACCTTATTAGTGATACTTACATTGATCATAGCCATTATCAAAAGGCCTGGCCCTGATATGGAGCTAGTAAGGATTTGTGAGGTTAACAAGATGATTGTTAACTTTTTGACCTTCTAAAAAAATGTGTGCTTTGAAAGCAAAGGGTAGTACACAAATCCATAAGTATACTAAAAACTATTGAACAGCTGAACCTTATGATATATAAATTATATTGTAATCAAATTGCAAAAAATGAAATAAACTCACAAGGAAACACTTCCAGGCCTTCTGAATGACTCTGGCAGCTTCATCCCTCTCTGTAAGTTCTGACTCCTCTTCCCAAGGCATTTGAAAGACCTAAAAGAAGCAAAAAACGTATGCTCAAAATTTTTTTATGAACTCCATTATGAAACTCATTAGAACTCAAGAAAAACAGAAGATTAATAAAGGAAATAATACAGATGAGATTTGGTATCAAAATAATTTTATAAAAATTATTACCTACTTTTTATTTTATGTATTTTATAAAAATTGTTACCTACTATTGATTGCCTATATGTTCCAATTTCTCTTTTCTAATTTAAACAACAATCTTGCATAGCAGATTTTTGCCAATTTGCTTGTGTTAGAGATGAGGAGACTGCACTTCAAGGCCGAAGGTCAAATAGTGATTGACTAAGCCAGTATTAAATCCAGGTCAGTTTCTCTCGAATCCATGACCTTTCATGTCCCCCATTCAATGACTTCAAATATTTTTTTAAGATTTATTTATTTGACAAAGAAAGAGAGAGAGAGAGAGCACAAGCAGGCAGAGAAGCCGAGGGAAGGGGAGAAGCAGGCTAAGAAGGGAGCCCAACATGGGGCTTGATCCCAAGATCGTGTCCTGAGGCAAAGGCAAATGCTTAGCCAACTGAGCCGCCCAGGTGCCCCCCAAAAAACTTTTCTTAATCAACATGCACAGCTTCATTCCAAATTCATCCAGGCTTCTAACCTAGAATTACAGATGCTATAGAATTTTTCTTACTGTGTAACTCATAAATGTGTTGACAAGTTAATAAATCATGCATTAAATTGTCAGAAAAAGAGATGAAGCCTGACCACTAAGAAGCAAAACAAAACCACTAGTTCTATCCATAGTTTTTATCAATACTGTGAAGAAATAAGTAATGGGAGAAGTCAGAAAATCATAGCTTATGAGTCCTTTAAAAAGTTGCAGTAGACAGAGGATTCCAGGAAGAAAGTGGAATAGGAAGTGCCAGGGATCTCTTTCCCCACCTAGACAACTACACTGGCAAAATCTAATTTAACTATTTTGGAACTCTGGAAGCTACTGAAGGCTTGGAAGGCTTGGGGGGTAAACTGTGGTTAACTCGGGTCAATATTGGCTCTTAGCCCAGTCCTAGCTATCCACTCCCTCACCTCAGCCCTAGCAGCAGCAGCTGTGTACATATTCCTGGAACAACTTGCACACAGCTTGTGGGAGTGGGGGTGGAGAGAAAGGACTCTGTCCAGGAAATATAGGAGATCTGTGTTGGGGTTGTTGGTTGCTGCTTCTGATCACAAAGGTGCAGACAAACAGGAGGGCAGTCATTGGTGCTGTATGTCCACCCTCTACCATTGTTGCAAGCCCTTCCCATCTAGCAAGTTCCAGGGAATTTAAAGGGTTTTTCCTTCCTGCTATGTTGTTCCCCTTCCCCTCTTTGGAAGGCAGGCATTCAAAACTAGGACATTCAAAAATAACTACATATATGGAGAAAATTAGAAAGTGACCAGTCATTCCAGGGAAAGGCACAGACTCAGAAAACTGAGAAGATCTTAGGTTTAAAATTCAGGCTGATTCTTGTCTGATCCTTGTAAGCTGCAGAAACAGACTATAGCAATTAAAAAAAAAAATACCAAACATAGTAAACTCTGAGGAAAGGAAAGAAAGCTGATTTCCAGAGTTCTTGTATTATTAAATTTGAATTTCCAGCTTTCAACAACAACAAAAACAAGGCATATAAAGAAACACGAAATGATGGCTCATTCTAGAAAAAAATAAATCAAAAGAAACGTAACCTGAAAAAGACCTGATGGCAGATCTACTAGACAAAGACCTTAAAACAACTGTCTTAAAAATGCTCAAAAAATTAAAGGAAGACATGGAGAAAGTCAAGAAATGATGCACAAAATGGAAATATCAATACAGAGATGAAACCTAAAAAGAGACCAAATAGAAACTCTGAAGCTGAAAAGTAGAATAACTGAAAGGAACAATTTATTAGTGGAAATCAAAGGCACAGTTGAACAGGTAGAAGAAACAATCAGCAAACCTGAAAATAAACCAAAGGAAACTGTCAAATCTGAAAAATAGAAAAAAAGATTGAATGAAAGTGAATAGAACCTAAGAGACCTATGGCACCCCAGTAAGGAGATCAACATGCACATTGTGGGAGTCCCAGAAGGAGATGAGGAAAAGAAAGGGAAAGAGAAGGTATCTCAAGAAATAATGGCTGAAAAATGCCAAATTTGATGAAATATATGAATATCAACATCCCAGAACCTCAACAGACTCCAAGTAAGATCAATGCAAAGATATATCCACAACAAGACATATTATAATTAAACTCTTGAAAGTGAAAGATAAACTATTGAAAACAGCAAGAGAAAAGTGATTCATGACATACAAGGAATTTTTAATACATTAACAGATTTCTCATCAGAAACTTTGGAGGCCAGAAGGCAGTGGGTTAATATATTCAAAATGTTTAACAACAAAAAAAGTGTAACCCAAGACCATCTAGCAAACTGTCCTTTGAGAGTAAGGGAGAAATTAAGACATTCCCAGGTGAACAAAAGCTCTAAGAGTTCACAGCTACTAGACTTGCCCTGCAAAAAATCTTCAAGAGAATGCTGCAGGGAAAAATGAAAGGACACTTGACAGTAACTCAAAGTTATATGAAGAAATAGAAATTCCAGGAAAAGTAAATACACAGGTAGTTATAGAAGCTAATATTATTGTAACTATAATTTGTAACTCTATTTTTTAACATAATTTAAGAGAACAATGTATTTTTAAAAATTATTATTCTAAAAACTAGTATTATTGTAACTTTGGTTTGTAATTCCACATACTGTTTAATTTAAAAGACAAATATAATTAAAATATTAGATTGTGTTTTGGGGCACACAATGCATAAAGATGTAATCTGTAACATCAACAATTGAAAGGAGTTGGGATGGAGCTATAAAAGAGGAATTTTCTATGTTAATGAAGTTAAACTGGCATAAATCCACAATGGAGTGTTATAACTTTAGGATGTTAAATGTAATCCCTATGGTAACCACAAAGGAAACAGCTATAGAGTATACACAAAGGGAAATGAGAAATGAATTTAAATGTTTCGCCAAAAAATCAACTAAACACAAAAGAAGATAGTAATGCAGGAAATGATTAAAAAGTTATAAAGCAGGGACGTCTGGGTGACTCAGTTGGTTAAGTGTCTGCCTTCAGCTCAGGTCACGATTGCTGCGTCCTGGGTTCACATTCCACTTCAAGCTCCCTGCTTACCCTGCTTCTCCCTCTGCCTGCCACTCCCCCTGCTAGTGCTCACTCATTTTCTGTCTCTGACAAATAAATACATAAAATCTTTTTTTAAAAAGTTACAAAGCATAGGGGCGCCTGGGTCGCTCAGTGGGTTAAGCCTCTGCCTTTGGCTCAGGTCATGATCCCAGAGTCCTGGGATTGAGCCCTGCATCGGGCTCTCTGCGCAGCAGGGAGCCTGCTTCCCCCTTCTCTCTGCCTACTTGTGATCTTTGTCAAATAAACAAAATATTAAAAAAAAAAAGTTAAAAAGCATAAAGAAAACAAACAGCAAAGACAGAAGTAAAGCCCTCCTTATCACTAATTACTTTAAATGTAAATGGTTTAAACTCTCCAATCAAAATACAGAGATTTGCAGCATGAATAAAAACACAAAATCCAACTATATGCTATGTAAAATTGACTCATATTAGATTCAAAGATACAAACAGACTGAAAGTGAAAAGATGGAAAAATATATTCCATGCAAATAGTAACCAAAAGAAAGGAGTGGTGGCTATCTTCTGTCAGACAAAATAGACTTTAAATCAAAAAAGTTTAAAATAGACAAAGGACATTATGCATTAATAAAAGGTTCAACGAAGTAAGAAAATATAACAAACATTTATGCATCTAATAATAGACCAGCAAAAATATATGAAGCAAAAAAATGACAGAATCGAAGGGAGGAATAGACATATATATGCCATAGACATATATAGCTTTACTATAATGGTTGTAGATTTCAATACCTCATTCTCAACAATAGATAGAATAACCAGACAGAAATAAATAAGGAAACAGAGGACTTGAACAACACAATCTATCAATTTGATCAAACAAATGCAGAATATTCTTCTCAAGTGCACAAGGGAAACTTTCCAGGACAGACTATGTATTAGGCCACAAATTTATGTCTTTTTTTTTTTAAGATTTTATTTATTTATTTGACAGAGATCACAAGTAGGCAGAGAGGCAGGCAGAGAGAGAGGAAGGAAGCAGGCTCCCTGCAGAGCAGAGAGCCCGATGCGGGGTTCCATCCCAGGACCCTGGGATCATGACCCAAGCTGAAGGCGGAGGCTTTAACCCACTGAGCCACCCAGGCGCCCCCACAAATTTATGTCTTAATGTATTCTGGAAAGATAGTTATCAAACAAAGTATCTTATCAAAGTATAATAGGATGAAGTTAGAAACCAGCAACAAGTAAATTTACACATTTGTGGAAATAAAACTGTGGATCAAAGAAGAAATTACACAGGAAATTAGGAAAATGAAAACTAAAACACAACATATCAAAACTTATAGAAAGCAGTAAAAGCAATGTTAAGAGGGAAACTTAGAACTATACACACATTAAACAAGAAAGATCTCAAATCAGTATCTACAACTTACAGAACTAGTAAAGAAACAAAAAACTAAACCCAGAGCTAGGAGAAGATTAGAACAGACATAAAAGAAATAGAGAACAGAAAAACAATAGAGTAAATCAATGAAACCAAAATGGATTCTTTGAAAAGATCACTCAAATTGACAAATCTTTAGTTCGATGGATAGAGAAAAAAATTACTTTTGGGGGCGCCTGGGTGGCTCAGTGGGTTAAAGCCTCTGCTTTCGGCTCAGGTCGTGGTCCCAGGGTCCTGGGATTGAGCCCCACATCAGATTCTCTCTGCTCAGCAGGGAGCCTGCTTCCTTCTCTCTCTGCCTGCCTCTCTGCCTACTTGTGATCTCTGTCTATCAAATAAATAAAATCTTTAAAAAAAATTACTTTTGGTAATTTAGAAATGAGATGAGGCTATTACTACTGGTTCTACAGTACTATGAACAATGAATCATAGTTCATAGTCATGTTTGATAACCTGATGAAACTGACAAATTCCTAAAAACACAAAACCTACCAAGACTAAAACACAAAGAAATAGAACATCTGATTAAACCTATAACTAGAATAAGGAGATTAAATCAGATAAAAAATCTCCCAACTAATAAATCAGATAAAAAATCTCCCAACTAAAAATGCCCTAAACTTGACTTCACTGTGAATTCTAACAAACATTTAAGGAACTAATACCAATCCTTCTCAACTTTTCAAAAAAACTGAAGAGAACACCTTGATTCTATGAGGCTAGCATTACCCTGATACCAAAGCCAGACAAAGACACCGTAAGAAAACTACACATCAACATTCCTATTAACATCGATGCAAAAATCCTCAACAAAATACTAGCACACAAACTTGGCAGCATGTAAGTGAATTACACACAATGAACAAATTGGATTTATTCCTGGAATGCAAGGGTGATTAAATATACAAATACTGATCAATGTAATACACCACATTAACAGAGTAAAAGAAAAAGCCCACATGATCATCTCCACTGCAAACAAAACAAAACAAAACAAAAAACCCCCACCATTTGACAAAATTGAACACCCTTTCATGAAAACCCTTAACAAACTAGAAATAAAAGGAAAATGCCTCAATGTAATAAAAACTATATATGAAAATCCCATAGTGAACCTGATATTCAGTGGTGAAAGACTAAAAATTTTGCCTCTGACATCCAGAACAGGGCAAGGTAGTCTACTTTCACTGGTTGTGTTCAGCATAGTACTGGAAGTTCTAGCCAGAGAAATAAGGCAAGAAAAACAAATAAATGGGACTCAAATGGGAAAGGAAGAAGTAAAATCATCTCTATTCTGGATAAGATGATCTTAAAAATAGAAAACCTAATTATTCCACACAAAAACTTTTAGAACTAAAAAATGAACTCAACAAGGTAGTAGGATATGAAGCCACCAAATGAAAATCAGTTGCATTTCTCTACAATAACAATGAACAGTCTGAGATACTAATTACAAAAATAATTATACATATTAGCATCAACTAGAATAAAATACTTAGGAATTATTTTCATCAAGGAAGTGAAAGATTTGTAAAATGAAAACTACAAAACAATGAAATTAAAGAGACATTAATAAATGAAAATGCCATTCCATGTTCACAGATTGAAAGACTTAATATTTTTTAAGATGTCAATACCACCTAAAATGATCTACAGTTTGAATGCAATCCCTAACAAAATTCCAATGACATTGTTTTCCAGAAACACAATAGCCCACTTCAAAGTTTATATGGAATCTCCAGAGACCCAGAATAGCCAAAACAACTTTGATAAAGAAAGAAGCTCAGTGACGCTGAGTAAAATAAGTCAAGCAGAGAGAGTCAATTATCATACAGTTTCACTTACCTCTGGAGCATAAGGAGTAATATGGAGGACATTAGGAGAAAGAAAGGAAAAGTGAATTGGGGGAAATTGGAGGGGGAGATGAACCATGAAAGACTGTGGACTCGGAGAAACAAACTGAGGGTTTTGGAGGAGGGTGGTGGGGGGTTGGGTGAGCCTGGTGATGGGTATTAAGGAGGGCATGGATTGCATGGAGCACTGGGTATGGTGCATAAACACTGAATCTTGGAACACTGAAAAAATTAAATTAAAAAAAAAAAAAGCTGGAGGACTCACTTCCAATTTCAAAACTTACTATACAGCCACAGAACTCAAAACAGTGTGGCATTGGCATAAAGACAAACACACAGACTAACTGAATAAACACTTCAGAAATAAACCCTTACATATACATGCCAAATGATTTTTGACAGGTGCCAAGACCATTCAATGGGCGAAGAATAATCTTCTCAAGAGTGTTGAGAAAATTGGATATACACATGCAAAAGAATGAAGAAAGCCTCTTTTCTAGCACTACATACAAAAATTAACTCAAAATGGATCAAATTATTGACTATAAGACTATATAACCATAAAATGCTTAGAAGAAAACAAGTCAAAAGTTTTACAACATTGGATTTGGTGATGACTTCTTGGCTATGACACCGAAGGAATAAGCAACAAAAGTGAAAATAGACAAATGAGACTTCATGATAAAATAAAATTCTATGCATCAATAGATACTAGCAAAATAAAAAAGAAACTCACAGAGTAGGAGAGAATATTTACAAATAATGTATCTGAGAAGGGTTTACCTCCAGAACAGAGAACTCCCCAAACTCAACAAAAACCAAACAACCTGATTTTAATAATGGACAATATATATGTTTCTCCAAAGAAGATATACCAACAGCCAATAATCAGACAAAACATGCTCTACATCACTACTTATTAGGGAAATGCACATCAAAACTATAATGAGATACCACCTCATACCCATTAGGATGGTTACTATTTAAAAAACAAAAAAAAAAACAATGGAAAATAAGAAATGTTGGCAAAGATGTGGACTAATTGGCAGTTTTGTGCACTGTGATGGTAAGAATATAAAATCGTAAAACCACTATGGAAAAGGATATGGCAATTCCTAAAAGAACTAAAAATAAAAATACCATGTGAATTAGCAATTTCATTTCTAGGTGTATATGAAAAAGTGAAAGCAGGATTTCAAAGAGAAATTTGTATACCCAAGTTCATTGCAGCATTATTCCCAATAGCTAAACATAAAAGCAGCCCAAGTGTCCATTAATGGATGAATAAACAAACTGTGATACAGACATACAATAGATTATTCAGTCATTGAAAGAATGGAAATCTTACATACACTACAACATGGATAAACCTTGAGGATATTATGCTAATTGAAATAAACCAGTCAGACAAATAACATGATTTTACCTATATGAGATAGTTACAGTAGTCAAAACCATAGATACAGAAAGCAGAATGGTAGTTGCCAGTGTCATGGTGGGGGTACAGGGTGGTTACGGTTTAATGGGTATGGGGTTTCAGTTCTACAAGATGAAAAGAGTTATGGAGGTTGATGGTGGTGATGGCTGCACAATATTATGAATGTATTTAATACCAATGAACTGTATGCTCACGAGTGGTTAAGATGGTTAATATTGCTTTTTGCGTGTTTTACCATACATAAAAAATTTGTAGGAAGTTCAATTCTTATACTGCTTAAGCATTTGTTATCTTAAAAAAGGATGTCATTCAAAATTAAATGATTGATTAGGTCAAATAATGAAACTGTTCCAATATTGCTCCAGTGTTATCAGAAAAGTGTACTGCAAGAATTTTGTTTCTCTAGGTTGTATAAATTATGTACAACAATTCTCTTTGTTGTCAGTATACATAAGGAGAAGAAATACAAATTATACATAAGCTTCGTAAGTAACCCACTGTTTGCAAAAGTTTTTGTACACGGAACTATAGAAGGAAGACTATTGAACTAAGAGACGGCCCATGCGGTTCAGTTTTAGTTCACACCGCTAGTTATTGTAACTTTAGACAAAGGGCTCCTCTACAGCCATACCACCCTGAACGCGCACGATCTCGTCTGATCTCGGAAGCTAAGCAGGGTCAGGCCTGGTTAGTATTTGGATGGGAGACAAAGGGCTCAACATCTTTAGCCTTCAGTTTCATTAGCTGTAAAATAAAGCACTGCAATAAATTAACTGCAAAGGCACTTTCAGTGTCACAATTCTGTGAGGTTACATTATAAAGAACACAGTGCTCCGAGAGTTAAATAAAAAAAAGTGTGTGGGGGGAGGGTCCTGCAATGAACACAGGGAGAACCATGGGTTTTACTTAATCTCTGTTACTAATACTTCCCAGTATAACTAATGTTATTCATTACATTTATACCAGCAATATGGTTCTGAGATGCTTTACCATAGTCCAAACTAAGTGAATAAATTGTGCTCAACTTAAAAATCCTGAACTGTTATTTCAAAATGTGAAACTTATAAATCCCAAATCCCTGAAGTAATGAAATATATAACAGACATTGACTAATACGTGCATTTAATTTAGAGAGACAAAGACCAAAGAGAAAAATTCTCTATAGGATATGCCATTTATAGGAAAAATTAAAGAAAAAATGTTTTGTTGTTTTCTTTTGATGTTTATTTTAGGCTTAAAATTAATGTTTTCTTCCTAACTGTATTTATTGTTGAGTTTTAAAAATTAACATTTTTAATAGGGAGAAAGTGTCTATAAAAACCTATCAAATAGTTTTAATAATATAGGAGGCATGGGGATATAGGTTAAGTCTGTGGGTCTGAAGTGAGATACATGGGGGGTTAAATCTTTTTTTTTTAGATTGTATTTATTTGAGAGACAACAAGAGAGAGAAAGCACGTGGTGGGGGGAGGGTCAGGAGGAGGAGACTCTCCGTTGAGTGGGGGAGCCTGACGCAGGGCTTAATCCCAGGACCCTGGGATTATGACCTGAGTTGAAGGCAGATGGTTAACCACTGAGCCACAGAGGTGCAATATGGGGGTTTAAATCTTTAAAAAATTCTACCTCATACTTCACTGTGTGATTTTATGTAAGTTATTTAACTTATTCCAGCTTCAGTTCCTCATCTGTGAAATATGGGGACTCATAGTATCTGTATCTCACAGAATTAGGATTAAATTAGGTACTACAGGAGAAGCATTTAGGACTGTAACTACTCAATAAATTGTAACTCTTTTTTAGTTTTGTTAGTCACCATACAGTATATCATTAGCTATTGATGTATGTTCCATGATTCAGTGGGTATTAAGGCAGGCATGTATTGCATGGAGCACTGGGTGTGGGGCATAAACAATGAATGCTGGAACACTGAAAAGAAATAAAATGAAAAAAAAAAGGCACTATCCATGGGCATTACTCTGATTTAAAAACTGATGTAACTGAACATTTATTCTCACAATTTATAGATAACTGATAGTAAGGAATGATATTTGGGGCTTAAAACATTTGCTAATTTGGGGCACCTAGGTGGCTCAGTGGGTTAAAACATTTGCTAATTTGTGTCAAAGGATAGTATTTTGAGGTACTCTTTTTGGCTAGGAGGTAGAAAAGAAATGAAGTATAGTTTATCTGTGTATTTTTTTTTTAAAGATTTTATTTATTTATTTGACAGAGAAAGAGAGATCACAAGTAGGCAGAGAAGGGGAAGCAGGCTCCCTGCTGAGCAGAGAGCCTGATGCGGGGCTCAATCCCAGGACCCTGAGATCATGACCTAAGCCGAAGGCAGAGGCTTAACCCACTGAGCCACCCAAGTGCCCCAGCTTATTTGTGTATTTCAAGACACTTCAGGAAAAAAAGCCTTTTCTTTATAAATAGCATGATGATCAACTTTAATAATTTTTTTTAACTTTAATAATTTTTAAAGACACTGTCCCTATATCTATCATTAAAAGAATAAATACAGTTAACTTTGCCATCTGTGATTTACTGTCACTTTTAAAAATTATACCAAAATTTTGGGACACCTGGGTGGCTCAGTGGGTTAAGCCACTGCCTTCGGCTCAGGTCGTGATCCCAGGATCCTGGGATAGAGTTCCCCATTCGGCTCCTTGCTCGGCAAGGAGCCTGCTTCTCTCTCCACCTCTGCCTGCCACTCTGCCTGCTTGTGTTGTGTCTCTCTCTCTATCTCGCTCTCTCGCTCTCTCTCTCTCTCTGGTAAATAAATAAATAAATAAATAGATAAAATCTTATAAAAATTACACCAAAATTTCAACTTTGAAATGTGAGAAAAAAATAGAAAAATAATTATACTGAAATTTGAAGTGTGGTGGTCACCCTGATTCATTACTCATGTTTTCCTGTTCATGTTCTTTTTCACTGGTCAAAACACAGAATACAGTTATTTGGTTATTGACAAATAACCACAGAATCAGGGCAATACTTAAATGGCATTAGAAGAATGTGTAAATATCATTCTTTATTTAATATCTCCTTACTGTTTAAAATCCAAAATTTAAAAAAAAACAAAATCCAAAATTATTCATACTACTGTCTAGATTTAGTTACTTTAAAAGTTATTATATAAATGACACATACACATTCTTATACTAAAAATTTCAAGTACAGAATAAAAGTTAAAATCCATCTCCATTTCTTGTAGACTAGTGTGCTCTTCAAAGTTATCTTTATCCATTAACAGAGGCGTAACTCTTCCAGATCTTTTCTTATATATTTCAAATTTACACGTATATATACACGTGCACCCATATGTATACACCCACCCACTCCACACAGGTTTGTTTCATTGCTATGATGAAACTATACATGTTTTCTGCTTTCTTTACTTATCAGTATGTTAAAGTAACTCTGTCAAATAAATAAATAAAATCTTAAAAAAAAATAACAATTAGTTTGTCATCAGCAGGACGACTCAGTGCAGGCTTGACCCAAAGATCAGAGGCAGAAGAACGAAAGGGGTCAGGATGGGTCTTCTGTAGGCGGATCTCTAGGAGTTGTGCTACTCTCCGTGTTCACAGACCTACGTCAGTCTCCGGATTGCGTGTTACCAGATGAAATGAAGAAATTGAGAGTAGTCAAAGTTCTGCAGCAATTTGACCCGGCTGTGGTACACTAACACACCATCAGTGGGCTTACAGTTTGCATAGTACGTCTTTGTTATTTGTATTCTTTTCTCTAGCAACTCACTCTTATTTTACAAAAGTATCATTCTGAAGGGGGGGCAAAAGGAAACAAACTAAGCTTGCTCTGGCTCATCCATGAATAATTATACAATCATAACTATGTAAATATTAGTATTAACCCTACCACTATGTGCATTAGTACAGTAATGCCCTGTGATTATATGCTCTATGATATCACCCATGATGATATGAATTTGGATATAAAATGTTTGCTGACTAGCTTCTGTCTCCAAAGTAGGCTGACCTCGGATATTCAGTTACTTTGGATTAACTCAACATTATATTGTATGCAATTAAATTTCTGATCCTACTTAGTATTATGGCAGGATTTCTCTGTTGTGGTTTTAATTAGGAAGATGAGGGGAAGAGGATGAGTGTGTGTAAGTATGTATGTGTGTTGTGGCACTTTGGTATAAGAGGCTTGTATTATAGAAAGATATCAGACAATAACTACATCTAAAAGAAATCAAGAACAAGCAGAATAATAAGTTTTCTGAAATATGGAAGTAAATACTTAATATTTAAAGAAAAGGGGGGGCCTGCCTGGTTCAGTTGGTAGATCATGCGACTCTTAATCTCAGGGTGGTGAGTCTGAGCCCCACATTGAGTGTGATGCCTACTTAAAATAAAAAATATGATAAAATAATGGGCGCCTGGGTGGCTCAGTGGGTTAAACCGCTGCCTTCGGCTCAGGTCATGATCTCAGGGTCCTGGGATCGAGTCCCGCATCGGGCTCTCTGCTCAGCAGGGAGCCTGCTTCCCTCTCTCTCTCTCTCTCTCTGCCTGCCTCTCTACTTGTGATCTCTCTCTGTCAAATAAATAAATAAAAAATCTTTAAAAAAATACGATAAAATAAAACAAAACATGGAGGTAAAAACAAAAAAAATGCATGTGCAATAAAGAAAAGAAGATAAAACAGAATAGTGGGACAAAGAATGATCAGGGCTAGGTTAGCATAAGCAGTCAGGGAAGGCCTCGCTACTGAGAAGACATTCATTTTCACGATGCAAAGAACCAACGACAGGAAAACTGTAGAAGAGAGGTCCAGGCACAAGGAATAGAAGATAAAAATGCTCTGAGATAAGAAGCTTGGTGTGCCCCAGCAGCTGAAAGAAAGCAGGGTTGTTACAGCTGAAAGAACAGGCAGAAGTGTCAGGGGAGAAAAAGTCAAAGAAGTGGGCAGGAGTCATACAATAATTATACGGGAAACGGACTACAAACTTCTGGTTTGGATGGTGTACCACAGTTTGCTTGTATTAGCTCAGTGGAACCAAAATGTAAATTTTCAAGAATTTTGTAAGGTGGTTTTTAAACACAGTGGTTACTAAAAATTATTTAAGCTCATAATCAAATAAAATAAAGGTAACAAACACTCAAAATTTAACACCTACTAATTATTTTACTATTTTAGGGGATCATAATACACCACCTTAAAATATGTCAGTTTGGCACAAGGATTGTTTTCAGCTAAAAGCAATTGAGAAAGAACAAATGCAGGAAAAGTTTTCTACCTCCCCATTTGCCCAAAGGTGGGACACAAATTTCCCTTTCTGAAGGTGTTTTGTCTCTCCTTTACTGCACCAACAGGAGAAAAGTATTATCACCCGAAATAAAAAGTCAGCACTGAGATGGGTGTTTACAAACAAACCTTAATAAAATAACCCTTACCTTTACTAATTTCCCTATAAATTTACCTTCCCACAATTTACCACCCTTTATTAAAGTGGTATATAAAACCCTGGGCCTAAACTCCTCTTTGGGTTTTTAATTTTTTTTTATATATTTATTTTGAAAGAGTATGAGTGAACAAGCAGGGGAGGGAGTGTGCCAGAGGCAGAGAGAGGGGGAGAGAAAATCTCAAGCAGGACCCATGTGAGCCCAACGTGGGACTTGATGGATCTCAGGATGCTGAGACCATGACCTGAGCTGAAATCAATAGACATTGTATCAACTGAGCCACCCCAGGTGCCCCTGGGTTTTTAATTCCTTTTCTGTGAGACCCCCATGTGCATGTAAAACCGAAGTATTATAAGCAAATAAAATTTGTTTACCTCTTCTCTGGTTAATTAGTCTTTTGTCAGTTTAATTTGCGGGTCCTAATTACAAAACCTAGGATAGTAAAAGTTTCTTCCTTCCCTACACTACATTTTACTATGATTTCTTGAGGTTATTCATATTCACTGCAGTAGCACTGCTGATAACTGTGGCTGCAGTCTCTGTTGTAAGGCTGTCCTGTATATGGCAGGATGTTTAGCAGAATCCCTGGACTCTGTCCACTAGATGCCAATAGCACAGCTGTGACAACCAAAAATGTCCCCCGACATTGCCAAATGTCCTCTCGGGAGCAAAATCACCTGTGGTTGAGAACTACTGGCCTATATGGCTACCTACAGATATAGGTCTGGTGGAAATAATGTATCATGGTGCACTAGGGCACGTTTCTTCCCAATACCTGGGGTCATTTTGGTATCATGAAATTCGGCACGGCCAGGGTATTTTCATCACAAAAACTGACAAACACTACAAATGCTGTTTTGCCAGTTGTCTAGACTGAAGAAAGCGGTGGTGAAAACGGTAGACACTGCATTCATAAATGTGTCGTGGGTCACCACTGCAGTATGGATAGCACAAAATCCTGACACAGTATCTTCACCAGTATATTCAACCTTACTGATTCAGAAACGAGTCCCTCACATCACTGACCAGTGACGGTACCCCGCATATTTCAAGAATGTGCTCAGTTCTGTCAAAGGTACATGGAGGGTCAAGTAAATTGACAATAAAGAACAAGATTTGGCCAGATAAAGTCGCTGGTAAGTGCTTTTAAGTACTGTTTACAGCGGAGTAGCCAAGAAGAAAGCCCAGTATAGGTTAAGGAGGTGGCAAAGTCGGGACAGTAAGTACAGTAACATCCGCTTAGAAGCATAGATATAGAGCGGCCGGCGGGCAGGCAGGGACTCCAGGGGTGTTCTTTTTTAAATATGAGAGACATTAAAGCATATTAAGATGTTGTTAGGTATGATCCCGTAGTGAGGGAGAAATTAAAGGTGACTGAGAGGCATTAATTGAAGAGTGGACGTCTTTTGAGTAGGTTTAAGAGAACACAGTCCGGAGAAGAGAGCAGGGAGGGAGCAGGCCACAGTTGGTGGCCTTAGACGAACAGCAATACGGGTTTCACAGGGTTATAATGAGGCTCTAAATTAACCAACGTGAAAACACTGCTTCATTTGTAGACACTAAAAAGCACCACCGAACCACACCGCTCATGTAACGGAGGAATTTACTACATCCAGGTTCCACCTGCAGATTCAGAAATGGAAGACTTTCTATCTCAAATCGACGGTAATTTTTATTTTAATAGATTAAGACTCGTGCTCGCTTCGGCAGCACATATATTAATAGATTAAGACTCCAATGACCTTATCTTCATGAGAAAAAGCCCCCAAGGTCAGTCTTTGAATTCTCAGTACCACTTACTTTAAAAGCTGGGAAAGAGTATTTAAGCTAATTTGCTGGGATCAGAACCTACACTTCCTCCTTTGTGTTAGTGAACCCGCCAAAGTGTTTCGTGACTTTTTTTTTTAAAATCAGTTCTGTCAAAAATAAAAAAAAAATAAAAAAAAAAATAAAATCAGTTCTGTCATTTCGCTCTTCCTTTTTTCCTTGTAGTCCTTTATCCTGAGGGCGGAGGAGGGCAAACAACCACTAACGTACTGCTTGAAAGAACGGTTTTCCCTTTTCTAGCTCCAAACAACGCAATGAAACGACAGAAAACCGTGTCAGGGGTCGAACCGGAAAAAAAAAAAAAAGTCCAGAAAAAAAAATATATGGTGGGTTAACAAGTTATTTTGCCCTTGGCCTCAAGAGGGAGAAACCAGGTCTCTAGCGGGTGCGAAGAGCGGGGGCCGGGAGGTGGCAGAACGAGCAGGGAAGGCGTCCAGCCACAGCAAGGGGGTCAGAGGGGCTGGAGGCCGGCGGTGGTGGGGAGGCGGCGACTTCAGGGACACCGAACGTTTTTAAGGGGTGGGCTGGGGAGCGGAACTCAAGGGCAGGGGGCCTTTAGGGCTCTGGAGTAGGGTAGGCTCAGACCAAGCGCCACAAAGGCGGGAGGAACTGCTGTGGTACTGACGAGAGGGAGGGGACACCGTTCCCTTCACCTGTCAATCGCCGCGCTCCCGAGCTCCGCTGGACTCCTCCGTTACACAGCAGACGGAAATGACGCGCTCAACTTCCGTTCTCAACTCCTCGAGGCCCCGCCCTAGTACCGCCCCTTGGCCCCGCCCCTAGCACAGCCCCCTCGGCCCCGCCCTTTCCTCCATCTGGACGTCACCGTCTCCAGGGGGATCCAAAACAAAAAAAAACGTGATAGTTAAACCTGTGAGCTCTCTCTGCGATCGTTAATGGCTTTGAGGCAAAGGATTTCCAAAGGGAAACCAAAGTGAATTTCTGCGAATTGGGGCTAAACTTACTGCAAAGTCTGGTCACTTCCACCAAGGGATTTAAAGATGTGGGAGAAATACACAAAATCTTTCATATTTAAGTATTTTATTCATTTGTGAATCAGAAAACGGATCCTTTTATCGATTTGGCAGCTAGTGCTCAGGATCAATGAATAAGTGACAGGTGATTGTAGTCTAATGCTATTTCTAAAGTTAAGCTCTTTAGCTGGTGAAGCCTAAACCAGTTTTGTTTTTTTTAATTGAGGTATAATTGAATATACCATACATTACTTTCAGGTGTACAACATAATATTTAGGACTTGTTTATATTGCTAAATTATCCCTACAATAAGTCTAGTTAACATCTGTCACCGTATGTAGTTACAGCTATACCAGCATAATGGCAACCTGAACTAGAGAAGACACTGCACTTCTTGTATTTTTGCCTGAAATAAGAGAAAATAACGGTGTCGAGCCCAAATTTCTTTCTCCCTAATATTAGATTTATACCTACTAGGGACTGAGTGGCAGTGATAGAAGTTTTGGTTCATTTATTCAGGAAAACACAATAAAATTAAAATTAGACCAACCCAGTTACAGAAATACCAGGGCTATAGGTGGTTACAATCTTCTTCTCTTTCCTTAAAGATTTATTTGTTTAATTATTTGAGAGAGAGAAAGAAAGAGAGCACCAGTATAAGCAGGGGGAGGGGCAGAGGGAGAGAGAAAATCTCAAGGCTCCCCACTAAGCATGGAGCCCACTTGGGGCTCAATTTCAGGATCCTGAGCTCATGACCTAAGCTGAAACCAAGAGCTGAGACTCAATCCATTGAGCCATCCAGGTCCCCTGGTGGTTACAGTCTTTCTTAAAAACAGAAATTATCTTTCTCAAAATTTTATTTAGAAAATTTACTTTATTTAAAAAGTATATATAGTATGTCCCATGATATAAAATTCTAGAGAGTAGATTTAAAAAAGCATACTGGAAAATATAAATATCCATTTTCTTACGTATATCTTTTGTGCACTTAGAGTCTTTTCCTAGGTTTACATTTTTCTTTATTTTACAATCTGATTCTTACTTGTAGTAAAAACAAATATCATAGGTATACAGCAAAAAGTAAAAATTCCCTTCTCTCCATCTCTTTCTCAGATATTGGTAAAATCCTTCCAAACTTTCAAGCACACAAATATATTTTTGTTTTTTACATTCATGGTTTCACATTATACATGTTGTTCTCTTAGTTTTTTCACTGAATACTGTAATGGAAATCTTTCATGATAGTACATATAGAGCTACTTAAAAAAAAAAAACAACAGTTGTATTGCAGTCCTTTATATATCAATAACTATTTAGCCAGTTCCCTCATGAAAACTATTTAAGGTGCTTCCAATATTTTACTAATAAAAGCAATACAGCAATGAACATGCTGGCAGCTTATTTAGATAAAAGCACTTACTGTATTTACCTGCATATCTTTACACCCCTCTCTTCCTTTTAAAAGTCAGATTTCTTAAAGGAGAAGTAAAGTATTAAAATCGACTAATGGAATATGTAGATACTGTGTGAGTTCAAAGGGGAAAAAAAATCAGGGTTTTAGCAAAACAATTTTATTAACTTATATTCGTGTCAACAAACCAGAAAGCCGTGTAAAACTAATTTTTTTTAAAGATTATGACTGAGCTGGGCAGATGGAAAATTATCTAGATTGCTCACTCCCTGTGGAATTTTTTGAGGACTCCACTTAATTTCCTGTTCCGTGCTCAGAACTATGTGGTGTAGCTCAGTTCACTCTAAACTATCAGGCTTGTTTGGCAGCAGGTGATGGGCATTTTAAAAATTAAAGATGTTTCTAACAAGATGCCACCAGCCACAAGGAAGAACCTGGGTTGGTGAGCAGGGTGGTGGGAATGAGGGCAAATTTTCTTTCAGTAATTTGTTTTGACAAGCCCCAAACTCCATGTACAATAAAGGCAGGACATGGCTTCATTAGCATATGGTCTTAGTACAGCTGGCCTTTATTTTATACTCATGACCTTGTACTTTTGAACAGTTGGTGGGTGTTCCCCTTGAATACTTGGTTTTGATGATATTGTTCTATGCTCTCGTCTAGTTATGCAATTCTGTGTTCTTCTTGACCTCATAAAAGGATATGATGACTATAAAGTGGTGACACTGTTTTTCAGATTAAGTAAATACTTCAATTAGGGGAGTAAATATTTTTAGACTGGGAGTGTAGCTAGCTCTTGCTTTGGGAGTGTGTTCCTTAGTGGAGTGGATCTTGGATGGGTGGTTTTACAAGGAGTGTGTAATGGATTTCTGGGCTATAAGTCTTAAGTCTTGACCCTGTCCAAAAAAGCAAAGGAAATTTCCAAAGTTTTTCTTGCAGCAATGCACTGAAACAGAGGAGGGGTGCAGTTAGGATGCTTGCCTTTCTTATCAGCTTACTGGTGAAATCCCAAGGTACCCGGCTTCCTACTGCTTCTGGCACCTGTTTTCAAGTGTCCCTTTTAAGGATTCAAAAAAGTAGTCAAGAGCCCCACCTGACTATTGTTTTCTTCCATCTATTCAATATAGATAATGGGTGGTACCCGCAGAATGTTCTCATCTACTAATAATTGTGTTGTCCTCGATGGGTGTGCTACCCTGATAGATTGGGAATTTCTAGTTTATGACATAATTTCTCCTTAATTTTGTCTCAGGCCTTGATAAAACTTAGCTAAAGACATATGAGTGAGCTTTAAAAAATGTGGCCTCCACAGTCTCCAAGCTACCTTCAACAAGGGAGCCGCGCTCTTCTTCCTTAATTATCCTTATCAGACCTTCCAAGAGGAGGTTTGCTATTACGGAATGTCCAAAGCAGCTTGTAAGAGGAGAAATTATTCAATAAGAGGGGAGGAACCTGCACCAACATTTTTTCTTCATAATTGGAAGAGGGAGAGGGAAAGTGAACAAACTAGGAAATATGGTGGAAATCATTTCACAGAGAATGATTTCTATTCTGGCAAAGCCTCTCTGTCCACAGTGACCCGCAAGTTTTCTGTTTCGAGAAACTGTGATGTTGATGATGGAGGTTTTTACACAACAGAAAATTATATTCAAAGAGACCTGTAACACTTGCTCTCATCTTGCTCTGCCTGTCCACGTGAGTCTCCCTGACTGCGTTCACCGCAGCCCGGCCTCTGTCTGAAGGCTTGCCTTCAACCCGTCGCTGGCGCTTGCAGGAGTGTTGACGGGAGCTGACTTAAAGCTCTTCTCTGGAAGGTCTTTCCCGGAGGCACTGGCACGGGGACGCGTTATCATCAGGCTGAGGAACGAGCTCCATCCCATCACGTATTTTGGGTTTGCTGGACTGGCGCTCCGCGTATTTCTGAAATACATGTTGGAAGGCAACTGAAAGATGAGTCCACACTTCATTCCACTGGATCCTCCCTACCCCACCCAACGCCAGTGTTCCTAGCTGCTGTCTATCTTGAGATGAAAACCAAAGGTCTGGTTTATTGGGTCCTGAAGCTGCATTTGAACTTCAGGGGTCCAGGCACTAAGTGCGATATTTTGAAATCTAACACAGAACCCGAATCCACAATCTGAGGTGTACGTAGGAAGCCTCTAGGAAAGGGATGTCAAGCCAAGCATCCCTACTTGAAAGAGCCGCACCTCTTGGCATTTATCCTCCCCTCATTAATGAATAATTACATTTGTTGAACACTCAAATCAACCAAGAGATGATAAGCATCTCAAAATAAAGCTGATGGTGGGGCACCTGGGTGGCTCAGTGGGTTAAGCCTCTGCCTTCAGCTCAGGTCATGATCCCAGGGTCCTGGGATCCAGCCCTGCATCCGGCTCTCTGCTCCACCTCTCTCTCTCTGCAGGGAGCCTGCCTCCACCTCTCTCTCTCTGCCTGCCTCTCTGCCTACTTGTGATTTCTGTCTGTCAAATAAATAAATAAAATCTTTAAAAAAAAAAAAAAAGCTGATGGTCTCACACATTCCTCCCTTCAAGCTCATAGTCACATAGATTTTGTCAATGGTGACAGACCTGTGTAATGTCCTCTAACTTTAACCATGGACTGAAACATTCCTATAAATTAGACTTTTGATTCAGTGGTTTCATATACATTTAGCTGTAGATTCCTGGTGCTGGGCCAAACCCAACAAAATAACTGACAAGAGCACAGGAACCTAATGAACATTTTGGAGGGAGAAACTCCTACTATTAATATTATAGATAGACTAGCAGAGGGTATACAACTCATTCAAGGGAAAGGCTGCTTTTAGTAAACGGTGTAATTTATCATTTTAATTTTTCTATAAGAGAGTGATATCCACAGACATCTGAAGAAATGCACCTCTTTTTTTTCCTGTCCACAGAAAAATAAGTTTAGGTTAAAAACAAAAGCATTCTTTGTTTTTTTTTTTTTTTCTTCCTGGCTAGAACATCACCAATTCTTAGATTCCCAATAAACATTTGTACTTCAGTAATTAGGCCTGAGGTGTTACAACCATTATAAATACATTTTTTTTTTCTACAGCAAGCTAAATACTTGCTGTCCATCCTGTACTGTGATAGCAAAAGCATGAATCTCAAGGAGTAAGAAGAACCAAGAGGCAGGCTTTTTGAGCAGAGAGATGTTCATGATCTCTAGTCCAACCCCCTTATTTTCTAGATAAGGAAAGATGTTCTCTGAGGTTCAGAAAATACCTAAACTAGAAATTCCATAGGGCAGCTAATTAAAGATAGCAATGCCCAGCTAAGAGGCACTTTTAATCTATATTCGTAAGGGCGCTAAGCATTGTTTTTCATAGTAGTGAGTGGAGCTATGATGGAGAACCACGAAAGGCCTTAGCACACTATTCCCATCTTTCCTTGGGCTGGGCTGGTGCTCAGCTTCCCCAGAGATCCACCAGCTGATGCTCTGAACCCTTTCAGGACGTGCGGTCCTCAGGCCCAGTATGGCTGCGAGGACACCTGAACCGCACGCCGGGCCATGGGGACGAACCTGGAGTACTCTGTAATAGTAGCAGAAGAGCCGGTGTGGCTGCAGCAGCTCCCTCGAGGCCAGCTGCCCTTCTTTTGCAATCTTCCTGGCTTCTCCATCATTTTCCTGAAAGGGTTAAACGCACATACACAATAAAAGAAAAATACTCCTGTGAACCTCCCCACCCCCAAAGAAGGCTACCGTTGAGTATGAAGCAGGACAGAGGTCGGGTTGAATGTGACCAGCATGGGGACAGGGGACACGAGGAAAACAACTTCAGAGCGAGGCTCTGAGAAATCGACAAGAAATTGACGTTTCTAGCCCCCGTGTTACACCTAAGTGGTCACACATGTTCGAACCCTGGTCCACAGGACCCCCCCCCCCCGCCCCACTGCCACCATATGCACACCAGACATGCAGTCTTCTCTCTTGTGACTACCCCTCATACTATCCTGGCTACCCAAGAAATTTAGGGCTCATTCCCCATCCCCCGCAATCCCATAGCCTCTCTGCTTGATATTAAAATACAATCTGGAATAGAATGAATCCCGTTGCATGTTATAACGTCTCTTAAAAACTTCATTTTAATACATAGTCAGAGCCCAGAAGTTGTCATAAAACAGTACCTATGAAGGCCTGTCTTGTTGCTATATTCATAAATTCAGTCATTAGAACCCACAGGTTTTCCTTCAGTATCAGGAACGGTCACTGTTCCTAATATACTTTTTGAAAATAGCTGGTATTCTACCACATTGCCCATTAAAAAAGCCACTGGCAAGCAATCCTGACTCTTTATAAAGGGTCACAAGAATGATTCTGCCTCAGGCACCCAGTTATTTGCATACCTGAATATTGCTTCTCAGAAACTTAGAAATAGAATGGAGTCCTACCAACAGAAGGGGGAATTTTTATTGTTTCGTAATAAAACATGACAGCTTTGTCATATGTTTCCTTAAAAAAAAAAAAAAAAGAGTTCTTATTTTATGGGAAATCTGTGATTCTTGGGATGTTCTGTATACCATGCATTCATTGTACCTTTTTCCTGACTGGGGAAAAGAAAAGGGTATTACAATTGCCTTCAATGTCTTCTTGCGCATCGAGTACTCTAGTCTGGGATTTCCAATCTGTCACTTATATTTAGTGTGTTTTTGCTTGTGCGTATATACATGAATATTGATTCCTTCAGAAAAACCCATATTCTACATAACACTAGACTTCAAATCTTCTAAAAATCCTCCAAAATGTTGGCTAAAGGGTATTAAAGTGACTCTGATGTTGATTCTTTAGATATTTCATGGGAACAAAAATTTCAGAAAATAACATTTCTTTTGCAAAATTATGTCAAGTGAAATTGGGTCATGATGGAACTCATGTAAATAACCCTGGTAAGTCTATTATTGCCTCAAGAAATTAAAATTGCAGAAAACGTACCTTGGCCCACTTAACTTTCTCTAGTAAATCACTAAGATTTCTTTTAATTGGAACATAATGTTTCCAAGGCGTTAGTGCCATATAGAAATGTTCATAATACGTCGAGTCCTGCTTCAAAACCAAGCTGTCACCCAACATGAGGTATGGATATCTGTAAGCCGCCACGGTCCCATCCACATTCACTTGATATTTGTACTAAAAGATTAAAACAAACATAAACAAAGGAAAAAATAGCTATTTGCTTCACTTCTGCTTGTCATCAATGCTATAATACTAAATATAAAGGAATTATTTTCCACGTTCCAACTTCAATGTTTAAAAGTGTGTTTGTTTTTTTTTTAAGATTTTATTTATTTATTTGGCAGAGAGAGAGAGAGAGAGATCACAAGTAGGCAGAGAGGGGGAAGCAGGCTCCCCACTGAGCAGAGAGCCTGAAACAGGGCTCTAACCCAGGATCCAGGGTTCACTTCTAGAGTTGAGGAGATGGAAACTTGGAGACATTTAGGGATTCGTGTGATGCTAGCAACACAAGATGTACCCCGTTTGCCCATTTGCGGGGTTAATAAGCCTTGCTTTACATTTCAAAATCACTTTTCATGGGAATTAAACCTCACTGGAGCATAGCCATGTGAAGCAAGTATTACCATAAGCTCTTTCCTCTTTTCTGTTTTGCAAATGAGAAAATCATGTGTTCAGATAAATTTATAAACCTCTATTCCCTAAGTTTGTCAAATCAAATGTTCTTTTTATTATAACCACACTGAAACGAACAGGAAATACTCACAGGTTTGGTCATTAATTTTTTTCTTGAGTAATTGGTACCAAAGAATTTTCTAGCCAGTCAGATTTTGTTACATTGTTCACATCCCTATCCTCACGACAATACTTGAGGAACAAGGCAGGCATCCTGCATGTTTAGGGGTGTGAAGAGATGATGGTCCCACAGTCAGTGACAGAGGAAGGACCACAAACAGGATGTGAACCCCAATTCCAGCTCCAATTTTACTTCTATGGAATTTACACTTTCTCTGTTTACAAAAGGCCTTTAAGATCACTTCATGTAAAAGGTATTTATATTCCCAGTTTATGAAAACAAATATAGAGAAAAATGCCCCCAAACCTCCTGGTTAATCCCTGCACTATATTTTGAGTATTAAATATAGTTCTGGCCTTTTGGTAGACAGAATTCACAAAAACAAAAAAACAAAAAGGAAATTACAATGAGTTTTGTAATTCCCCAAGCTTGGAAGGGAGAAAGTAAGAAAGTGTGCTCCAGCTCACAAGACTGGAGAAACGGGCCCACCCAATGATTCTGTAGACTTATCACAAGTTTATCACTTCCTACCCATACAGGAAGACGTAAATGCGTACCTTAAAGAAATCAAAGAAACCTGTCAATTTAGCTTTTCCAAGCTCCTTTTCTTTCTCTTGGAAAAAGAAGTATCCTGTAATGCCTGCATCTAGGAGCTCTGGATTTTCCTTGGAGAGCTGTACCAACTGGAGCCTCTCTTCTCGGCTATCTCTACCTCTGAAGAAAGCTTTCTCTGTTTTGTTGATCCAGGAAGGGCCTAGAAGTTTGAAGCCATTAAAAAAAAAATGTGATATGAATTTGACATTTAAAAAAACAGTAAGCACAATCATCTGTAATCTACCATTGTCATTTAAGCTATTAATGCTCTTTGATCATCAACCCATCTTCTAAAATAGGGTGCTATTTTCAAAAAAATATGGGATCAAGTAACTTGCCTGACATATTCCCCAGTTCAGAATTTTAAAAACAGTCCTTTTATGTGCTGTATCATAGAAAAGCATGTTCCAATTTCACCTATGTTTTTTTTAGATTTTATTTATTTATAAACTTTATTTTTTTTACAGAGAAAGAGAAAGCCCAAGAAAGGTAAGCAGCAGGCAGAGGGAGAGGGATAAGAAGACTCCGTGCTGAGCAGGGTGGGGCTCGATCCCAAGACCCTGAGATCATGACCGAGCTGAAGGCAGATGCTTAACCGACTGAGCCACCAGATGTCCTTAACTTCTACCCGTGAGAGCTCACTCAAATATTGGACAGTCTGCTGTATGACATTAGGAGAAACCCAAAATAACAGTGGGTCAAGCTCAAAGCAAAAGACATTCAATGACTTGGCCCACTCACAAGGCACTACCTTCTTCCATCCTTCATGCTTCAAAATAAAAAACGAGCTCGGATTTGTTCTTCGACTGGGTGACTGGGTGACAGGAACAAACTATGTAACTAAGTAACATCCACATCTTTAATCCCTGGTTGTTCAGAATTTTGAGCACATTGTTTCTGATTTATTAGACTTTGTCTACTAAGCTGTGAAATGTAAACACATATATAGCCCAACTCTGTGTGTGTGTGTGTGTGTGAATTTCTTTCGTGGGAGGGAAGTATTCTAGGAGAATTAATTTAAGTCTATTTCTATCATTCTAAAGAGAGATTATTAGTTAACACCTATTACTATTTGAAGGGATAAATCATAAAACAGAAACTGGAAGGGGGGGATCACTCTCTCTAATATTTAACACACTTCTCAGAATTCACTGTTCCCAAATAAAAAGTCAGTTTCATTTCACGTTATCTTAAAGTAGTTTACGAAGAGTCTCCGGTCTTACCTACTAAACGAGTCTACTAAAGCACAAACGGCAACAGAGGCTGTAAAGAGAGGCAGGGTTTATTCTACTCAGGGAGTCTGGTTTAGTTCGAGAGTGTGTTGTGCCCTAAGTGTACGGCCGTCAAAGGGGAGAAGGGAGGAATTAGATTTTGAAGGATCAAGCAAGGCAGAAAGAGGAAAGGGGAAAATTCCTTCCTAGGTGCTGGAGGTAGTAATACCCTAATTATACTGTTACCACAATTCTCTCACGTCTGCATATCATTTTATATTTTTCAAAATGCTCCCTTCACCCAGCAATATAATGGAATTGGAGTCAGTATTAAGTGACAATCCTGCCAAATACATTATTTCCAAATGGTATTTACAAGTGACCAGCTCAGAGGAGACTCAGTTACAGTAGGTTTGGACATTACTAGCCCAAGCCACATATCTAATTTTTGGATTAGAAGAATCCTACACTGCTCTTTCTTCTTTGTTAGAAAATAAGAACAATGGTTATTTAGATATATACCTTTATTCTCTCTGACTGAACATTCCTTTCTTGCCTCTGTTTTTCCCTCAAGAATAAAGTTTAATTTACCTGTATTTCCCTGAATAGAGAGGAGATCATTGGTGACACCCCTCATTGCTTCGAGCGTGGAGTGGGTGATGTCATACGTTGGAAGGATAATGTCCCGTGAATCCAGGGAGCCGCACCATGAAATAATAGGTAAAGGGCCCGGGGTTTCATTGACTTGCCGATGCTCCAGAGGCCAATCTCCAAGATTAATATAAAGTTCTATATCGGGGAGAAGGACCTAAATAAACAAAAGAAGAAACATCAGTGCCGGGAAGACCTAAGTTTTAGGTGCTAAATGCTTGCGTTCTTTGGCTTCTTAAAACATGCCCCATAAAAGTGAACATGTGAAAACAGCAGAATAGAGAAGAATGCCTCTCAGTCATCAGCAGTAGCAGAAAATCGTGGGTGAGGATGGTTCATGGCAAATTCATTTAAACAGGAGTAAGCTCCCGCTGTTCAGAGGTGGCATTTAAAATTGCTTAGGGGCGCCTGGGTGGCTCAGTGGGTTAAAGCCTCTGCCTTCGGCTCGGGTCATGATCCCAGAGTCCTGAGATAGAGCCCCACATTGGGCTTTCTGCTCAGCGGGGAGCCTGCTTCTTCCTCTCTCTGCCTGCCTCTCTGCCTACTTGTGATCTTTGTCTGTCAAATAAATAAATAAAATCTTTAAAAAATAAATAAATAAAATTGCTTAGTACTGGGGCTCCTGGCTGGCTGTTGGTTAAGTGTCTGCCTTCAGCTTGGGTCACGATCCCGGGGTCCTAGGACTGAGCCCCAAATTGGGCTCCCTGTCTCCCTTCTCTCTGCCCCTCCCCCTGCTTGTGTTTTCTCTCTCTCTCTCTCTCTCTCTCTGTCAAATAAATAAAGTCTTTTGAAAAAATTGCTTAGTATTGGGGTGCCCAACTGGCTCAGCTGTTGGAGTATCCAACTCTTGATATGGTTTCGAGCCCTATGTTGGGCATAGAGATTACTTAATAAATTTTTTTAAAAAATTATCAAAATTACTTAGTATTATAGAAGTGGACATGGTATGGAAAGAAAGTGGCTTCAAGAACTCTCCCTGCCAGCTGCCTGAGAACTGACAAGGTTAGATCCAAGCCCTTGTTTTCCTCCACTCTCAAACCTCTGCATCACATCTACCTTTGTTTCTGGACTCTGCCACTTCATGTCCATCTCCATGGTCAATGCCTTATGTGAGGCCCTTCTCATCTCTTGCCTGGACTGTTGCAGTAGCTTGCTCACTAGGTGTTCTGATACTAGGCTCTCCCCAATCTGATCTGATTTCACCTTGCTGCCAAAATTCTTAAAACCGAAATCAATGTTACCATCAAAGTCAACAGAACCTAAAGCCTGCAGGACAAGGTCTAAACTCTGGGGCCAGAAAGCCAGGCCGTGTTATCTTGCTCCACCTGAGCATGGGCCAATAAGCTTAAGGCTACTTTCTGAAAATGCCACCCACTCTCATAGGTCATTCCCTTCTCACTTGGAATATTCTTCTCCTACTTATTCACTTGGCAGTCTCCTTTCTCGTCCTTTGAACCCAGACCGAATGTCACCTCCTTGATGGCTCACTCTCCTCAGGAAGTTTCACCCTGGGGACCGGCTCTTCTTACAGGCCTATCATGCTGAGGTGCCACTATTTGTCTCACATCCTACTCTATCTTCCAGATGACAAAAACAAGTCCCACTAGCATAGGCCACTCTAAGTCCAGAGATGAGTCTCATTTATCTTGGATTTCTTCCCAGCCACTGGGCAAAGAACCTAGAACAAGAGGGAAGGGCAGGGGACTTGACGATTCGTGCTCTTGCTTATCTACTCTCGTTTGTCAGCTCATTAATAAGTCTCAAAAAAGAGTGACCTCGAGGCTCAACATGTCTGGGAGTCCACAGGAACCTTGGGAGTGCTCCATAGGAAACTACTTGCCTCAGATGGGGCCTCAAGCCACTTAATTCAAGGAAAGAAAGATCCATAAAGGGGGGAGAATTTATGAACACTCAGGTGGTGGACACGTCAGATGCACATTTCCAAGCCTGGAATCCATTTCCATCCTTTGCCATTGTTGCTCTAAGAATCCCAAAGTTACAACCAAATAAGTAAACTCCAGCTCACCCTTGAACAATGCAGGGGTTAGAGGTGCTGACACCGCATAGGCTAAAATTTGTGTATAAATCTTGACTCCCCCAAAACTTAACAACTAGTAGCCTACTATTGACTAGAAGCCTTACCAATAACATAAGAGTTAATTAACACATCTTTTATGTTATGTGTATTATATACTGTGTTCTCACAATATAATCAACTAGAGAAAAGAAACTGTTAATTCAGAAAATCATAAGGAAGAGAAATACTATTTATGGTACTGTCATATATTTATTTAAAAATGTCCATGTATAAGTACACTCATGCAGTTCAAACCTGTGTGGTTTAAGGGTCAAATTTGTATTTTTTTCGGAACCAATGAATTCATTCCCGTACCTTTCTTGCCAGTGACAGCAAAATCTCATCCGAGAACATTTTGAAGTCTGTGTACTTCCCTAAAGATCTCCGGTAGATGCGGTTATTGAGAATTGTGTAGTGAACAATGGCACCCCTCTCATCCCCAAACCTCTTTGGAACTTCATTTAGCATCTGCTGGAGATTGATGCTGGGGAAGGAAGCAAAATCCTTTGCAATCTGTGGTTCCTTGGTTGGACAAGAAAGAGTTTTCTGCCAGGCCTGAGGATCGCCTTCTGGACACTCACAGTACTCGTGGTACACCGGTCCTAGGGAAGATAAAACACGTGTAATACCATGCTCCATTAACAAACCCCTCCACACAGAGGGTTGTTTCTGCCCCTGATGGGAACATGGGATGACTTCTTGGTGAGGTCTAAGGTTCTCCAGACGGGAATAATCTGCCCTAAACAAATCCATGGTGAAAGTACTTGTGTCAGAGTCCTGTGCTTCTACTTTGCATCCCCCAATCATTCCTCTAGTATACCGTACGCTCTCTTCTGATATAACCCACTCTCAGCCAACGAGCTGATAAATTCAGTGAGTCATAAATACCTGGTGGACATAAAACAACTTACCTTTTCAAAAGGAAAAAGAGAATGTATTACTTTTCAGGCATTATTACAGAGTAGGTGAGGATTTTTTTGTAGACAAGATGGAGGCCTCCTCCCTTGAATCTCTAAAATCACCTCCATCAGCACATCTCAAAGAAGAAATATGTAACCCAGGGGTATCTGGCCATGTAATTTTAATGTACGCAGCTATAAGTATAAAACTTCTTTGAGGACTCATTTTAGAAGGAATTTATACCAATTTTATATCTTACTTCAAGATGTATTTAACTTAATATAAAAATAGAAAGATTAATGCAATTTTATAAATATAAACACTTCAAAGAAATTATGTTTCTTGAGGATTTCTATTAGACCAAGATGAGTAATATGGACCAATTTACCCTTCGACTTGAAACTACCAAAAAAAGAGACAAAATATATGAAATGGGTTTTGAGCCACCGGACATGAGGCAGTGAAAGACACTGAGTCTGAGAGATGGGAAACAGAGGAAGTGATCCTTATAGTTCATAAGCTTACTGCCTTAGGGAGTTTCCAGGTTATGGAGACAGGGGGAGAAATGTAGCCAGATCCAGAAAACTCACTGGATTGAGGGGATAGAGCCGGGTGTCCAGGGAGAACAAGTAAGCTGACATTTGCAGGACACATTCCCTGAAAGGAGAGAACTACACAGATAGAAAACTCCAGAGATCTGTAAAAGGTTCCCCCTCAAGTATTTAGGGTTTCTGAAGAGGGAATATAAGAGAGGAAACTATCCAAGGCAAGGAAAGAACCATTAAGAACGACTGAAGGCAACACTACCCACTGGTCATACAGGGTTGGGAATAGTACCTGTTCATACCAGGCAGACTGGGAAGCATCCTAATTCCTGGGACTCAGGGTAGAGGAGGCAGAGAGGTATTCTCTGAGTGGTGGGGAATAACTAGCCCCAGACTAAACATGGTTCGGGTCTTACCTAATGAATTGTAAAAGCAAAATTTGATAGTTTCAAATTATTTCCAAGTAACTTCACTACATTCCAGAAAAAAAGCTCAAGGAGATGAGAAAGAAACAAGAGATGAAACATACACTGGATACAATTAAAGACCAAGTGGACACTGCAGAAGGAAAGATTAGGGAACTTAATGATAGAAAATACACAAAATGAAATGGAGGAAAAAAAAGAATTTTAAAAATGAAAAGAGCATCAGTGAGCTGTGGGCTAATCTCAAGCCTGATATAGGGGTCACTGGAATTGTGAGAGGAACTCTGGAGTAGAACAGAAAAAAATATTGATGATATAATGGCCAAAATTTTTCTGGATTTAGTGAAAACTATAATCCCAAAGATCTAGGAAGCTCCACAAACCCGAGCACAAGAAACATGAAGGCAACTACATCAAAGCATGTACAATCAGATTGTTCACACTGACTTAGAGAGAAAACCTTTAGCAGTGCAGAGGAACAAAGTTTTGGAGGTCAGCAGATACACTGTTGGAAACAATGCAAGTAGGAGGACAGTAGAACAACATCTTTAAAGTACTAAAAGGAGACAAAACCAATCCTGTTAATCTACAATTCTGTATTTAGTAAAAATGTCTTTAAAAAATGAAAGCAAAATACAGAGTCTTTCAGATACTTAAAAGCTGGGAGAACTCATCACCAGTATTCTTGCACTAGAAGAAATGATGATAGGTATCCTTGAACAGAAGGCAAATGGTAGGGGCACCTGGGTGGCTCAGTGGGTTAAGCCGCTGCCTTCGGCTCAGGTCATGATCTCAGGGTCCTGGGATCGAGCCCCGCATCGGGCTCTCTGCTCAGCAGGGAGCCTGCTTCCTCCTCTCTCTCTGCCTGCCTCTCTGCCTGCTTGTGATCTCTCTCTGTCAAATAAATAAATAAAATCTTTAAAAAAAAAAAAAAAAAAAAAGAAGGCAAATGGTACTAGACAGAAATGTAGATCTATATAAAAGAATGAAGAGTGCCAGATGTATTATCTGCCTGGGTAAGTACACAAGATATTCTTGTTTATCATTCAAATTTCTTTAGTTTTCTTTCCTGCAAAATTCCAAGTTAAATTGAGCTCCAGGAGGGGTGCCTGGCTGGCTTAGACAGTTCAGCATGTGACTCTTGATCTTGGGGTAGCCAAGCCAAGATCAAGTTCAAGCCCCATGTCAGGTGCAGAATTATATACAGTTGAGCTCCAGGAGGTATGTATACATGTTCACTCTGTTGTACATGAGTTCAAGGTCATCCTAAACCATTTTGAAAGGCATAGGGTTTACACATATAAGGCTGGCTCTGGATTGTGTGATATAAGCACTTACCTTTCAAAATATAAGGAGACTGAGCCACATGCTCATCACCGTAAAGGACCTCTATCTTCAGCCCTTCACTGACAGTTTCATACATCCTATATCGCATCAAAAATGTCCCATCATTCCTGTCCAAAGGTTTTGGGACGTGAATCCGGACTAATTCTTTAGGTGAAAGAGATTTGATTACTACTTTGAATAGTGTTTGACCTGAAAGAAAAAAGAAAAAAAAATATATGCATGTATATATGTAGCTACTACTTCATGGTTATTTTGTTTTGCCAATTATTGGATAGGTATCTGTACTCCAAAGTTACTTTTTTATGTACTATCAAAATAATAACAAAATAATTTTAGTTTGGAAGGTCCTTGAGACCAGGAACCATGTCTGGGTTGTGTCTTGAAACCAAAGATCTGAGTCAACATTTGATTCATTAGTCTTTCAGTAAAGATTTACTGAATGAACAAGATCAGTTCTTTAGAAAAGCAAGGAGGAGATAAGCTTTTTGCCTCTTTGCTCTTTTCGCCTTTGGGTAGGTTTAAAGCAGCCCAGATAGTTAAAAATTCAAAAACTCTTAGAATGACAGAGCTCCAAGGCAATCCACCTTTCTCCTGTAAAATATATACCAGCTCTCTTCGTAAACCATTTTAATACCTAATAACCCTCATTTCTGAGGAAATTTCCCTTTGGTTAACCCGAATTTTGAGTAATACTTCTAAGCCTATTTCCCTAAGTAGAGAGAGATTATAGCTAGTTATTAGACCGTGCCCAAATATCAGACAGACAGACAGACACACACACACATTTCACACACTTTGTAAATACTAGAGTTTACTTCTCTAAGCTTGTTTCCTCAGGTTGGATCGAAAGTTATACTAGAAGAATCTAACACCCTTTCGAACTCCAAAATTCTGTGGGTTTTCTGGAAATTCCAGGGTAAACGATACCTGCTTAGTAAACCCTCCCTTCTCTTTCGGTAGTATATGAGCTGACTGACTGAGGCTTGGAGACAATACTGTTGTGATTAATACTATCACTGGGATCCAGGAATAAATGTGATATCCCTCTTTCCAGAATCCAGTGGATATATCTGCCCTCAGCGCTGATCTGATCCTCAAGACCTCTGAGAACAAAGATCAGTTGATGTCCTAACCACAGTTCATCACCATATCAAAGGCAAATATTTTATAAAAAGTGGTGAATCCTCTGAAATTCACAGTCCTGGCAAAAAATAGTGGTGATGGAAGGAGTCTTTGATCTCACATCTATCATATTATCAAACTAAGCATATTTAATATATATTTTTTAAATTACTGAAAAAAGTTTCTTTCTCCCACTCTTAGTTTCTAAATCTTGTGAGTGAAGCTTGTACTCTCTTTTGACCTTCAAGCATTGTATTTTTTTCTTGTGGGTGAGGAGAGGTGTTCTGTGGTCTCTTTAATTTTGTAATCGTAATGTAGTGTCTGACAACTTGCTATTAAAAAATACATTTAGACATCCTTGAAATAAGTGTGATAAAATTATGAAAGATATCTGCTAAAATCAATGAATTGTAATAAATATAGGGGATGTTGTAAGAAAAAGTTAATATTGTAAAATTATTTAAAATATTAGCCATTTACCTGAAAGGCTTACATGAAATACATTGGTTATTGCTTTTTGTTATTTCTCACTTGATTTTACTTATTTTTTATTTATTTATTTTTTTCTCACTTGATTTTAGAAAACACATATACAGACTGCAAATCAGGAAGGCAGAGCCTGGGGACCTGGAGGATATACCTATAATTTTCTCCCTAAAGTGGAACCAGTACAGAAAAGTTAAGTGTCTTGTCAAATAGTCCTGTTCTCCATAAACTTGTGATTGTAAATAAACAAAACAGATATAAGACAAACATATTAATGATTCTGTGATCATTTTGGAATGAAATGGATTTACAGAAAAAACTAGTTCCAAAATGCTTCATTTTTTTTTTTTTTTTTTTGAGATTTTATTCATTTACTTGACAGAGAGAGATCACAAGCAGGCAGAGGCAGGTGCGGGGGGTGGGGAACATGCTCCCCGCTGAGCAGAGAGCCTGACGCAGGGCTCGATCCCAGGACCCCAAGACCATAACCTGAGCGGAAGGCAGAGGGTTAACCCACTGAGCCACCCAGGCACCCCAAAATGCTTCATTATTTTTAAATTCAAAGTACTGGACTAGATCTGTATTGTCTATTCCAGTTATAAAATTTTCTGTTTCTTAAATAGCATTTAAGAGCTACATTTCAGGGTGCCTGGGTGGCTCAGTGGGTTAAGCCTCTGCCTTCAGCTCAGGTCATGATCTCAGGGTCCTGGGATCGAGGCCCGCATCGGGCTCTCTGCTCGGTAGGGAGCCTGCTTCCTCCTCTCTCTCTGCCTGCCTCTCTGCCGACTTGTGATCTCTGTCAAATAAATAAACAAATAAAATCTTAAAAAAAAAAAAAAAAGAGCTACATTTCAAAATAAATGTATAAAGCTAAAAAAAAAACAAAATTAAAATAGAGTCATTGGAAATACATATTTTAAATGTCCAGTTATTTTTATAGGACTCTCATGCCTGTGTCATTGTTGGCATGAAATTAATGTTAAAATCAACACAAAATAGCAATTGTGATGACTGAAATAGAAATAAGCAATTTTAACCTCATAAAAGAGAAACTGAGAAGAGTGTGATTTGAATGCTTCAAACGGAAGGAATGTGAATTCTCATTTGCCCCAAAGGCTAACATAAGGGAATAGACTTGCAGTTCAACTTGAATTTTTCTACTTCAATTCAAACCTCTTTAGGAGAGAAAGCTGATGGAATGAGAAAGCAGAGACTAGCTAGATCGAGGAGGTTAGCAATATCAAAGTCTTGCATCATTAGAATCAGAACTTTTGAAGACTTTAGCAGTGATTATGGGCCAGTCCTGAGCTTGATATTTTCATTTACATTTTCTACCTTACTTGTTTCCTACAAAAATTTGTAACATAGGCCTTGTCACCCCCATTTTACAGATCAGGAAACCAAGACTCCAAGAAGTGATGTAACTTGCCCAAGGTCAACTACATATGAGTAACAGCCAATATTTGAACACAGCTTGAGTCCTTCTTCAAAGCCCATGCTGAGGTCACCTTGTCACACTGTATCACGTTAGCCTTTTGGTTTACAGAAGTCAAGAGTTGGAGAAATAACCTCTGGCACCATTGGTACCAGAGAGTCATTGCCTTCCCTGCTGTTTAGGAAGACTATGAAGGCTCTGCAACTGTAGCAAGTGTCAACTCCACAGGCCAAGGGAACTTACCGAGAACTGATGCACGACAACCATATTACGGGAGGTTTCATTAAATGGAAGGAGGATGAGTGTCTACTCTTGGCTCTGACACTTAATGCTGTGGGGCCACAGGCAAAACATTTTAGCTTTTCTGAGCCTCAGTGTCTGAGGTGTAAAGTGAAGAGAGTAATATCCAGCCTTCCTACTTAACAAGACAATTAAGGATGACAAATTAAACAGGGCACAGTTTAAAACACTGCAGTGCTACAAAAGTAGGAAGTATGATTATTTTATGCAAATTATCACTACTGATGAAGGTAAAGGAGGACTGAGGAGAGAATGAGTATCTGTATCCAGCCATCGTGACGGATTCCAACCACCCTCCCTCCATCCCTTCTTTTCTTTTCTCCGTGGTATTTACAGAGCACCTCTGTCACGCGTGATGTCTCATGCTGACAATATAACAGTATCAGTAGGTTTTGCTTAAACATTCCTAATAGAAGGAAATACTACATTTAAGTCAGAAGGGAGTAAAAACAAAGGGCGAGATAGCTTCTTTCCCCTATATCCAAGGTCATGGACTAATTTCTGTCTTTGGACTCCAGTTTGAGATCCCCTGCTTTAGACCATTCAAGGTCACATGCTTGTAATCCAGGTACCTGGAGATACACAGCATAATGATACTCAGATAAATGTGACACTGTTAAATGGGAGTGATAATTATCAAGGGAATCTTGGTTAAGCCGTGTAAGAAGGTCTATGTCTTGAAAAAAAAAAAAAATGGCCTTTTTTTTTTTCCTATTTAGTTCTTGGAGAAGGAAAAGCTTTAGGACTTGCAAGTGAATGATGGCAGAAAATGTAAAATACCTAGTTGCATGAGCTTTTCAAAACTACAGAGTAGCCTTTTAATGGACGCTAAAAACTGAGTAGCATAAGAGGAAACAGGGAGATTCTAAAGGTATGAAATTGAGGTTGTCTGAAAAGATTTGCTGAAAGTCTTTTGTTTTTTATGACTTCCTTTTCGTGACCATAAAAACATTAGGATTACTGTTGGGGGAAATTTTCTTGGGAAAAAAGAAGAGTGAGACAAAAATCTTTATTCTCATGTTAGAACTACTGAGAACACTAATGAGAGGTATAGTTTCATCTATTTATTATAAAATTATTATAAAATTAAAGTGCAACTATATATTTTCTTTCCTGTTTAGTCCATCCATAACCTAGTTTAAGCATTATTAAATATTTTAAAACATTACTTTAAAAGTAAAACTTAAAACATATAACAAAAGTGATCATCTTTACCATTTTTAACTGTACAGTTCTGTAGTGTTAAGTAAATTCACATTTTCGGGCAACAAATCTCTAAACCTTTTTCACTTTGCAAACCTGAAACTCTACACCTATTCAACAATTTCCCATTTCTCTCCTCCATTGGCCCCTGGCAACCACCATTCCACTTTGTCTCTATGAATTTAACTACTTTAGATACCTCATATAAGTGGAATCTAAAATGTTAACTTTTAATGGGCTGTCAATATGCCATCCCATGAAAGTACCACACTTGATTTAGCAATGACCTCAGAGTTGGCTAGTTAAATTTGCTGTAATAAATGACGACAATGTGGCAAGAATTTCTTGCATAGGAATCTTTGACCATGTTCTGATCATTTTCTCAGGTCAGATACCTAGAAATCAGATTACCAGAAATAAACAGCACCAGCATTGTTTGCAAAGGATATACTTTTTTTAAATCACATTTTCTCACTGTTGAAACTTATTTTTTGTACATTAGGTTTGTAAATATTTAAGACACTTGGTACATTTGGAAAACTGCTTTCCAGTAACGTTTTAGGAATTTGCCCTCCCACCAGCAGAGGATGAAGGTCACTGTCTGAGAGTATCTTCATGCCTTCTTGACAGCTTTGAGTACTGCCACTTAAAAAAACTTTGCTGATATTTTTTGATTAAGGAGTAGAAATTTTATTTGAATGTCTAGCTCTTTCATTAATAGTAAGATTAGCAGCATGTCACTTTGGATCATGTCACTTTCTTTTTTCCTGTATAATTTTTCCTTTGTTCTCCCTTTTCTTTCTAAAGCACCCCCCCATTATAACATTATAAAATTAATTTTACGAAAGAAAGAAAAGTATAAAGGAGAAAATACACCCCATAGTGGAAGACTTTGAATCTGGGCTTAAGAATTTCTTATTCTGGTCCTTAGGGCCATGGAAAGCCTTTCTAAAACTGAAAAAAAAAGTTTAGTCATAGTTTCCTGCGTGCGGTGGAAAAGGCGCTGGGCTATTCTGATGGTCTCTTGATAAAACAGGGTGCGGGCTGGCTGGACATCAAGGAGACAGAAATGAGCAGATCCCGACCGGCAACAACTTGAACCCAGCAGGACGAGTTGGAAGAAGGTGCGAAAGCAAGACGAGCAGGGGAACGTGGGAGGACGCCCGGACACAGGGCTTCAAGGACAAGACCCACCCTAGGGAGGGGAACAGCCGACGGCCGCGGGGTTTCACTCGTGCCCGCCCTGGGCCTCCGAGAACGCAAAGCCCCCAGCTCCGGCGTGCGCCCGGCGGAAGGTCTGGCTGTGCCAAACCCCAGGCCTCAGCCCAGTAATCCCGCGCCAGTTCTGGGGCTCGATGACGCAGCGGGCGGACGCTCCCTGCGTGCGGGCACAGCGCGGGAAGACGGCCTCGGGCCGTGACACCCCGGCCGGCATCGGCGCCCCGGCCGCCGCGGACGCCAGCGCCGCCCCTGAGCCGCGGAAGGGCCCGCGGAGTTCGTTCGTCCTTCCGTTCAACAGACTTTGGCCGCGACGCCCTCCCCCCAGTGCGTCCCGGGAGGCGGGGGCAGGGGAGGTGGCCAGAGCCAAGTCAGGGCGACGCTCGCTCGGGGAGGGACGCCACGCAGGCGGCGGGCGGACTCCCCAGGGGCGCGGCGGGGACCCGGACGCGCGGGGGGCGGTGGGGGTGGCGCGCGGAGGCCGGGGGCTCGACGCTCTACCTGGGGGCGAACGAGTGAGGTTCTGGCCCTCCGAGTTCACGGCCTGCAGGTAGAAGTAGCGGACGGGCAGGACGACGCCCACCCGCAGCCCGGGCCCCCACACCAGGCTCCGCGGCGCGCTCACCGGCGCCTCGGGGGCCCCGGCGGCCACGAGCAGGGCGAGCGGCAGCGGCAGCGGCAGCAGCGCGGCCCCCGGGAGGCGGCGCATG